>NC_136421.1:146630758-147230758 GCF_052625555.1 Lactuca saligna | reverse complement strand
CCTGCTGTAAACACTGTCTCGCCCTAGCAGCCGAACAAAAGGCTGATCCAGAACGTGTACCCTCGTCGTACACTGAAAGAACTCCCCCACTAGGATCTCGTATAGTCACCAGCTGTCGCTCGCAACCGATAACCGCACCGAATCGGCTCAACCAATCCATGCCCACTATAACACAAACATCACCCATCGCAATCGGAATCAGGTCGATCGGAAACTCGACCCCGAATATCTCCAATACACATCCCCGGAAGACCTCTGTGGCACAAATCACTCTGTCGGCGGCTATGGAAACCCGCAGGGGCCGACTCAATACTCCACGACTAACGCTGATACGCTGACTAAATGCCAAGGACACAAAAGATCGACTCGCACCCGAGTCAAATAACACTAAAGCAGGTACATAATTCACAAGAAAGGTACCTAAGCATAGCATGATATAAACATAATATCTCAACACCATAAACAATAATGAAAAGGAAACATACCAGCCACAACGTCGGGTGCGGCGCGGACCTCTTCCGCAGTCAGCTGGAAGGCTCTCCCCCGAGCCCTCGGTGCCTCGGCCTTCACGGGCCGACTCTCTGCAGCAGTAGCTTTGATGGCGGCGGGAGCAGACCCCTGAGATGCTCCGCGTAGCAGCGGACACTCCGCCTTCCGGTGTCCAGTCTGGTTGCAGTGGAAGCACACTGCAAATCCCTTGGGGCAATCCTTAGCCATGTGCCCCTCCTTGCCACATTTGTAGCAAGACCCTGCCCGACAGGCGCCATCGTGACCCTTGCCGCACTTCCCACAAGTGCGGCCCTTCTGGCTCCCGGGTCTGGGATCAGCGGGCTTGGCCCGCTTGGCTGCCGGCTGGGACTATGCCGGCCGCCGATCCCTCCCCATAGACTCCGCCTCCTCCCTGGCCTGAGTCTCTAGCTCAATCTCCCTCTTCCGAGCATTTGCCTGAAGCTCAGCAAATGTCCGGTACGAGGAGTTCGCAGCAAACTCCCGAATATCCCGTCTCAAAATGCTCAGATAACGGCTCATACGTGCCTGCTCGGTGGATACGTGCTTAGGGCAAAACATCACCCTCTCCTGAAACATCCTTGTAATCGCTGTAACTGACTCGGTACCCTACTTGAGGGTCAGAAACTCCTGTGCCAGACGTTCCCTCTCCACCTGAGGAACATACTCATCTCGGAACATGGAAGTGAACCTCTCCCAGGTCACTGCCGCAAGCTCGGTCGGTGTGAAATGCGCAGTCACAAACTTCCACCAGTCCTTCGCTCCCAAGCGAAGCTGGTTCAGCGCGAACCGAACCTTCAAATGCTCAGGGGACGAGCAAGTGAAGAAGCATCCCTCCATATCAGATATCCACCTCATAGCTGCCACCGGGTCCTGTGTACCATCAAACTCTGGTGGCTTGGTGTTGCTGAACTCCCTGAATAACATCGCATCACCTCCCTGGGGTCTCGCCGCAGCAATCGCTGCGGTAGCTGCTGCAACCGCAGCCTCAGAAAGAGCGGCATAGCACTCGTTAAACGTCTCAATCAAAGCGGTCTTAATAGACCCGAACATCTCTGGTATCTCGGCTCTGATGACCGCAGCCACCTCCTCATGAATGATCTGTCGAATGTCCTCATCACTAGATCCGGCATCCTCCGGCATGTGTCGTGTCCTCACCATGATCAACCTCTAAAATACAACATGCGATAATTAGAATTCACTCGAACACTCTTACATTCAACAATCCACCCCTCCTTGATTCTTGGCATCCCCCGATTCTTATTTAAACTGTGTACCGCTCCGGTGCTTTTAGTAATACGGGCCCAATACTACTGTCCACACCATCTCGGTACACACCCCAAATCGTCCTCTTCGGATCCCAGTCCCCAAGTACTCTATTATACTTAAATCTCTCTGAACAGATCTCACACAAAACCCTAGCTGCTACCTAATTACTCTCAGCGTCTCATAGCAGCTCACCATTCCCTAAGCTAAGGCATCACAAACACAGGCGACTCTAGCCCTATCAGCAATACCTAGCCTACTCTAGCATGCACACACATCACAATAATAGTTATTACGTAACAAAAGAGATTTTGGGAATTCACCGTTCGGGCGCTGACTGATCGTACACACGTTTCTCCTTGGAAAACCCTTTACTCTTAGAAAATTTGGTTTTTATTTTGAAAATATCTCTTCATTTCCTCAGTTTGAGTTCAAATACCCCCGAAGGTGTACCCGAATCCCTCAAACCAAGGCTCTGATACCAATTTGTAACACTGATTTTTCAAACAAAATTTTCGATTTTTATAAAAGCATAATTCCATCAATATTCATAGAAACAACCCCTTTTTAATTGTTCAACAAGATATTACAAAATCCCAAGATCAAAATGTCAAGCTCCAAACGTGTGTGTACGGATCAAGCCGGCGCCTTCCCACGGTCGTCACTAGCACCTGAAACAAATAACATCAACACTGTAAGCACAAAGCTTAGTGAGTTTCCCAAAATACTACATATAACACATATTAGCCACTCGAGGCTATAACTCTGTGGGTCCGTGCACCCAAACTCTGCGAACCCTCAGGTTCCAACTCTGTGAACCTTCCGGTTCTAACTCTGTAAACATGCACAGCATCAAACATATAAAGTAATGCAGTACAACACATAACATACATAGCATACAATTACTCTATCACATAACTCTGGTTACCTACTCAAGGTAAAGTATAGTGAGAAGACCCACCTCGTGTGTCTCGGTAAACCGTAACCCTGAAATCGCTAAACACTCGATCTGCCGAGCTGAAGTCCCCCTATAGCACAATATATCTCTAATTAACACTTTCCCAACTAGGGTTGACCATACCATAACAGGACAATCTAGGTCAACGCTGGTCAACGGTCAACTTGACCGGACTCGGCGAGTGCACTATAGCGACTCGGCGAGTCTGAGCGAAATCACCAATTTCCCTGGAATCCTCTCTTGACACGTCGAGCATCCCTTCCCAACTCGACGAGCTCCACCTGGCACGAGTTGTGGGGCCACCACGACTCAACTCGCCGAGTCTCAAGAACGACTCGGCGAGTCCGGTTTGACTCGGTCCACCTGTCCATCCTGACTCCCCCTTGACCCACTGAGTTCACTCATCCCAACTCGGCGAGGCCACTCGCTGAGTGGTCATGCAACATTCAAGCTACTCGCCGAGTCTGTTCTTCGGACTCGGCGAGTCTGTGCCATGCACTGTCTCAAACTTGCTCTAAAGGCCAGATCCAGTTCACTAATCTATAGATCCAGTCCCCCCATGCTTATTTAGCACGTAAAGTCACAATCTTGATGCATAAATAACCTCTACATGATCACAAATGATGTTTTTGACTCTAATACTTCAACACAAGGCCAAGGACTCTATTTCCACCCATAAAGCTTGATGAGTGAGGCCCTCTGGACCTCTATGGATCCAGATCCATGGTCTCAACTCAAAGAGGGAACAAAAGGGCACCAAATCACCCCAAAAATGATCATATTAAGCCCTAACTTGCATCAAGTTCCACCAAACAGAAAATGGTCCGAAAATATTACCTCTAGAGTGATGATCCAAGCTCCAAATCCACGAAATAACAACCTCCTTTGCCTCCTCTTGCCTAGAGCCTCCTTCTTCTTGCTAAACAACACTCACAAGGTCAAGATTTGCTCTCAATCCTTCACCAAACGCTCAAGAACTCTAGGGACACACTTTGGGGGTTGGATGAGCGCAAATGACGACCATAAGGCCCCTTAAATAGGCCACAAACCCGGGGATTTAGGGTTCCATAACACAGCGCAGACTCGCCGAGTCCATACCCTGGACTCGCCAAGTCCAAGCGCGCACCTTCGCTCAATCCCGCGTCCCTACTCGGCGAGTCTGAGCCCCAACTCACCGAGTCCCTCTTTCAAAATAACACAATTAAACTTACATTATACCTGGTAAAATCCGGATGTTACAAAAATTGTGTTTTCTTAGACCTTCTTGTAAAAGCGTGGTGTTTTCTCAAACCGTAATGAGAAAACAACATATTTTGCTGTGAAAAAATGGTGTTTTCTTAGGCCTTAGCCTTAATGAGAAACACCATATATTAGATAGTTTGGATATCCTTAATATTTGCTTATATTAGAGGGTTCTTAGTGTAATTATGTTTATCATATAATCTCTTGTATTCATCGGTTTACACATGATATACAATTTACCAAGTTTGTCTTGGTATTAAAGCAAGGTTATCCCACTAACCCTAATTGCCGACTACTTAACTTTTTTTCCCAGCTTCCTTCTCATGCTATACAATGGCCAACACTGTTATCTCTTTCTCTACAAAATAAAAGACAATTCATAACTCACACAAATTTGGCTTTAACCTTTCTCCTATAAATTATGGGTATTGGAAAACTATGCTCCAACCCTTCTCGGTTACAAATGGGTTATTTGGTTATGTTGATGGGTCTATTCCATGTCCTTCGGCTACTGTTACAACCTTATCCTCCAGCAAGGAAGGCGAAGCTCCGAAAACTAAACAACAACCTAACTGTAACATCCATAAAATTCGTGAAAATTTATAAACTTTTAAACATTCCAAAAACATCCATTGTTTACAAATTGTTTTCAAAATAATCCAATATCAGAGTTTCCCAGAAAATCATAAGTCCAAAATGCAAGGATGTGTACGGTCATGCCTTTGCCTTGCCAAAACATCTGGAGCACCTAAAACAATAAACTGAAACTGTAAGCACGAAGCTTAGTGAGTTCCCCCAAAATACCAACGCCATACAATAATATCCATGTCATAGCAAGTAAACAAACAACATGCATAATGAGCCATTAGCGTGACTGGACCGCCTCGTAGGGCCATCAACCTATCTGGATCGCTCTCTGATTCATCGGCACGTTTGGACCACCTCGCGGGCCTTCAGCCTATCTGGACCGCTCGCCGGGCATCCGGTCTGACTAGTATGACCTTACCGGGTTTGCAGTCTCTCCGGTACGCCCTGGGTTTGTTGGCCTTCAGCATAAAGCAAGTCCGCCTCAACCCATCCAAAATCACACAATCAACACATAAATATCAAATGTTAGCATATACAACAGTCAGATCGATCTAACAGATCACTAATCATAACATCATCCTATATACCAGGATACCGACCAAACATGTCACTAACATAACATCATCCTATATACCAAGATACCGACCTAACATGTCACTAAGCATATCAACATGCAATAAACTTGGATACAAATATGAAAAGGGCTGACATTGATGCCATCGACCTTGTTAGTATAGTGAGGACAACTCACCTCACACTGTTGAGGTACTGCAGATAAACTCTAGCTGCTGGATGACAAATTCCCAAACTGTCAACGTCAAAACGACACCTAATTAATAATTGGGTTCCAACACATAACCATATGTCCATGCTTGGGGTAAAAGACTACTTTACCCCAACCTAGCTTGATTCAAGCCCAAGGCCTAAGCTCAGACTCGAAAGGCCTAAAAATGTCAAACAATGGACCAAAGCCCAACATATGGCCCAATTTTTACAAATTGGGCCCAAACCCATCACATGGTCTTACCTTAAGGCCCAACCATTTATTCTAGTCCAAACACTTGGCATTCCAATGGTCTAATATCTCATAATCACCAAGGCCCAGTTATGGCCCACCTATGGCCCAATTTTCCAAATTGGTCCCAAGCCTTTCCAATGGGCTTTATCCTAAAGCTCAATCCAAATATTCTAGTCCATATACTTGTTCTTAGATGGCCCATCAATAGCCTAATCACTAAAGCCCAACAAAGGACCAACTTAAGGCCAAGCAAAATTAGGGTTTTCACATAAAATGACAATTAGGGTTAAGTGTTCTTACTTAATCCATTAAGTCCATCATCTTACTAGGTAAATCAAACGGTTTGATCAGCTGCAATTCATAATTAAATTCCAATGGCCCAAAACACGGGTCCCGATAAGTCCAAACCAACAAATCCAAAATTAGGGTTTTCTAAACCCTAATTAAGGTTTCTAACCCAATCGCGTGCCTATTAGTCAAATGGTTAGGTTTTTAGGTCAATTAGGGTTTACTAAGTCGAGCATCACCCACTACCACCTCAGGTAGTGGTGGTCAATGACGGCTCATGGCGGCAGCCACCACCTTGTAGTGGTGGTTATGATTCTAACCCAAAACCTATCCAAGCATCTAAAAAACAAATTTAACCGTGCACAAATGTACACCGCCACCCAACACAAGGGCTGGTGGCGACAGAAGGTGGCAGCCACCACCTCACGGTGGTGGTGGTGGGTTTTCTTCAGGTTTTCCATCCAAATAATGTACGTACAACATATTATCAAAAGAATACATGCATAATAAAACACACACACACACACAACCACCCTTGTGGTGGCAGGCGGTGGTTAGAGGTGCTAGCCACCACCTCTCGGTGGTGGTAGAGGCTTTTCTCATGAAATCCAGCCAAGAAAAACACACAACATGCGCATTAGTAGCAGAATCGCACACCCACACGCCTTTGCTTGGAAATCTGAACGCAACCACCCACTAGGTGGTGCACGGTGACGGCAGCAGTAGCACTAGCAACAACAACGACAGTTAATGGCGGCGGCTAATGGAAAGAAGAGAAGAAAGATGGTGGCAGTGAATGCTCATGGTGGCCACTCGATCTCGCGGTAATGCAGGATGGTCCCGGTTGTTGGTTTGTGACCTCAACAATGGAGGTAGCGGTAAAAACACTCGTAACTTCGTTTCCCTACAATATTCGCTATCACCGATGTGTGAGGCTAGCTTCGTCGGTAGTAATGGTCCGCGGGTGACCTTGGTTGATCGGAGCCGCAAGATGAGAAAGGGAGGTGGCAGCTGGACGATGGAAAAGGAAGTTGGCGGCTGGAGGTTGAGATTAGGTTTAAGGTTAGGGACGTATGGTGATAGGTTATAAGTCCCGTTCCATTCAAACTTTTGTCCATATTGCCACTTTAAGTCCTTCATTCTCCTTTTTCTTTCAAATTAAATCCAAATCTAACCAAATGGGCCCTCTTCTACAAAACCTTTTCAACTTAGGTCTAGAATTTACCCTTTAGCCCCTGCTTCCATAAATCCTTTCATATTAAGTCTAAATGATACCAAACACCCCCTGACATATGAAAATATTTACAAAATAAATCTCGGAATTACACTTTAACCTTCGAAACTCCAATTATATCATTTGGCTCTCCGAAACCATCACCCCGCTAAATATTATGGATTTTAGAGCTACTATTAATTTATTAATTTTTTATCCATTTATTTATTTAATAAACGAGATGTTACACTAACACTAATTATGTCGCATGGGTCTCTAATGACACCCACATCATAATGTTAATTATGTCTCCTATATCTGAAGCATCCTTCAAACATGTTCAAGGAGTCACCTCCCGTGATCTATGGACCTCCCTTCAACGTGCTTATGTACTCCACACATCATCCCGTGAATATACACTCAAAACTCAATTGTTAAAAATTAAGATGAAGGCTAATGAGACTGCTTCCACCTATCTTACTAGAGCACAAGAATACTCAAATGCTTTGGCTAATATTGGAGAACCAATCTAGGAAAAAGACCTCATCATGCTAGTGATATTCAGTATCTGTGAAGAATACAATGGTTTGAAATCTATTTTTCTTGCCCAACAATTTCCTACTGTTTTTTCAGAGTTACATGGTTTGCTATCAGACCATGGCTACATGATCAAGAAGACACCTACAAATGTCTCTATATCACTAATCGTAGTTCTATTCGTATTTTTTGTGAAAACTTGTTTGCTCTGATGTTTTTTTGACTATTTGTTTTATTTGATGTTTTATTTTATTCATTTTTTCGTATCATTCTAAGCACAATGTATGATCTTGGAATCAATGGGAGGTAAAGTGTTTAGGTCTTAATCTAGGGTTTCAGTTAGGTGTCACTTAGAAGACATGTGATGTAATTTGGTGTCTTGTTATTTTGTCCAAAAGGTGAACCCTCTCTTTATTTTCGCGCAATGAGGAGCCATAGTGATCGACCGGAAACCTATTGTATGAACTTGGAAATAAAACATTCAAATATGAACTTTGAAACCAGATCTGTATTTAGGATTAAGTTTCTCATCTAAGTGTTTGAGAATGGATATATATAATTTTAATTTGAATTTTCAAAAAACTAAAGTTCAAGAAATGAAAAATTAGGTTCTTATTTCGGAAAAAAAAAATATGGGCATCTTCATTTTCACAAGACCCCTTGTGGAAATACAAAAACCTTGTGAAAATGGCTAAATACTACATTTTTTGTTTTCGTAGGGAATTTTTTATATTTTCTCTAGTTCCTATGAAAATGGTGGCTATTTGAGTTATTTATTTATTTTTTTAGCTAAATCTTAGAACAAGTTTAAAGATCTGTATAAATTCGTATTTATCTCTAAATGTTAGTATATTCTATTCGATTAATTAACTGATTAAATATTTTTCAATAAGTTCTACTTTTGGAGTAAAGTGCCCTTCTAAAAAAATACTATATAATTTAAATACGAACTCTTCATTATGTATAAGCATTTCAACAATGCAATTTTTCCGAAAATGATAGTCGGTGTGGTCACATGAAATGTTATTGTTAAACCTCACAAGTGATGATTAGTTTCAGAGAATAATTAACTGGAACACAAAAAGGAAATATGAATGGGAAAAAAAGCAAATAATGGGTGTCAACTTTCTTTCATCTCTGTCAATTTTAGCACCTGCAATGCATGTGCTCTCGCACACCCCACAACAACAAGGCGTGCAATCACATCTTACAGAATAATTCACAGGCTTGTTTGTCAAAGTTGTGGGTTCCAAGCAAACTACTACCCACACATACACACCTGTTCTAAACTAACCTCACCCTTCTTTTTTTAGATCAGCTTTCTTCATGTGAATCTACTGCTATTTGATGCATTTACATATTGGTATGGTGAGTGAATTCTAAGCAAAGCTTCAAAATCAACCAATTTGAGCAACCCATTCTGTAGTTCTGTTAAAAATATAAACGTTCTTGTTGCTTCCAATTCAATTTTGCTAGCTTTTCGGTTGTGGGTTTTGTGTGAATTAAGTTTAGTTTGGAATTTCCCATCCCAATTTAGTAAAACTTATATAAAATCTTACGGATTTCCCGATTTTGTCAATCCACAAACCCTAATCTTGTTCTCGCTACTGTTTCACATTCATCTCGATATTTGGCTTGAAGAGGTTTCGGATTGTGGGTTTTGATTGTAATCTGGTATTGTGTACTGGGTGCCAATCGTTAAGTGAGAAAGTTTGGTTTTGAATGATTAGGATTGGTGAAATTGTTGATGAAGTGTGAGGGTGAGTGTGGTGGTATATTAGTGTTTGGTTTTCAATCTGTCACCGGAAAAGATGGATCGCCGGAGCTGGTTATGGCGGAGAAGGTCGTCAGAGAAAAGCCCGGGAGAAACTGAAAGCTCTGGAGGATCTGTTTCATCTCATTCTGAGCGATTTTCCGATGATCAGGTATTTTCAACTCATGAATCGTGTCCTCATTTTCATCTCATGAACACAATTGTTGCAAGTAATCTGTACAAGTATTGTAGATGATGACTTCGATCCTCATCTATTTTACAATCCTTCATGTTATAGTTAAACATTTTACAGTCAAACACATTACATATAAATCCGAAATTACAATGAAATACACTTGAAATTAAGATAACTACATCGGAATACAAGAAAAGCTGAAGATTTGAACAATTTGAGGAAGAATGTAAAACTGTTTGTAATTGCGAATCGAGTTTGAATTTGGAAAGCAATATGTTCGTGTTTGACTTTCAAAGTCAAAATCGTGTTAATTTTTGCAACATAAGTAAGATAATGCGTTTATTCTTTGTTCTTAGACAATTCAAGATTAATTAATGACTCAAAAATCTTGTTGAAATAGACCAATTATGATATCTTAGTTTTGTTATATTTTTCTTCCTTGAATTCTGCTTTGTCAAGTATTGGTTAAAATCTTATACTTTTCTGTTTTTAAATCTTCAAAAGATATATTCAAATCAAAGTTCCTTGTCACCTGAAGTCACATCAAAGTCTGAAATACCACAGGAAGAACTTGAGGGTGGTGTCAAGACTTTATCCCAGAAATTATCAGCAGCTCTTGTGAATATCAGTATCAAGGAAGACTTGGTCAAACAGCACTCAAAAGTAGCAGAGGAAGCAGTTGAAGGTATCTAAAACTATTACCTACTTTATACGTTCCAAAAACACCATTTGACCATTATGCTCTGCTCTCTTTTGTGCATAATGACATGAATTTCCTCATCATTCTCATCATCAAGAGTTTGTCATACGTTAAGGTCAACGACCTAATTTTGGAACTTTGAACTTGAAATGGAATTTATTACTCATATTGACACCATAAGATTTCCCATTTTTTTGTGTATGTTACAAAGTTTATGGTAGCTATCTGATTTTTTTCGAAAAGTTGAAGAATTATTTTCCAATTTCAAGTTGTAAGTTAGTTCTTTTGATCTCAAAAGTCAAACTATACGTCTCTTTTGTTTTGTGCAAATTGCTAATATAGAAGCTGAATTCACTTTAGAAGTGGGTTTTCAATTTTTTTTTTTCCTGATTTCTTATAAGATTTAAGGTAGGCTAGGTAGCTATCAATATTTCTTGAAAAGTTTGAAGCTTTAACTCCAAATTTGAAGCTGACAATCACTTCTTTTGATCTTGAAAATCAAAATGTACCTCTTGTTGTTGTTCAAGATGAACAAATAGCTGACTAGAAGTCTATATAACTTAAGATTACAGTTTGGGAGGCTTTAGACCTTACCCATTTGACCATTTTTTTTGTTGTTTTTTTTACATGTTTTCTTTGTCTTGTTCATTTGACTAGTTGGAGATAAAATATAGGGATAAATGTAAGAAACAACAATGTACTTTCATTATTTGTGTATTATAGCATTCTACTTTCATTTCTGCTATTACAACATTGTAGCTTCATTTTTTTTTGTAGTCAAGACATTATACTTTTAAAGTCAACCCACTTATAGCGTTATACTTCCATTTTTTTTTCTTATTATGAGATTAAACTTTGAAAAATTCACCCTATCCTAATAGTGAAAATTATTTTGTATCTGGATGACATTTCTGTAATTTGGTTGATTTTTAAACTACAATGTTGTAATAAGAACAAACGAAAATGGTATGCTATAAATCTATAATACACTATTTCTTGCATTTAACCCTAAAATACAACCCAAATCGACAAATTTTTAAGCAAATCTGTTGAAATAGCAGCCTCTACTTAAAAATATTACGATTGATCTTTATCTTTATTTAACCTTTTTTTTTTTTTTTTTCCAAATATAGGATGGGAGAAAGCCGAGAATGAAGCGTTAGGTTTGAGGCAACAAATCGAGGTTTTAACCCTTAGAAACTCAACCCTAGAAGATCGAGTTTGTCAGCTTGATGGAGCCCTAAAAGAATGTTTAAGACAACTCCGACAAACAAGAGAAGAAAAAGATCAAAAAATAACTGAAATTATTGAAAAGAAAACTTCAGAATGGCAATTAACAAAATCCCAACTCGAAAACCAGCTTGCCGAATTCCGATCCATCAAAAAAGCCGACCCTTTTTTGATCCAAAAACTCGAGAAAGAAAACTCGGCTATGAAACTTGAGCTTGCTTCCATGGCAGAAGAGCTTGAAATTAGGTTAATCGAGAGGGAATTGAGCAATCAAGCTGCGGAATCAGCTAGTAAGTTGCATTTAGAAAGTGTAAGGAAAGTGACTAAACTGGAATCGGAATGCCGTAAGCTAAATGCTGCCCTTCGGAAAGCATTAGTGGCAAATGATCGCAGCCTATCGGTTGTTGATAATGACCGAAATGCCCCTTCGATAGAGATTAATCTCATGGACGACTTTCTTGAAATGGAGAAACTCGTGGGGTTACCTAAGGTTGATCCGAGGGATTCGGTACAAACGATTGATCAAACGTCTGAAATCAAAGAGATTTTGAAAAGGGTAGAAATGGAAAAAAAGAACCTCGAGATCAAGTTGAAGGAGCGTGAAAAGGATCTTGAGAAATCAAGAAATCAGCTTAAAGAGGCTGAATTGAAGTTAAGGGAGATGGAAGCTTCGTTGGTTTCTTCAAATGATGCAAGAGAAACAACTGAGAAAGAACTGGAATCAACGAAAGGAATAGTCGAGGTGTTACACGAGAGGGTAAAAAGATCGGAATCGGAGGTGGTGGAGTTGAAAAGTCAAATGGAATCACGAATCGGGGATGCGTATACCAAGAAAAACGAGGCGGAATCAAAGTTTAAAAAGTTAGAAGCAGAGTTGGAATCGTTGATTCCGAAGGTCGAGTCGTTTGAAACAAAGGTCGAAAAGGAACGTGCTTTATCAGGGAAGATGGAAGCCAAATGTCGGCAGCTAGAAATGGAGATATCAAGATTACAACTTGAAAATGAGTACACAGGAAACATACGTACCTTGGAATTGGAATCAGAGGTGGCGGAATTGAAAAGTCAACTAGATAACGTACGCTGCGAACGAAGAGAAGCCGAATCACGAATCGAGGATGCATACACGAAGAAAAACAAGGCGGAATCACAGATTGAAACATTAAAAGCGGAATTGGAATCATTGATTACGAAGGTTGGTTCTTTGGAAGCGGAAGTCGGAAAGGAGCGTGCTTTATCAGGGAAGATGGAAACCAAATGTTGGGAATTAGAAGGGGAGATTTTGAGATTACAACACCAGAATCAGTACCCAAAAGTAGCAATCCAAAACACAGAGCTTCGGGTAAAACAGGTCAGTTATTTTTTTATTTTTTTATTTTTTTTAAATAACTTCAAATTATATGAACACTAAAACCTTTCTCTTACTTTGTTTGTTATGCGTTGTGTAGGATACTGAATTAGCAATGGCTGGTACTAAATTTGCGGAATGTCAGAAGACAATTGCTTCTCTTAGTCATCAACTAAAAACTCTCGCAACACTTGAAGACTTCTTGATTATTTAAACATCGAAAAGATTTCAAGCCTTCAACACTTGTAAACTTTGCTTCTATGGTGTAAAGATGTTTTGGTTATTCTTTATATACAAAAGAACGAATATTATATGTAGATGCACTTGGACAACATTCGTGGGTATACATAAATCTTCCAAAAATTTGTTCATATTGTTGTATTTAGATGATGTTTCATAATGGATTGCGGATTCTTTGATTGTTATTTCTTGATGTTTATTTCTCTTGATGGCGTATGAATCATTTATGGGGAATTTCGTATATGTCATTTTTTACTATCAAAATATCATATTTGTTAAACGTAATTTCTAAATATTATATTTATCATTTATAAACATTAAAAATATTATATTTGTCAAAGTTCTTTTTTTTTTCTTTTTGAAATATTTTATAATCATTTGTATACATCAAAATCATTATAATATAAAACAAAATTAAATTGACTAAGTATAGCTTATGTTTAAGTTCAATATGGTTATTATGAACTTTTATATATATATATATATATATATATATATATATATATATATATATAGTGTTATTATAATATCTTTTAACTACTTGCGGTTAGGGGAATTTTGTTTGATGGGCCGTATAGGTTGTTGGGTTTCAGAACGGCTTAAATGCTAAAATGGTTGTGCCCTCCGGTGTTTCATATTTGGCCCATGTCTGTACATAGTGGATGAAAAGTATTGTTTAACATTTATAAAAATATTGCTCGTAAATAGTCGGGATAAATATTAGATAAAATCTAGAGGTAATGATACTAGGTTTCGTCGAAGGAAAATAGAATTGTTATAAGCGAAGCGCTGTCTGAGTTTGGAATCATCATTTTAACAAGTGAGTGAATAGTTACTTTCATCTTACATATAAATATGAAGTATTTAATATAAATTACGAGCTATGTGTGCATATTATTTATGTTCCTGATAGCTATGCTAGATGAATGATATACATGTTTTAAATGATTTTGAACTATATATATATATATATATATATATATATATATATATATATATATATATATATATATATATATTATGTACGAATATGTTGGGTAGAACATGGGTAGATCAATGATGAGGGATGAAAGATGATATAGATGAATATTGACGACTATGCCACAACTTGTAGATGTTTTTGAACTACAATGTACTCTAAACATCCTAGCAGTTGTGCCTAAAGGATAATATCGGCAGTTGCTCCTAATAGAGAACATCATAATCCTGACAGCTACGCCTAAATGATAATATCGACAACTACGCCTAATAGAGAACATCATAATCCTGGCAGCTAAAATGATAATATTGGTAGTTTTTCCTAATAGATAAAATTGGCAGTTGTGTCATTGGCAACGATGGACTTCGTGCTTATTCCTTAGGATAATCCTTAGGAATGAATGAATGAAAGATAGCTGATTCTTAGGGTAGATCCTTCAAAAAAAAAAAAAAAGAAGATAATGGGGATGGATAAATGGGTTGAATTTTTGATGATTAATATAATAAGTATATTATTATGGGTTGAAAACCCTATGTATTCACCAGGTTTCCCAACATGGCCCACTTTGTTTACTTTTATCACATGTATCGATACGAAACTACATTACATTGAGAGATTAAAGGAGATGTAAATCACAATGTAAACGAATGTAATGTCTGTTTATGCTTATGTTTCTGTATGGACGATGACATCCCAAAGTTTTAATATAAACAAAATACATTTCTTCGAAAATGCTTTAATAATATATTTAACATGTTTTGTGGGAACAAACTCCTTAATATTATTCTTTAGAAAAGGATACTCTGATTTTAAAATAAGCATAAATCAAAATTTAAAATGACCGTGAATTTGGGGATGTCACATGGTCCCTATCCCATGACGACCATTAAGCACCTACCAAGCTAAGGGTGTATGATCCAACACCTTACTGAATGTAAGAAAAAGATACCTATCTATGAAGTGGCCCTGCTGGCTATAATGGAAATAGATTCGTGCACCCTGCCTGCAATCTTTGCCCAAATAGCCCTCCCTACAACACCTGTGTCACACAAAAGATCCGCTTGTCCTACAAAATGATACCGCGGGCTTGAACCGCTTCTCCGCCGGATGCGACTACAATGGGGCCTGCCATCACTCCCCCGCTTGGAGCTCCATCTCAATCTCCCGCCGCCTAGCGGCCTCCTGAAAATCCACCAGTGAACCATAACATTGAGTAGACACAAATTGTCGATCAATATCCAACTTAAGCATTTGTAAATACTAGGTCATCTTAGCTTGCCCAGAAGCAGTAAACTCAGGGCAAAACATAGCTCTCTCTGTGAACATCTTGGTGATCTCTGTCACCGACTCAAACCCCTATTTCAGATCCAAAAACCCTTTAGCCAAACCCTCCTACTCTACCAATGGAACATATCTCGAGTGGAACATCCTAGAGAACTACTCCCATGATACTACAACTCGATGCTCTGGGTTTATGAACTAGTAACTAGCCTCCACCAATCCTTCACTTCTGACCGAAGAAGGTTTAGGGTGCACTTAAGCTTCTAGTCAGCTAGGCCATAGTAGGTAAAAAAACATCCCTGCACATTTGACATCCACCTCATGGAAATGATCATACCCTACACTCCGTTAAACATCGAGGCTTTGTATCATAGAAGTCCCGGTACTAGAATGCTCTTCCTCCTCGAACCCCAATGGCAACAACAATTACGGTAGTTGCAACAACAACAACCTTAGAAAAGATAACCTATTGGTTATCGAAGTACTCCATCATAGCGGCCTTGATAGGCCCAACCAACTTTAGTGTCTGCTCTCGGATAAAAGAAACAACCTCCTCACGAATGATATCCATGACCTAATCCTTAGTCAATCCTAGCCAATCCTAGCCACCTACTCTGAATCCTGATCTTGAACCACCAAAAGCTACCATACTGAAATATACCAAGAAAATATCAGACGTCACAATACAAAGCTCCGCACACTAAACCCTACTACTATTTATCACTTAGCAGCTTCAAAATTCCTCCTGAATCTAATACGGATCCTATGTTTTCAGTAGTACGGGCCCATATTACCTTCCACATCTATCCGTAGTCAAACCAGAATTCCTCCCAACGTCCTAACAAACTGCACTAGACCGCTCCAAGATATGCTATTACCACTTCCGCCAAATGCTACAACTGACTTCCTAGGTACCCTTCCTATGATCACTCATGCTCTCGCATCACTGGTTTATTTTGTTCATGCTTTTTATACACAACACAGGATCAAATAGACTGTCGAATAATCGACTCTACCCTAAGTCCACAACCATATGAAGAACATGAAGAAAGTCTAAGTCGATCATTCTAGGAATATCCAATCTGACCATATACATTAATCAGCTTACATGCAATAATCACGAATCAACTAGTATACATCAAATAAGCAAATACCTATATAAAAAAGTATCACATATATTAGGCATTTCTATACAACAATTTCTAAAAGAACCTTATCCACTAGCATGCTTTTCTAATGATTTACATATTAGCAAAATCAAAACTCAGCAACCATAACCAATATCGGTATTTTGGAAGCTACTCTCCGGCTCAGGCTCTGGCTGACTATACACACGACATCCTCCAAAAAAGTAAAAGTTAAGACAAGACCCATGTTCTCGATCCCAAACCAACAATCAAACATGAACACGATAAGAGACCCAACCCATTTCCCCAGCCTAACCCTTTTATTACAAATTATTTCTTTCAAAACATTTTTCACAAATTCTTGGGTCCTAGTTTGACACCGAATTAACACGAGTGTCCCTCCAATTCACTCAAACCATGGCTCTGATACCGACTTGTAACATCCCATTTTCACAACCATTTTTTTTCATTTTTATTAAGGTAAAACTTACTTATCTGTTAATTCATTATTTAAGAAAACCATATATATTCCAAATTACATTAATTAAAATCAGAGTATCGTAGTAAACGCAAAATCTTCAATGTTGCTGATGAGTGTGTACAGTCCGACCTTTGCATTCCCACAATCACCAAAGATACCTTAAAACATGAACAACTAGGTAAGCATAAAACTTAGTGATTTTCACCAAAATACCAACACATACATATAAAAAATGACAACATGCATATAGAGCCTTCAACTTGATAGGAACACCACACCGGCCTACAAACTATCTGGAATGCTCATAGAATCTTCAGCATGACTAGAATGCCTCACTGGACCTTCAACCTATTTGGACTGATCTATAGAATACTAGGGTTTATTGGCCTACTGCCTCAACCCAACTGCTCCTCCTGAGCCTCCCTGCCTTCAGCTTATAGCCGACCCACATAGGGTATCTTGGCATACAACACAGAGTAGGAAAGCCTCAACCAACCACTACTGTATATCGGCATATAACAAAAAAGGATCAAGTAGACACATGAATAGGAAAACAATAGTCATACAAATCACTCCTACTTACTAGTCCTCTCACAGAACATAATCCCACTTACAACTATCCTCCGTAAAATGTGTAACCATAAGTAGCAAGAAGTGAGATAGCCACCATAACAGATGATCCTACTCTAGATCCACTTAAAAACAAGGAATAGGCAAGAGAACTTAGACCAAGAGTTCTCAAGCTACCCTACATAACCACCGATAGCCCCTAGGGCATGTAACGCTTGCAGATTCGAGCTAGTCAATTTAGAGATAATAAGTGTCAAAAATGACTTTTTGATAGAAGATTATTTAAATAAATAATCTTAACCAAAGTTATAGTACCTGTCATAAAGATTCCATACATATAAAGAATGCTAGAGTCCGACTTATAAAAAAGAAGTTATAACCCGTTGAAGTTTCGTGATTAAACCGACAGGGCTCCACGTATTATAAATAGTAAATTTTTGACAAAATACTTTTTAGCCTTAGAGATCTATATGAAAGTTATAGTACACATGAAACCGAAAACATGCATATAGAGAACCTCAAAATCTGACTTCGTTAGAGGAAGTGCTATTTTTTCTAAGATTCAACATAGCAAAGTACAGCCCGAAAATCGAATTTTAGACCAATCGATTATAAATCGACACAAACTAAACGAGAATTGAAGATATCATTAATAGGAGCTCAACGATATAAAGACAGTAAAAAACGGACGTCGGATGAAAAAGTTATGAATTTTTAACGGACTTTAACTATATAAGGCTGTTAAAATATAACTTAAAATAAATTCAAAATTAGCTGACGGAGTTTAAACGAAAGTTGTAGATCATGTTGATACCTACACGTATATATAAATAACATCTAAAATAGAGCTTGTATGCGAAAGTAACGAAATTTAGAAGATAATTAATTTTCAGATTAACCAGCAAGGGGCATGTGGCAAAATCTAGGCCACACCTTCTTCCCCACGACTTGGCACTTGATTACGACACTTTTCACATTATGTCTAATGTATTTTTTGAGTACGCCCAGTGTAACCCATAAAAATCCATTACACCCACATAATTCTTGATTATGACCCGCGTACTTGGGCGCTGGCAGCCTATAAATAGAGCTCGAAAATCACTCTTTTCCTGACATCTTTCTATCCAACTCTCTCCCAAACACCCCCAAATTCTCTAAGCTTTTATCTAGAAACTGCTAGGTGTTAGTAGTGAAGACTGGAGCACTGTAAAGCCAAGAGAAGAAGATATTTTGGCTTAGAAGTTTTGCCCCCATAGAGTCCTATTTCGAGCTAAACCACCTGTAAGTTGAGTTATGCTTACCGTAATTTATGTATAACTTATGTTAAATTCATTGTCGTTATTATCGACCTATAAACGGGATTTATCAGTGACTCCAAGTGGTTATACTGATTGATCTACTTATGGGGATGATGTCTAGGTTAGATTTAGTGAGGTATTTAAAGTGAGATTTCCAAATAGTATACTTTGTATACCAAACGGACCCTACCTCTGATATGATCCTACCTTGTTGTTCCTTACTTGATATATCTTGAAGTAGACTTTGAATTAATGATGAATCTAGACTAATAATTAGTCGTAATAAATATTAGACTAAAACTTAGAGATAATAATACTAGGTTACGTCAAAAGAAAAGACAATTGCTAGAAGCGAAGCGCTGTTCGAATTTCGATTCGTCACTTTAACAAGTGAGTACATAGTCACTTTCATCTTACACATAGATATGAAGTATTTAATATAAATTACTTGCTATATGTGCTTGTTATCTGTGTTCCTGATATCTATGCTAGATGAACGATTTATACATGTTTTACCCGATTTCAACTGTATATGTATTTTATACCAATAATTATCTTGGGTAAAGATGGGTAGATGATATAGATGAAGAAAGATAAAATACATGATGAGAGGCCTTGATGTTAAAGTTGATCCCATCATCTAATGGGGTAAAGATGATGACTATGTACTATTCTAGACAGTCGGGTGTAACGCTAGCAGACTCGCAACCTGTAGGTGTTTGCGAACGACGTGTTCACCGGGTGTACTCCATCCCCCTCATGGCTGCCTTAATGATATACATTGTTGAGGAACCCCTAAGCCTTATTTTCAATCTAGAAAATAATCCTTCGGCTAGTTCCCTTAAATTTGATGTTTTTGGGATAGAAAGTGAGGATAAGGAGAACGAGTAATCGGGTTGAATGATTTGACTAAATTAAAGATCTTAATTATTGCGGGTTGAAAACCCTATATGCTCACTGGGCTCCTAATCCTAACCCACTCAGTTTCTTGTATTACAGGTAGTAGCACAAAAGTACCAGTGTGATGAACATATGAGAGAATTATGTATTATAGTCCAGTAGAATAATAGATGTTGTAAGGACTATGTTATTTTCATTTATGCTTATGTAATGTATTGATGATGATATTCAAATGTTTTTAATATAATTAAAATACATTTCTTCAGAAATTCTTTGATAATATCATTATCATATTTTGGGAACAAATTCTGCAATATTATTCTTCAGAAGGATACTCTAGTTTTAAATAAGCATAAACAAATCGGTCTTTTCTAGCCATGAAAATGGGGATGACACAGCTAGTATCAGAGAATTAGTTTAAGCGAACTAGGAATTGTAGGAAATTTCATGATTGAAACTTAGAATGCTAAGCGATGATTGTGAGATGAATGTTTGTTATATTTAGGATGTATGCCTGAATAGACACAAACACTATCTTATCTAGGGGAGATGCCTAAATTGCTTTTATGTGCTATATAATTTATGCTATAAAATACCTTATATGCTTTATGATGCTATTTTTTGATCGGATCTATGGTCTATTGTCAACCGGATTTGGAAATTTTGTGTGTTCATATTTCTAAATGTTTAAATGTGGTATTAGAATTGGCATGTAACTTTTCAAAATGATATGGAGATTTATAAATTTGTTGTAAATAAATCTTTCCTATTTTAATTCTCGTTGCTGTACACTAAACATCTACTAGAGTGTATAGATCGAAATGGTGAGAACTCGATGTGGATTAGGAAACACTAATGGAAACCTACAACCTGAGTCACGAGTGATTGAGCGTGCACCAGAGGTATCAACTATACCTGAGCCAATCACGATGGCAGGAGTCCAAGCAATGATTCGGGATATGATGGCTGAACAAAGGGAGGAAATGAGACAAATGTTGCTTAATAGGGATGAACCTACTATACCTATTGTACAACCTGAACTGAACATAGAACAATTAGAGGAAGGAAATTATAATTAGAATGTCAGTCAAGTTAAGCCACATATGGTTAGAAGAAACCAACCCAATGGATGAAATGATGGACGTGGATGAAAGTACAAGGTTTACATGGAATCCAAGCCCCCAAGTATTTCTGGAAGACCAACACTGGTGGAAGTCATGGATTGGATCTCTGAGATGGATATGTTGTTTGAAAGTTGCAACTGCAGCAACAAACAGAAGATTGTTCTTGCGGCTATATAGTTGAAGACTGGAGTATTAAGCTAGTGCAAGTTACTGGCTAATACCATGCCCAAGGGAGAAGCTAGAAAGATGTATTGGGAAGACTTTCTGGTGCAACTGCAAATGTAGTAATGCATTGAGTCAGATCATATAGATATCAACAATGAGTTCCAGAATCTGAAGAAGGGAAGGACGAGTGTCAGCAAGTATGTTGCAAATTTTATGGAGAAAATGAAGCTTATTCCTTATTTAGTTCCAACTGAACTCTCCAAGGTCAACAAATTTGCTAATAGATTACTAGTAAATTTCGGTCCAATTGTCAAACAAACAACCACTTTGAAATCCATCATCTAGGCAGCTAAGAATGTAGAGACCTGGATAAGAGAAAAGGGTCTAGAAAAAGATAAAGCGGGAGAAAAGAGGAAGATTGTGATGGGTTTTGAGTATAACAATAACATATGTAATCATGCAAACCTAATTGCTTTGGATCTAAGTTTTTCACTAGTTGAACATGCAAATTGAATACCAAAGCAAAACCCTAGATCTAGCATATATAATTCGAAAATTACACAACAAAAGGGTTTCGATGTTTACCTTTCTTATTATATAGCAATAACAAGAACTCCTTGTATATCCTTGACCCTTGAAAGTTTAGTGCCTCAAATGATGCACCTCTAATGGATTACAAACACCACTGGCATGAGGATGAGAGGAAAGAGGAGGGAATAGCTCTTAGAAATTCAGCTAGGGTTTTCTCTTAGTAATCCTTTGCTAAAAATCACAAGGCATGGGGTCTTTATATAGTTGTGGGCTGTGAAGGTTTCGGGTGGAAACCCTAATTTCCTGCTTAAGGATTAAGCAACCCATGGACCTCCCATCAATACGCCATGGATGAAATCTATAGGGCCTCCCTATAGAATTCCGTCCACTCCTAACTAAGGAGTCTATTAGCCCAGTTGCACAACTATCAATGATTTGCAAAATAGCTCCTGTTCTTTTAATAAGTTCCTTTAATCCCCAAATTAGTTCCAAATTAATTTCTGATTAAATACTAATTAAATAACATGATTTCTAATTAATATATCATTTTCATAATACATTAATAAATAAATTTATTATTCCAAATAATAAATTCAACCTCTCTCTCCAAAGGTCATCCTGTCAAGTTGCTAGGGTGAAGGAAACCCAAAAAGACCATACTACTATCAAATCAAGCACACACTAATTATAGTTATGAGCTTAGACACCTAATCCAATAGTCTCCCACTTGGATAAGTGTAATCACTAGAACTACAACTATGACCTCAAAATTTAACCAGCAATCGTTGCTTTCATAAGTCGCCATCAAGCTCTGGCCTAGTTAGTTACGAGTCCTTTAGATAAGGGATCAAATATTCTTCCATTATATAAGATATCGTATGGACATGAGACATGGATTATAATTATTCTCTCTATCTAATATTTTAGTCCTTAAAAACTGACTGTATAACTCAGTATTGGTACCATATTAGTGTACCGGTTAACCACACATGCTCCACTAACGACCAATAAGGTGCACTGTGCAATTTCATGGGTTAGCATCAAATTCACATTTTTCCAAAAGTGACTAAGAAAGGGATTTTAGAAAAGGTTTAGTTCGTTTATGTCATTATACTTTTAATGATAGTTTAGTGTCCTATCTTACCCATTCGGCTAACGACCATCCACTAGTCAAGAGTGTAGTGGGTAAGAATGGATACCCAATGACGTTCATTTTATAGGCCGCTTCCTTAAACACCCCCTATAGACTAGCTTCGTGAATGAGGCCTACTAATGGTAAGACTGACTTTTCTTATACATACATACATACAAACATATATGTATGTGTGTGTGTGTGTGTATATATATATATATATATATATTAAAGTTTTAATTCGATAATAGTATAAGGGTATATTTTAAACTTTTAAAGTACTAGGGGTTTAATATTTTAATAAATTAAACTTTTAATTTGATTAAATTTAAACCCTTTTATGGATTTATTAATTATCTTTTAATAATGCATTTAATAAAATCATTAACAACATCTATAAGGGTGCACTTTAAACCTTTTAAGATACTAGGGTTCTAGAATTTAAGATTTCAAAATTAATCTTTTAATTAAATTTTAAATTCCGAAACCAAAGGGTGTATTTTTAAAGCTTTTCAAAAATACTAGATCAATTTTTAAATAATTAAATTAATCAAATAATTTTGTCTTTATTTAAAAATTTGACCAAATGAATAATCTTGATAAGGATATACCATTACCTTTTCATAAAATTCAATTTTAAACAATAAAAACAAATTAATCCTAATCAAATCAAGATATGGAAATCGAAAAATCAGGGATCTGACAGCCTGACTCGTCAACTTATTGCAATACACTCATCGAGTCCGGGCAACTCATCGATTTCGACTTTGAACTCGTCGAGTCGGATGAACAGAATGACAAATAAGTTCCCTCCTCCTTTGGAGAATTCACACATGCATCAAATTCAACTGAAAGACATCCTAGTCTCTGATACCACTGATGGGTTTTGAACATAACAACAACCTATGTGATCATGCAACCCTAATTGATTTGGATATAAGTTTTTCACTAGTTGGAGATGCAAATTGAATACCAAAGCAAAACCCTAGATCTAGCATATATAATTTGAAAATTACACAACAAAAGGGGTTTTATGTTTACCTTTCTTGTTATGTACCAATATCTAGAATTCCTTGTAGATCCTTGAATCTTGAAAGCTTAGTGTCTCAAATGTTTCTCCTCTAATGGATTACAAACACCACTAGCAAGAGGATAAGAGGAGAGAGAGAGAGAGAGAGAGAGAGAGAGAAAGAGATAGAGAGAGAGAGAGGAGGGAATGACTCTTAGAAATTTAGCTAGGGTTTTCCCTTAGTAAGCCTTTGCCAAAAATCATAAGGCATGGGGTCTTTATATAGATGTGGGCTACTAGGGTTTCTAGAGGAAACCCTAATTTCCTGCTTTAGGCTTAAGCAACCCATGGACCTCCCATCAATAGGCCTTGGATGAAATCTATAGGGCCTTCTTATAGAATTTTGTCCACTCCTAATTAAGGAGTCCATCAACCTAGTTTCATAACTATTAATGATATGCAAAACAACCCTAGTTCTTTTAATTGGTTCCTTTAATCCCAAAATTAATTCCAAATTAATTTCTGATTAAATACTAATTAAATAATATTACTTCTAATTAATAAATCATTTTCATAATACATTAATAAATCAATTTATTATTCTAAATAATAAATTCAACCTCTCTCTCCAAAGGTCATCCTAACAAGTTGCTAGGGTGAAGGCAATCCAAAAGGACCATGCTACTATCAAATCAAGTACGCACCAATTATAGTTATGGGCTTAGACACCTAATCCAACAAATTGAGGTATCGTCAAGATCTGATAAGAAAGAAAG
Source organism: Lactuca saligna (assembly GCF_052625555.1). Lineage (NCBI taxonomy): Eukaryota > Viridiplantae > Streptophyta > Magnoliopsida > Asterales > Asteraceae > Lactuca > Lactuca saligna. The sequence continues at coordinate 147,206,304 of NC_136421.1, read as the reverse complement.
ATTCTTGAATTCTAACCATGTTAACCAAAAGTACGGAGCCAAGTGGTGTGAAAAGTGCATGAAGAAGCATTACCAGAGATGCGAAGAGGAAGTGATTTGTTATTAGTGTGGGAGGATCGGTCACTATTCCAAGGATTGTAACATTAATTATCATGTATTCTATCAATACGGAAAGAAAGGGCTTATATCAAAAGATTGCCCGAATAAAAATGAAGCAGCAAAGCAAAACGCACCGCTGAAGCAAAAGGTAAGAGCATTGTAGATGATCCTTGATGAAGCAGGTGACAATGTGTGACAATAGTCAATTTCGGGTCAAGTCAAAGTCAAACAAAGTCAATAACTCAAACCGGACGACTCAATTAGCCCTTGCGTATTAGGGTTTACGTTGTCTATTTACCAAACAATCCGCTATTTTAATGAGAAAACATCATTTGAAAAATCCGTGTGATTGAATTCTTCCTAAGCCTTAAATGCGGTAAACAATGAACCAAAGTGATAAAACACTAATGCACACTCATCGGGAGTGTGTAAGACACTAAAACATGGCTTAATGGGGTTTACGGACCTTGCATTGCGAAGCCGGACACTCAAAAAGGTCACAAACGAAACCTCTCTCAATCGTTTTCACTCTATCTCTTTCTATTTGAAATCTCTCCTAAATATCTCTCAATGGTTCCTGTAAATTTATGAAGTAATTTGGGTCATTCCGACCCTTAACTGGGTCAAAAATCGCTTAAAACGGAGTTAGAACGGGTAAAATACCCTAAAAGACTCGAAACCCTCTATATAGGGCCGAAAGTCCTCTTAGGGACCGAAACCAAGAGGACCGAACCAAGCTGTTGAACCGAAAGTCCTCTCGGGACCGAAACCCCCGTCTCGGGATCGAACCTCGTAGACCCGAACCCTCCTTTTCGGGATCGAACCTTGCACAAGGCCCGAACCCGAGGTCTCGGTCCATTTCGCTTTTCGGTCCATTTCGCTCCTGCTACTTTCGGACCGAACCTGCCCTTCACTTCTTGCTGCTTTTGCTTCATTTCGCTTCGCGCCTAGCCTCAAAAGGACCGAACGTCCGGCCAGGACCGAGAGGTCTCGCTGGAAGTCCATTTCTTTCCGGTTTTCGACTACGACTTCATTTTAGCTTCGTTTTTCATCGTTTTAACGCAGGATTTTCACCAAAAACTTTATTTTAACATATAAGGCCCCCTAATTAATAATTAATCATGTTTTTGGGGATAAAACCTTATCCAAGAAGAGTGGGTGAAGTACAAAGTTTGAGTGTTGACTTTTCTTTGTATTATGACACAAGCAACCACCATACCCACTACATGACTAACCCACACTCCTCCCCACCATACGTTGTCACTTCCTTGTCCTTTTTACCTCTCTCACAGGTCATTCTCACGTTTTTAGAGCTAGACATTCATCCTCTCTCCTCATTCTCACTCACTTGCTTTCATTTCACCAAAAATTAAACACTTTTCTCTCTCAATCCTCTCACCAAGATTTCGAGATTCAAGGGCCTTCTTCTAAGTTTTCTCCCACTTTTGGTAAGTATATTCATCCTCCACATAATTATTTCACTTCATCTTACTCCAAATCATAGATTTCTTACACAAGTTCCATCACATTAGTGATAGATCTTCAAACCTTCAAGGCATCTTCTTAGTGTTCTTGAGTGGAATAATACATTTCTCCATCATACATCCACTGAAATCACTCAAGGTGAGTTCATACCCCTACATTTTCATATTTTATTATGTTTTAAGGGGGAGAATACAAGTTAAATCATCAAGAACACAACTAAATATTTCTAACAGCTTACATCAATAAAGTTGGACTCCATTCATGGACTGTTTTGGTCAACTAAAACATATTTGTTTTCAAAACTGTACAAGGTGCAAGTAGTTCAAGTTCTTAGCTTAAAAATGGATACTTGAACATCTCCATACGATTTTTCTACAATTTATGGTGATTTTTGCAAAACTGCTTATCATTTCAAGAACCAAACCGGACTAGTCTGTGTTTATGGACGTTTTCACCTAAGTTGGAGGTCAGTAAATATCATGGAAAATTTTATGAACAAACTAGACTCATTAACCAAACTCCCAGAATTTACGAATTCTGATTTGGATCTTTTATGAAGTTTTTATAAATTTTCTAATAACAGTGATCGAAGCTGTTACTAACAGAAAAATGCTAACATATTATTATCACCTTGTAACATGTTGAGCAAGCTGTATATCCTTATGTGAATGTATGTTATTACAAATGAATGATATTTTATCTTGGTATATGAACATGAATCAGTTAATAAATGGATTTTGATATAGATATACATATGAAATATAAATGATAACACGATTGTTATAATCAAAGTACATCCATTTTACTCAACAAATTGAACGAACTACGTTGAATATAGTTTATGTACATTACCATTACTACCCGTGTTTTGATAAACTATAATAGGTATGGTTTATGATACATTACATAACACACTCATACAAAAATTGTACATTTATACAATAAGGGAGTTTCATTACATTACACGTAAATTTGTTTAAGACTTTGTGAGACATTCACTTCACACTTACCGTTAAATCCTGTATTGTAACCAGAGTGTCCTGGAGGGAGAGCGTGATAGTTGTATATAAATATATATTGGGTTTGACAAACCCACACCTTAACAACATGCAACAGTTAGACCGGCAGGTCTAGGGTGACAAATGTCATAAACATTTCCGACGCCTGAAGAACGTCGTTTCAGGCATGGTTATAATGAACTCACAGAAAGTATTAACAAACATAAGAATTACGGGAATTTCATTGAATCCGAATGCGTTTATGTCGATTTAAACTTACATCATTTTCTATAAGTAAGAAAGGTTACTTATACATTTCGGTTTTCGGATATAAGACTACATTACACATTTTAAGGAAAATATCGGATTTTTCTAAAACAAACATGACATTTACAAAAGAAAGACTTTTATCAAGTTGAAAACAAAAGCTTATGAACTCACCAACCTTTGTGTTGACACTTTTTCAAACTACTTGTATTCTCAGGGAATCACTAAACATGTATCAAAGTGCATTTTGAGGATGGGACGTTAAGGCGTCAACATTTCATGTTTTGTTAACATATTGTAATTGATCTTGAAACGTGTAACTCATACAATGATGTAACTATTTCAATTATATATATGTTGGTTGTGTTTTCTTAGATTACTATTGCAATTGTGGTTATGATACTATACATGAAGTCCTCCACCCCCGGACGTTTCCTCCATCCTTGGTTTGGGGGTGTGACAGATTGGTATCAGAGCACGGTTTATAGTGAATTAAGTATACCAAAACACATAAGATATACAAACTATAAGCACATTTGGGACTAAAAGTCTCTGATTATAAAACACTCTAACGGAGGAATACTTTTAGAAAATAAGTAGTTTTCTCATTAAAAGTATACCTACATGCATTATATACTCGAGTAGTGTCATAACTAGAAGAACGCAAATTAAAAGAAGAGGAGTTGTGCACCATGAGTAATACCTTGGTATATGTGAATCAAGTCTGGGAGGGATATAACCTGATCAACTATATCTGTCCAAGGAGTGATTTACGTATACTAGGGGATAGTCATGGTGGGCAAAAAATCTAGTAACCTAACTTCACCCTACAAGGAATGAATTAAGAACCAAACCTAAACATTCAAAATATTATAGGAATATTTGTATGATTGCTATAGCACAATATTATTATTATAAACCGTTACATGATACTTACACCCATATTCTCGTACAAATGACATGGCAGAGTTTCACCTACCCGGGGACATGTACTTTCCCAATCAGGGAATGTTGGATGGATCGAGGAAGAGCTCGAGCAACAAATCGAAGAGGATCCCGAGGAGGAACCCGAGGAGGAATTCGGGGAAGAACAAGAAGAAGAGGAGGAAGATGAAGAACAAGAAGAAGAGGAGGAAGATGAAGAAGAAGAGGAGGAAGACGATGATATAGTCATGGTTAAGAATGAAATTGAAAAAGAACCAGAAGTATTCAACCCTCCTTACATCGCGAGGGTGCCCGCACACTGCTTTGGATACAACGGACCTAAGCCCCGTTGGGTAACAATGATCGAAAAGTGGAGCCGACTACAACGCCAGCGGTCACCATATGGCGACCAACGAGGTTATTACGACCTCATCCACAGTGGACCGGCTGATAGAGCCCTCCCCGTCATGACTCAGCGGATAGCGAGTATGGATGATCATGGTAGGACTACGATCAATCAGGTCCGGGAGCTGAGTGCCATTGTAGAATCTACCACTGCTTGCACCAGGGACTTAGAACGACACTCCCACCATCGAGACCAACTTATTCAGGACCTTCTTGCTGCTCGAGCAGAAACAAGGGAGTATTAGGAGAGATACAGGGCACTCGAGGAGAGAATGGTTGCAACCAAGCGAAGACTGGCGGAACTACAAGGTGCATCGACATCATCCCAAGCTCCCCAAGGGAAGGATCGTCGTGAGTAGGACTCAATACTACTCACACATCTACGTAGTATAGGTTTCTTAGCTTACGTTGGTGCAACTCTTTTGTATGTAGGTTGACCCTGCGACTAAGTGATTACACTATTCAAAGGGCTTTTGTGCTGTCAAAACTATCTTTTGCATTGATGTAATGAAGACCCTTATGAGGTCAAATTTTCTCAAAACAATATGTACTAAAAAGTTATCAATGAATTTGGCATGCATTCTACTTCATTGAATGTTGACATGAGATTTACTATGTGGTATTACAAACAATTTACAACTGATAATTCTAAGATTTTAAGTGTACCTCGTTGTTATGTGTAATTAAAGCAGTAATCGACCTAGAAATGACGAGTCCGCCTTAGGACCTGTTCCTTGTTTGGTTGTGGACTTAGGGTAGACTCATTAGCATTGACAGTTTACTAAAATTTTAATCACACATAACTGAGGCACATCGAACGAATCTTAGGAATGAGTCAGACACGGAATCAAACACATGACTTCGTTTGAGTCATCACTATTTAATTCATTAGTTTAATTGCATAAAGTTTTTCTATGAATTACTTGCTATTGCAAACATATGGAAGTTGGGAAATACTATACTTGAAAAACCAATGAACTAATTTCACAAAACTCGACTTACATCCAATTACTAAAAGACTGGTGTCCCTTTTATCTTTGAAAATTCTATGATTGAAAAATGCCACCTCGTAGATCTGCCAGACGCGCTGAGAGAATTCAAACAAATTCACCCCCTCCGCCTCCCCAGTTTGATCCCGTTATGTTCCAAGCTGCGGTTACAACCACAGTGGCAGCTACTATGTCTCAAATTAGCACTGATGGTGCCAGGAGGTCAGGTAGCGGCATTAACATCTCTACTCAAGGGGATGGCCAAGTGCGTTCGAAAGAATGCTCCTATAAAGACTTCACATATGGCAAACCTGATTCTTTTAATGGAAGCAGGGCGTCATCGCATTGATGCAGTGGTTCAAGAAGACTGAATCCGTATTTGAGATCTGCGCATGCCCCAAATCAGACAAAGTCAAATTTGCAGCTTGCACATTCTCCGATAGGGCCCTCACTTGGTGGAATGACCACGTAAAATCGCTGACACTCCCCGTGGCTAACTCGTTAAGTTGGGAGGACTTGAAAACTATGATGACAAAGGAATATTGCCCAAGGGGTGAGGTGCAAAATTTAGAACAAGAATTGTGGAACCTCAAGATAACGGGCTCTAACCTTGCAGCTTACACTGCCCGGTTCAATGATCTAGCACTCCTCTGTCCTGAGATGGTTACCCCAGAAAACAAGAAGGTGGAACGATATCTCTGGGGCTTGTCACCCTAGATTCAAGATAGCGTGCTGGCCTTAAAGCCAACCACTTTTGACAGTGCCAAGGAGCTGGCACAACAACGCATAGATCATCAGGCTAGCCGTGTCACGGTGTCAACCACCTCTGATCAAGCAAAGGGAGGGAACAACAAGTGAAAGTTCTAGAGCAGTAAAAAGAAACAACCGACACAGGACCCCGCCAAGAAGCAACAGACTATTGCTATCCATGCTGCCATCACTGCTACCTCTCCGACACCACCAAAGAAATATGTTGGGAATCTCCCTAAGTGCAACAAGTGCAACTTCCACCACAATGGTGCGTGTCGGGAAATGCACTGCAAAAACTGTGACAGGAAAGGGCACACTGCTGGTTTCTGTAAAGCGCCAACACAACCGATCAACCAAGTTGCCAATGTATGGGCAAGCCAAACCTGCTATGGATGTGGTGAAGCGGGGAACTTCAGGAGGAACTTCCCCAAGGCACAAGCCCCTAAGGCTGGAGGTGTAGGGAGAGTCTTGGCGATAGGACATGGGGAAGTAGTCGAGGATCCTACAGTGGTTACCGGTACGTTTCTCCTTAATAACTCTTATGCATGCGTACTATTTGATAGTGGAGCGGAGAGGAGTTTCGTGAGCCACCAATTCAAAAAATTACTAAAACAAAACCCCTAGTCATTAAAAGATTCATACGTCATAGAAATGGCAAACGGAAAGGTTGAGCACACTAATGATATATACATAGGGTGTACCCTCACTCTAGATAACCACTCGTTCAAAATCGATCTAATGCTAGTCACCATAAAAAGTTTCAACATCATCATTGGTATGGATTGGGTAAGCTCTCATCGTGTCGACATTCTATGTTACGAAAGGGATGTTCGTCTTAATCCACCAAACGGTGAAACCCTTCTCATCTATGGCGATAAACCCAGTGCAAAATTGCAAATCATCTCTTGCGTCAAAGCCCAAAAGTACCTACGAAAGGAATACCACGCATTCTTAGCCCACATCATAGACAAGAAACAAGAGGTGAAGGACGTCAAAGAAATTCCAGAAGTATGCAACTTCCCTGACGTATTCCCAGAAGACCTGCTAGGTGTACCACTCGCACGACAAGTCGAATTCCGAATCGACTTAATTCCTGGAGCTACCCTCATTGCTAAAGCTCCATACCACCTAGCACCGACATATATGGAAGAACTGTCCAGCCAGTTGAATGAACTATTGAGCAAAGGGTTCATTAGACTGAGCTTTTCACCCAGGGGTGCACCAGTCCTTTTTGTGAAAAAAGAAGGACGAATCATTTCACATGTGCATCGATTACCGGGAATTAAACAAACTTACCATCAAGAACCGATATCCCATACCCTGAATCGACGACCTCTTCGATCAACTTCAGGGAGCAAGTTATTTTTCAAAAATCGACTTGAGGTCGGGTTATCATCAGCTGCGAGTTCAAGAAGAAGATGTCCCCAAGACAACATTCAGAACTCGCTATGGATACTATAAGTTTGTAGTGATGCCATTCGGATTAACCAACGCGCCTGCGCTGTTCATGGATCTGATGAAACGAGTGTGCCGATCCTTCCTAGATAAATTCGTGATCGTGTTCATCGATGATATCTTGGTCTATTCGAGGAGTGAAGAAGAGCACATGTAACACCTACGACTAGTTCTGGAGACCCTAAGAGCCGAGAAGCTTTACGATAAGTTTTCAAAGTGCGAATTTTGGCTCTGAAAAGTGGGATTCCATGGCCACGTGGTAAGCAAGAAAGGAATACACGTGGATCCATCAATGATCAAGGCGATTGAAAATTGGTCAGCACCTACAATGCCAACATAAATCCGAAATTTTTTGGGACTCGCAGGCTACTACCGAAGATTCATACAGAACTTCTCCAAGATTGCTAAGCCCCTCACCACCCTGACTCAGAAAGGTGTGATGTTCAAAAGGGAAGATAAACAAGAAGCCGCCTTCCAGACACTAAAACAAGCCCTATGCAGCGCACCGATCTTGTCTCTTCCAGAAGGAACTGATGATTTCGTGGTGTATTGCGATGCTTCGAATCAAGGTCTCGGTTGTGTACTCATGTAAAAGGGGAAGGTTATCACTTACGCGTCAAGGAAACTTAAGACCCACGAAGTTAACTATACCACCCACTACCTTGAATTGGGAGCAGTAGTGTTCGCCTGGAAGATCTGGAGACATTACCTCTACGGCAGAAAGTGCACCATCTTCACTGATCACAAAAGTCTTCAGCATATCCTCAATCAAAAAGAGCTGAATATGCGACAAAGAAGATGGGTAGAGCTACTAAATGATTATGAGTGCGAAATCCGTTATCATCCGGGCAAGGCTAATGTTGTAGCCGATGCCCTAAGTAGAAAAGAATACTCGGGTCGTCGGGTGAAGTCACTAACAATGACGATCCATTCGCACCTATTCACACAAATCAAGGAAGCTCAATGTGAATCCTTGAAACCAGAAAACATGACGGGTGAGGCATTGAGAGGGATGAATAAAAACCTAGAAGTCAAGGAGGACAGAGCTCGCTACCTCATGAACCAGATCTGGATACCGAAGTTCGGTGGGTTCCGAGATGTTGTCATGAACGAGGCACACAATACACGATATTCCATCCATCCAGGTTCAGATAAGATGTATCTAGACCTCAAGAAGTTGTATTGGTGGCCGAACATGAAAGCTGAGATTGCTACCTATGTGGGCAAGTGTCTGACTTGCGCCAAGGTTAAGGTAGAATACCAGAAGCCATCAGGACTACTACAATAGCCGGATATACCTGAGTGGAAGTGGGAACGGATAACCATGGACTTCATAACCAAGCTGCCTAAGACATCGAGTGGGCCTGACACCATATGGGTAATCGTAGACAGATTGACCAAGTCTGCGCACTTCCTACCAATAAAGGAAACCAACAAGATGGAGAAGTTAACCAGGACATACATTAAGGAGATTGTACGACTTCATGGTGTACCAATATCCATTATCTCTGACCGAGATAGTAGATTCACCTCATGATTTTGGCAGTCTTTACAGAAATCTCTGGGAACTAGGCGAGATATGAGTACGGCCTATCATCCGCAAACCGACGGGCAAAGCGAGCACACTATACAGACGTTAGAAGACATGTTGAGAGCCTGTGAGATAGACTTTGGTAAGGCATGGGATACTCATTTACCGCTTATCGAATTTTCCTATAATAACAACTATCACACTAGCATTGGAGTCGCTCCATTCGAAGCTCTCTACGGTCGCAAGTGTAGATCACCTCTGTGTTGGGCCGAAGTGGGGGATACACAGCTAGCTAGGGGGCAAGTCCCTTATAGCACCCTTACTAGGCCTCAAATCATGGATAGAGAGATCAAGTGAACAAAACAGAGTCGTACTCCTATTGTAAAGTTCTACCGGAACGCTAAACAGGGACCTAAGTTCACCTGGGAACGTGAAGATCAAATGAAACAAAAATGCCTGCATCTTTTTCCTAACTCTTGAACTCCTAGTCAAAACGTAAATTTATGGACGAAATTCTCTCTAACTGGGGGATGATGTGACAATAGTGAATTTCGGGTCAAGTCAAAGTCAAACAAAGTCAATAAGTCAAATCAGACGACTCAATTAGCGCTTGCGTATTAGGGTTTACATTGTGTATTTACTAAACAATCCGCTATTTTAATGAGAAAACATAATTTGAAAAATCCGTGTGATTGAATTTTTCCTAAGCCTTAAATGCAGTAAACAATGAACCAAAGTGATAAAACACTAATGCACAGTCATCGGGAGTGTGTAAGACACTAAAACACGGCTTAATGGGGTTTACGGACCATGCATTGCGAAGCCGGACACTCAAAAAGGTCACAAACGAAACCTCTCTCAATCGTTTTCACTCGATCTCTTTCTATTTGAAATCTATCTCAATGGTTCCCGTAACTTTTTGAAGTCATTCGGGTCATTCCGACCCTTAACCGGGTCAAAAGACGCTTAAAACGCAGTTAGAACAGGTAAAATACCCTAAAAGACTCGAAATCCTCTATATAGGGCTGCAACCTCTTAGGACCGAAAGTCCTCTTAGGGATCGAAACCAAGAGGACCGAACCAAGCTGCTGAACCGAAAGTCCTCTCGGGACGGAAACCCCCCTCTCGGGACCAAACCTCGCAGACCCGAACCCTCCCTTTCGGGCTCGAACCTCGCACAAGGCCCGAACCCGAGGTCTCGGTCCATTTCGCTCCATTTCACCTTTCGGTCCATTTCGCTCCTGCTACTTTCAGACCGAACCTGCCCTTCGCTTCTTGCTGTTTTCGCTTCATTTCGCTTTGTGCCTAGCCTCAAAAGGACCGAACGTCCGACCAGGACCGAGAGGTCTCGCTGGAAGTCCATTTCTTTCCGGTTTTCGACTACGACTTCATTTTAGCTTCGTTTTTCATCATTTTAACGCAGGATTTTCACCAAAAACTTTATTTTAACATATAAGGCCCCCTAATTAATGATTAATCATATTTTTGGGGATACAACCTTATCCAAGAAGAGTGGGTGAAGTACAAAGGTTGAGTGTTGACTTTTCTTTGTATTATGACACAAGCAACCACCATACCCACTCCATGACTAACCCACACTCCTCCCCACCATACCTTGTCACTTCCTTGTCCTTTTTACCTCTCTCACAAGTCATTCTCACGTTTTTAGAGTTGTACATTCATCCTCTCTCCTCATTCTCACTCACTTGCTTTCATTTCACCAAAAATTAAACACTTTTCTCTCTCAATCCTCTAACCAAGATTTCGAGATTCAAGGGCCTTCTTCTAAGTTTTATCCCACTTTTGGTAAGTATATTCATCCTCCACATAATTATTTCACTTCATCTTACTCCAAATCATAGATTTCTTACACAAATTCCATCACATTAGTGATAGATCTTCAAACCTTCAAGGCATCTTCTTAGTGTTCTTGAGTGGAATAATACATTTCTCCATCATACATCCACTGAAATCACTCAAGGTGAGTTCATACCCCCTACATTTTCATATTTTATTATGTTTTAAAGGGGAGAATACAAGTTAAATAATCAAGAACACAACTAAATATTTCTAACAACTTACATCAGAAAAGTTGGACTCCATTCATGGACTGTTTTGGTCAACTAAAACATATTTGTTTTCAAAACTGTACAAGGTGCAAGTAGTTCAAGTTCTTAGCTTTAAAATGGATACTTGAACATCTCCATACGTTTTTTCTACAATTTATGGTGATTTTTGCAAAACTGCTTATCATTTCAAGAACCAAACCGGACCAGTCTGTGTTTATGGACGTTTTCACCTAAGTTGGAGGTCAGTAAATATCATGGAAAATTTTATGAACAAACTAGACTCATTAACCAAACTCCCAGAATTTACGAATTCTGATTTGGATCTTTTATGAAGTTTTTATAAATTTTCTAATAACAGTGATCGAAGCTGTTACTCACAGAAAAATGCTAACATATTATTATCACCTTGTAACATGTTGAGCAAGCTGTATATCCTTATGTGAATGTATGTTATTACAAATGAATGATATTTTATCTTGGTATATGAACATGAATCAGTTAATAAATGGATTTTGATATAGATATACATATGAAATATAAATGATAACACGATTGTTATAATCAAAGTACATCCATTTTACTCAACAAATTGAACGGACTACGTTGAATATAGTTTATGTACATTACCATTACTACCCTTGTTTTGATAAACTATAATAGGTATGGTTTATGATACATTACATAACACACTCATACAAAAATTGTGCATTTATACAATAAGGGATTTTCATTACATTACACGTAAATTTGTTTAAGACTTTGTGAGACATTCACTTCACACTTACCGTTAAGTCCTGTATTGTAACCAAAGTGTCCTGGAGGGAGAGCGTGATAGTTTTATATAAATCTATATTGGGTTTGACAAACCCACACCTTAACTTCATGCAATAGTTAGACCGGCAGGTCTAGGGTGACAAATGTCATAAACATTTCCGACGCTTGAAGAACGTCGTTTCAGGCCAACTAGGTCATAGCATGGTTATAATGAACTCACAGAGAGTATTAACAAACATAAGAATTACGGGAATTTCATTGAATCCGAATGCGTTTATGTCGATTTAAACTTACATCATTTTCTATAAGTAAGAAAGGTTACTTATACATTTCGGTTTTCGGATATAAGACTACATTACACATTTTAAGGAAAATATCGGATTTTTCTAAAACAAACATGACATTTACAAAAGAAAGACTTTTATCAAGTTGAAAACAAAAGCTTATGAACTCACCAACCTTTGTGTTGACACTTTTTCAATCTACTTGTATTCTCAGGGAATCACTTAACATGTATCAAAGTGCATTTTGAGGATGGGACGTTAAGGCGTCAACATTTCATGTTTTGTTAACATATTGTAATTGATCTTGAAATGTGTAACTCATACAATGATGTAAATATTTCAATTATATATATGTTTGTTGTGTTTTCTTAAATTACTATTGCAATTGTGGTTATGATACTATACATGAAGTCCTCCACCCCCGGACGTTTCCTCCATCCTTGGTTTGGGGTTGTGACACAATGCAAGGGATCAAGAGTAAGGATATATATATATATATATATATATATATATATATATATGTATATATATATATATATATATATATATATATATCTGAAGATCGAGATATAAAGTAGTCATATAGATAGTATCATGTTGTGTAGCCTAATATTAGAGTCATAGTATAGGGTGAACTTGAATATCTATGTAATCATTTCAAGAAGTAATATAAGCCTTAATTATGTTATTTGATGTGTTAAATGACTATGTGAAATTATTGTATGGTGACTTGGAGAGCTGAGAGGCAACACTTGGGATGAGTATGAGTAGGTGTAAATGGTAGTAGAGTCCAATACTACTCGAAGCATAGGAATCACACTTGGATCAGGGAAGGTAACAGGGTTACCAAGGCGCTAGTAGTTGATCCTGGTTTTTTTTTTTTTTTTTTTTTTTTTTTTTTTTTTTTCATGTTTGTCGTTACTATCATTTCAGTAATGACTAGGAAGATGATTGTTATTCCGAAACTAGTAGTCATATATTAAATCAAATCCAACTAAGATAAATATGTTACGTGGTTTAGAGAACCAACTTTGATGTAACATCTGACTTAAACCAAAAGATTGAAGTATAAGATAATTGAAGTAATCAATCGAAGCATCGCATTCGTTGTTAAGGTAAGAAGCTAGTAGCTAGAAATGCTACATGATATAATGTGATTACATCACATTAGAACATGAAGGAAGGTGTATTTTATTCTGGAATTTGGCACTAAAAGATCTGAGTCTAAGCATTGCATCATACAATGAGAGGTCATTAGGACATTACTGTGACAACCCGATATTTTCGGATCAGTCTACTGACCTAAAAAGTCAAGAATTTGTAATCTCTTTTAATGTAATGAAATTTGCATCAAAATTTGAATGTTCAAAAGTCTCTATTGGGTTACATAAAATGATAAACATTGTATCAAGGGTTTCAGAAATATAAAGAACACTAAAAATCGAGTTATAACGAAGAAGTTATGACCAATATAAGAGTCCTAGTAAAAAAACGGCAATACTGATAAGTGTAAAACGCGAAGTTTCAATACATTATATTTAGCCTTAGATATCTAAATGAAAGTTGTAGATATCAATAGACCGTATGCGTATATAAAAGAACGTCCAAATCTGACTTTGTATGAGAAAGTTATGATTTTTCCAAGTTCCGAATATAGCAGTAGACAACTAAAATACTCGAAACAAAGATGGAGAGATTTTTAGCCGATACAACCTAAATGAAAATCGAAGGTCTCAACAATAGTAGCACAACAAAATAAAGTCTGACGAGAACGGACATCACATGAAGAAGTTATGGATTTTTAACGGACTTTTAGTGTCCTGGCCCGTTAAAAATAAATAAAAATAACAATAAATTCAACATTTGTCGACAGAGTCTAAATGAGAGTTGTAGAGCATAATCTCACCTACGCTTGGATATAAAGAACGTTAAAAACAGAGCTCTTACACGTAAGTTACGAATTTTACTAGTTTTCAGCACAAAATCTGAGGCTGTCAGGCCCACCACAACGTGGTGAAGTGGCTACGACGTGGTATTGTGATTGATTGGTGCCAGGTGCATCAGCAAACGTCTCGTTAACGGAAGAGGATAGAATCCCTCACCACGACGTGGTGAGGTGTACCACGACGTGGTGACCAAATTTGGGCTATAAATAGCAGCTGAAGGTGTTGGGTTCCAGTGCTCATTTCTTATCTCTCTCGTGCCGAAGCTCTGCGTTTAAACCCCCTGAAGCCATCCCGAAGCCCCAGTCCTCATACCCAAGTTCCGAAGGAAGGTTTTTCACTTCCGAGATTCCTGAGATTCCCAAGAATCCCGAGAAATTCAACTTTCCCTAGTCGAAGTTCTGCCCAGTTTTCATTTCACCTTCTTCTGTCTATCAAGTGAGTTCATACCCCTACAACTACATTTTCACATGCTTTATAGATGCTTTTATACACTTTCAAGGGGGGGGGGGGAATACAAGTAAACACATAGTTACTCTCGTGTGGAAAACATTAAGCTTTTACCAGAAGAACAAATGAACTTTCCTACGTAAATCTATTTGATACTAAGTTTTTTGAGACATTCAACTTCATGTACTTTCAAGTATGCAGTTAAAGTCTTGTATTATATACCATAATCTCTTGTAGGGAGAGCGTGATACTTTTGTATAGATCTATACGGGAATGACAATCCCGCACCTAAGTTGTTAGCTACAGTTAGACCTGCAGGTCTGGGGTGACAAACATCATAACATTCCAACGCCTGAAGAACGTTGTTACAGGTAGTCAGGGTCAATAGTATGGTTATAAAACTCACATGGAGTATTAAAAACACGTTGATTTACGGGGTTATCTAATGCCTTAGCGACTCTTTACATGCATAAATCTGCTACTCTAGGCATGAAAAACACTAATGCATAATAGTTTTTGGAACTTTTTAACTACCTTACACTTATGGAAAAATATTGGAATTTTAGAAACAACATTCGAAACAATTGGGTCTTAGAAGATGACTACTTTTATACTAGTAAGAAATATGGGATTTTCTAGGGGTTTTCAAACATCTACAAACAAATTCATTTAAATTTATACAAACATTGACATTAAATACTTATGAACTCACCAAATTAAATGCTGATCTACTCTTTCAAATCTACTTGTATTTCTCAGGGATTCAGTAATATAGGTAAACTTCAGCTTTTGGAGAAGTGATGTTATGGCGTCAGTTTTAAACTCATTTTGACATCATATTGTAATTTGTTTTTTTGAAACAAGTATCATTTACCAATGTAACTCTTAAATTATATATATGATGGTTGTGTTTACTTTCTTTACTATGTATTAAACTGTTACGATAATACATTAAGTCATCCACCCTCCAACGATTCCGCCGTTCTTGTTTGGAGGTTTGACAGATTGGTATCAGAGCATTGTTTATAGTGAACTAGGTATATGAAACCACATAAGATTTACAAACTATAAATGCATAGGGACTAAAACTCTCTGACAAAACGTTTTTACACCTAAATCGCATTTCATTTAGCTTAAATTATTTGGGTCATAAAAGCACAAATACATGCATACAACGAGTCATATTCATAGTTAGAACAATACAAGAAGTATTAAGACAAGTTGGACACTACGACTAGGTCTCGGAATATGTAATCGGATTTGGGACGAATATAGACTGATCAACTATATTTATCCGAAATCGGACTAATGTATGTGGAGGGATGGTCGTAGTGAGCAACAAGTCAAAGCTTACCAAAATAAAACTATTATCAAACATATAAACTTAAATAGTATAGGAGTATTTGGTAAATACAATTGTTTATCCTATATATCTAGATTTACATATATTAATTTCTAGACAATTCTTATATCTTTATTCTCGCACAGACGCAATGGCTGGATTCCACCCACCAGGGGATCCCTACTACCCGAATCAGGGAAATGGAGGATGGGTAGAGGAGGACCCCGAAGAGGATGAAGAACCTATAGAGTTGGAGGCAGGGGATTACTCTGGAACAGACTCAGAACCATAAGTAATTAACCCACCAGTCGCTCAACCTCCCGCAGTTAGGAGAAACTTTCAGGGACCAACTCTCGTCTGGGAAAGTCACCTTCACCATTGGAGCCAACAAGAAGGGTTACGTCCTCCCTACGGTATGTGCCAGGACTTCTACGACGTAAGGGATGGAGGTTCAGCCAACCGAGCACTACCAGTCATGGTGGGAAAACTAGCCAATCAGTCCTATCAATCCGGAGTTCAAGCTGACCGGATTCGGGAAGTCAACGTGGAGGTACAAGTTCACACTTCCGACATCCGTCGACTGGACAAGTTGCAGGATAATGCCCAACTCCAAGCCGATACATTCCAATCATAACTGATTTCATCGCTCTTTGAGATAAGGGAACAACAAGCCACCTTCGATAGGCGTCTTATGGAAGCAAAGCAATCAGATACGGAGTCAAGCTCTAAGCGCAACCTTCGTTGCAAGTAGTACTTGCTGAATCCCAAAAATTTTGTTATAGGATAGGAACTCGGCTAAAAGTCTTACTTTTCTTTAACTTCTGTATCGGAGATCCTTATAAGGGCCGCAATTTTCCTAACTTCAAATGTAACTCGACATGTGTTTAATATATATGAAGAAATTCTTGTGTGTGTAAATTCTTTGACTACCACTCAGATTCATAAGTTTATCTATCACTATGCAAACTTTTATTATGAGTCAAGCTCTAAACCTTGGGTAGGTCAGTCGAATTTATAAATTGATAAAAATAACAAATTTATTAACTCACAACTTCAAAATCATTAGAAACTTATGTTCTTCATTCTATTTCCTTAGCAGCACGATTCCGCCTTGTAGATCTACATACCATGTCAACAACGCAACACCTTCACCACCACCACCTCCATCAACGGGTAATGACGCCTTGATAGCTGCTGTAACAGCAGCAGTGACACCAACAATGGCACAGATGAGTAATAACGGGTCCAGAAGTGGAGTAAATAGCTCTCCGAATGGCCAACACCAGGGTCATTCACGGGATTGCACTTTCAAGGACTTCACCAATGGCAAGCCCATAACTTTTAATGGATTAGGAGGGATAATGGCTCTATCACAATGGGTAGAGAAAACAGAAGCGGTTTTCAAGATCTGTGTATGTCTGGAAGCGAGCAAGGTAAAATTTTCCGCTTGTACATTCTCCGAGAGAGCTCTGACGTGGTGGAATGGCCACTTCAAGTCACTAACTATGGTAGTGGCAAATTCAATGGGCTGGGAGAATCTAATGCAAGAGTAATATCCAAGGGGTGAAGTACAAATGCTAGAGCAGGAACTTTGGGGCCTTACTATGGTAGGCTCGGACATCACAACTTATACCAATAGGTTTAGCGATCTGGCAATCCTTTGCCCATGCATGGTTGCTCTAGAGAGCAAGAAGATCGAAAGATACATCTGGGGACTATCACCCCATATTCGAGGAAATGTACTAGCTTCCAAACCATTCACTTTCGATAATGCCAAACAGTTGGCACAAGCTCTCGTTGACCATGGAATATGTCAAGGCTTCGCAACTGTTGTCCCGGTGCAAACCTTAGGAAACAACAACAACAACAACAACAACAACAACAAGTTTTGGAACAAGAGGAAGAGTCTTTACAGGAACCTTCCAAGAAGCAACAAATAGTGGCAGTCCATGCCGCTACTACCCCCACTACTGCTCCTGTTACCTCTGCACCAACAAGGCAATACGTTGGGAACCTACCGAAGTGCATCAAATGCAATTTCCATCACAACGGAAATTGTTAGGAGATGCACTGCAACAAGAAAGGGCACACCGCCCGTTTCTGTAAGGCATCAGCACGACCAATCACCCAAGTCCTTGGAGTCGGTATGGGTCAGGCGTGCTATGGTTGCGGGGAGGCTAGACACTACAAGAGGGACTTCCTTAAGGCAAGGAATGCTGGCGGCATGGGAAGAGTGCTGACAATAGGACATAACGAAGCAATAGCTGATCCCACGGTGGTTATGTGTACGTTTCTCCTCAATAACGCTTATGCATGCATACTCTTTGATTGTGGTGCGGAGAAGAGTTTCGCGAGTCATAAATTCAAACACATACTAAAACAAAATCCACAATCACTCAATGAGATATTTACAGTAGAAATGGAAAAATGGTAGAACAGAAAGCACAAACGATATGTACATAGGCTGGATGCTAACTCTAAATGAACATTCATTTCGAATCCATCTAATGCCGATCATTATAAAGAGCTTTGATTTCATCATTGGTATGGATTCGTTAAGCCTACACCATGCCGATATACTCTGCCAAGAAAGGGCCGTTCGCCTAAATCTGCTAAACGGCGAAACTCTTGTCATTTATGGTGACAAACCCGGTACCAATTTACAAATCATCTCTTGCGTCAAAGCCCAAAAATACATGCGTAAGGAGTACCATGCCTTATTAGCCCACGTAGTAGATAAGGAAAAAGAAGAGAAAGACCTCAAAGACATTCCAGAGGTCTGCGATTTTCCCGATGTCCTCCCTGAAGATCTTCCAAGAGTCCCATCGACACGACAAGTCGAGTTCAGAATTGATTTAATTCCCGAAGCTACCCCAGTAGCTAAGTCCCTGTATCGTCTAGCACCAACTGAGATGCAAGAATTATCCAGCCAATCAAACGAACTACTCAATAAAGGATTCATCAGACTGAGCTTTTCACCCTGGGGAGCACCGGTTCTGTTCGTAAAGAAGAAAGATGGATCTTTCAGCGTGTGCATTTATTACCTAGAACTCAACAAGCTCACTATCAAGAACCAATATCCCTTACCATGCATTGACGACTTGTTCAACCAACTCCAAGGATCGAGTTATTTCTCAAAGATCGATTTGAGATCCGGGTATCATCAGCTACGAGTCTTGGAAGGAGATGTTCCCAAAACAGCCTTTCGAACTCATTACGGTTACTAGGAGGTTGTAGTGATGCCCTTTAGATTAACGAATGCACAGGAGGTGTTCATGGACTTAATGAAACGAGTGTGTCGTTCATTCTTGGACAAATTTGTGATCGTTTTCATAGACGATATACTCATTTATCCGAAGAATAAAGAAGAACACGGTCAACACCTCCGTCAAATCTTGGAAACTCTAAGGAAAGAAAAGCTCTACGCAAAATTCTCAAAGTGAGAATTTTTGATTCGGAAAGTATATTTCCTGGGTCACGTGGTTAGCAAGGATGGGATGCACGTGGACCCTTCCAAAATCAAAGCAATCAAGAATTGGGTAGCCCCAAGGACCCCCACGGAAATCGGATAATTTTTGGGCCTCGCTGGCTACTATTGAAGGTTTATTCATAACTTCTCGATGATTACTAAACCACTTACCACCTTGACCCAAAAGGGGGTAATTTCAATTCGGAAGAAAGACAAGATGCTACATTCCAAACACTGAAGCAAGCCCTATGCAGCGCACCTATATTGTCCTTACCAGAAGGAACGGAAGACTTTGTGGTCTACTGTGATGCATCTAAACAAGGTCTTGGATGTGTGCTAATGCAATGAGGAAAAGTCATCGCCTACGCCTCAAGACAACTCAAGACGCACGAGGTCAACTACACTACACACGACCTCGAACTGGGAGCAGTCATTTTTGCCTTAACGATTTGGAAAGACTATCTCTATGGCACGAAATCCACAATCTTTACCGATCACAAGAGCCTTCAACACATCCTCAATCAAAAGGAACTCAACATGAGGCAAAGATGATGGGTTGAACTGTTAAATGACCATGAATGTGAAATTCGATATCACCCAAGAAAAGCGAATGTGGTAGCTGATGCCCTTAGTCGAAAGAAATACTCGGGCCACCGAGTGAAATCCTTAACCATGACGATCCATTCACACTTGTCCATGCAAATCAAGGAAGCTCAGAGGGAAGCCTTGAAATAAGAGATTGTGATGAGTGAAGCCTTAAGAGGAATGGATAAAAATCTTGAAATCAAGGGCGATGGAGTTCATTACTTCATGGATCGGATCTGGATGCCGAAGTATGGTGGATTCATAGACGTAGTCATGAATGAGGCTCATAAGACTGGATACTCAGAGCATCCAGGTTTGAACAAGATGTATCTGGACCTCAAGAAACTATATTGGTGGCCGAACATGAAAGTAGAGATCGCTACCTACGTGGGCAAGTGTCTGACTTGTGCCAATGTCAAGGTAGAGTACCAAAAGTCCTTGGGATTACTAAAACAACCTGAAATACCCGAGTGGAATTGGGAGCGGATAACTATTGATTTCATAACCAAATTACCCAAGACAACGAGTGGGCTATACACCATCTGGGTGATCGTCGATAGGTTAACAAATTCCTACCCATAAAAAAATCGACAAGATGGAGAAGCTAGCTTGAACATACATCTGAGAGACTGTATGACTACATGTTGTACCAATATCCATTATCTCCGACAGAGATAGTAGGTTCACCTCGCGATTCTGGTAGTCGCTACAAAAATCTCTTGGAACGAACCTAAACATGAGTACCGCTTACCATTCACAAACCGACGGCCAAAGTGAGAGGACTATACAAACCTTGGAAGATATGCTAAGAGCTTGTGTAATCAATTTTGGTAAAGCATGGGATACCCATTTACCACTAGTTGACTTCTCATACAACAATAACTATCACTCCAGCATTAAAGTTGCTCCATTCGAAGCCCTCTTGTAACACCGTGATTTTCAAGACAAAATTTTCATTTAAGTAATCAAATTAGTATTAAAACACTTGTTTAAAATCTTATTCATATTTGAATTACAAAACATAGTTCCATTTTCATTTGAATAGAAAACCAGGATCCTCCAGAATACAACTCTTTCTTCAGTGTGTACAATCGAACCGTCGCCATTCCGCGTTACTGAAAGAACCTGAAACAACATAACATAAACACTGTAAGCACGAAGCTTAGTGAGTTCCCCAATATACACCTTACGCACATACGCCTTTCCAGGCCCTGACCTTCCGGTCCGCTGCACAATGCCTTCCGGCCCATGAGATAATTGCCTTCCGGCCCATAAGATAATTGCCTTCCGGCCCATAAGATAATTGCCTTCCGGCCCATAAGATAATTGCCTTCCGGCCCATAAACATATATAACACATAATACATTTACTCTAACACATAAAGCACATATATCATATATCAACCTGCCTTCCGGCCCGAAACATACACAGCACATAATACATTTATTCTCACACTTAAAGCACATATCTCACATATCATACCTGACCTTTCTGTCACATACACTTTGCCTTCCGGCCCATATAAACATGCATATCACGCGTAGCAACTAACTTCCATTTATAGTATAAATACATAACGCATAACATGTTCGACCTTCCGGTCACACAATCAAACCCTTCCGGGTACAGTATAGTGAGAAGACTCACCTCGCGGACACTGGAAGATAGCAACTCCTGAAATCCCTTGCACTTGATCCTCCGAGCTACAAGCTCCCTGAAACATCATATATCTCTTATTAATACTTCTATCTTCCACGTTAACTGACCCTACGAAATCACACCGGTCAACGTTGGTCAACAGTCCACTGTCAACTCGACTGGACTCGGCGAGTTCCCTGGCGACTCGGCGAGTCTGGTCGTCCTTCAATCCTCTAAGATTCCCCTTCTACTCGTCGAGTATCCTCTTTGACTCGACGAGTTACTCCTGGAAGAATCGCAGGGCCACCCCGACTCCACTCGCCGAGTCTGAAGAACAACTCGGCGAGTCCCAGTGAATCTTCAAGCTACTCGCTGAGTCTGATCATCCGACTCGGCGAGTCCACGCCATGCAGTCGATCAACTGCTTCCAGAATTACGTATGGTCCCGAAATACACACTCATGGGACTTTTGGACCTCTAATCATCCTATTACTGGGGAATAAACTTTTGTATAACAACATATTAATCCATCAAATCACCAAATGGGTTTCATAAACCCTAAATCCGTGTACACATCAAAATAACAGGAATGATCCGAAACATTACCTGAAAACGTACTCTCTGTGTCCCCAAACCTCAGAACTCGATCCCCTTGATCTTCCTTTGGCCAAAATCCTTCCTCTTCTTGCACCACAATTCCTTCAAAGTCACTAATGGCCTTCAAGCTTGCTCTAGATGCCACAGTCGTTTAGGTTTCTCCTCAATCGGCCACGAACAATGACGGCATAAGATCCCTTATGTACGTCCCAAACTGAACGGCTAGGGTTTTCCGCTGAACAGCGTCGACTCGCCGAGTCCATGATGGACTCGTCGAGTCCAGTCGCGAACCCGCGACCAAGTCCGTGCTCCTACTCGGCGAGTCAAGCTCCAACTCGCCGAGTCCCCCCTTTAAAACACCCCAAAATGTGATTTAATAATACTTCGAGATTTCGGGCTGTTACAATTCTCCCCCACTAGAAAACAGACTTCGCCCTTGAAGTCTCACTCTGAAAATAGTGCCGGATGCTGCTCCCGCATCTCACGTTCCGACTTCCCTAGTCACTACCGATCTCTTCCGATGCTGTCACTGAACCAATACCAGAGGTACCTCCTTGTTCCTCAGAACCTTGATCTTCCGATCCATGACGGCCACTGGTCTCCTAGCGTAACACATGCTCGCATCCACCTAATTGTTCTCTAGTGGAACCACTGCTGACTCATCGGCTCTACACCTTTCCAATTCCGACACATAAAAAGTGTCATGGATCCATCCCAACTCCGTTGGCATCTCCAAACGGTAGGCCACCCTTCCTACCTTCGCACCTTCACGAAAAGGCCCAACATATCGGGGCCCCAACTTGCCCCTCTTCCTGGATCAAATCACCCCTATCCAAAGAGAGACCGTGAGAAGTACGAAATCGCCGACCTAAAACACATGCTCGCAACGACGTCTGTCTGCATAACCTTCCTGTCAACTCAAGACGATCCCTAACCCCTGTTTAACCTGCTGAATCTGCTCTGACGACTAAAGCATGATCTCTGAACTGCTCATCACTCTCGGTAACCGGGAATTACCCAAGGTGTACTCTGCTCCAAATCTCAACGATCACTCGACCCACAAGGGTTAGGAAACCATGAATCACCGGATCCCTGACCCAAAGCCCACTCTATCCATTTCAGACGACTGCAAGACCCATTCTCACTCTCAGAGCAACTCTCACGAGTTCTCTTCTTGCAAACACCTACCCTGGCTGCATTAGCCCCAACATACCTTTCCTTTCCCTCACTTAGTGAGATCCGCTTGACAACCTTGCCACTACTCCCTGTATCACACATGCACTGGATCTGCTCGCAAGGACTCTCGGGTCCATGCATTACCTTTCCTCAACGAACGAGGTTCCGACATCACCTTCCATGCAACAGCTCAAAGGGCGGCATACTAATGCACTAATGATGGCTGTTGGTACGAGATAACTCAACCAAGGACCAATACATACCACGGCTTCCTCCACAATCTGGTGCACATGCCCGAAGCATATCTTCGAGTGTCTGGATCGTTTACTCCCTCTAAAGTGTCCTCACATGTCATCATGATAAGCTCATTTCCCACATTCCTCTTCAAGACTGAGTACCAGATCAACTTTTGGCTCCACATCTGAGCCCCCGACGTTCACCCATATCATGATCCAAATATCCCACTAACTTTCTCCCCGTGACCACTATCCTGACCCAGTGACACGCAAGTCACAAAATTCTCTTTTCTTCATGCAAGAAAATATAATCCAACCGAGGGTCGTCCCGACTCAAATCTCTGGTTCCTGCTGCGCATAATCCTTGCGTACCTCCCTGCATCTCCCGACAGAGACGGAGACCTCCGTCTCGCCCCCGACTCAACGTCCAAGCCCCAAAGACTCAATACCAAGGCTACCCAAACTCAAAACTCTTCCACCTCGTACACTGCTCGAAAGAATTTCTCTTGCCATCTAGTGAGGACTGCGACTCCATGCAGTATCACAACAACTTCTGATTAGTGAGTACTGTGACTAGAATATCCACCACAGACTATGGAGACAATCAACATAACAAACGCCCATCTTGAGAAATTCCACCCTCTCAAATAATCTTCCTGAATGCCCATACTCGAAGACTCCCACTAAATCCGCAGATACTTGATATGCCACACGTCGATTCAATTCAGGATTCCCGAATAACTCCAAAATAAGGATATCATACCAGAATATCCCAGAATACTACCACCACCACTGATCTCCTGCCCCAAACATCATGTAGACACAAAGTACATTCTTCCTGAACCCCATAATTAAATCTATATTTTCCCCGCCTTACAACCTTGGTGCCTCTAATTTCTCGATTGAAATGCGAGATAACGCTGACGTACGAAATACGCTGATAATTCTCCAGATCCCTTTTTCCCGACACTCACAATCCAAACAAAGATACGCATACCGACTCCGGAAGTTGGCTGCCCAGTCATTCTCTATCTTCTTGCAACAACACCAATCACCTGTCATGAATACGTTCGTTCTCCTCTTCAAGTACTTCCCGCATTAACTCACTCTGACCCCTTTACTTGATCATCGACACCTCTGGTCTCATGGTTTCTTACTGCATATCTCTATACTCCACTTATAACTACTCTTGACGATTCTTTGTTTTCTACGTACTGCACTCGGTTCTCCCCCACTTAGGGTTTGAACCATCACTGATTAGCATACAATCAACCCACTACTATCTTTCACCAGCGAAATCGTACCTGCTCCAGGAAAGTGCTATGCAACGCCCGATAGTCCCTCCCCTTATGAAGTCAATCAACCCTCTATACTCTGAACCTCTGGTTAACTCTCCAAGAACTTCTCATCACGGCTGCCTCTAATCGTTCCAAATCCCATACCAATCTAATACTAAGCACCTGCACTGCTCGATAACATCTCTGGCTCATAGACTGCACCGCAAAATCATCGTTCCTCTCACCTCAACTCATCAACCCATATCCAACGCCGGATTTGTCCCAAGGACAGGGACTCTCTCACAACATAGACGAAAACCCTCTGCACTGCAAAACTCGACTGAACTCTTCACTGCTACCACTATAACACAACCTATTATTCTCAATTAGGTGTGGTGTGGTTCTCGACTACCTCAGTCCCAACTGACTGTCTGCTCACGGTAAATCACTGCCTCGCGGCACACCCGCTACCTGATGCTCTGAGGGAAGTCATTATCGATAACTACCTGCAGGGTGTACTCCAATCCAAAACTGAAACACCAGACCTCTCGTGTCGTGCACATGAACATAAATGGCACTACCTACCTAGAAGGTGACCTCTCCTCTATCGACTGATTTCTCGACTCAGACCGAAATTTCCTCTCCTTTTAACTCCCTACCACAATACTCTGATAGGTACTCGCCTTTCCCCTCAAGGAACGCCTCTCCATCCTCAATCATGATCTACTGGCCTAAAACCCATAGCGTCCGATCTCTACCTCATCGATCATAACCGGATAACAAGATAGTCACTAGCATCATCCACTACGAACCATGGTACTCATCCCATGACATCCCTTCTCAATTTGCTTCGGTGTATGGTACCTGAACCATAGCATCACTCCTCAATCTGCTCCAATGTATAGCACTCGGACCACAACATCTAACTCAATCTGTTCCGATGTATGGTGCCCGGACCATAACATCACTCCGCAATCTGCTCCGATGTATGGTACTCGAACCATAACATCACTCCTCGTTCCGTTCCTTAGGACCTTCAGAATGCTCCCTGTATCAAGTATGGGTCCTCTGCTTTCAGTAGTACGGGCCCATACTACCTGCCACATCTACCCATACTTTCTACACGGACCATCCCAGAGTTCCTAAGTAGCTGATCAACCTGCTCTTTCACCCATCTCATCGCGCATGCTCGCTCCCTAGCGAAATCCTCTACTCTACCAGCACACTCATCTGGCTAGGTTTACTCCCTAGCCCCTTCCGCCGTCCTCCCACTTCTTTGCTATCAGCTGCTGAAGAACTCCAAATGATGCCAGCCATCTACCTCCTGAATATCGTCATACTCACTTAGTAGCTGTCTCCCATCATCGAGAGTTCCACAAAGCACAAAGCAAGCAGCATTCGAGCATCGAAGAATACATAGGACTATCTATCTGTGATAGCTCCACCTTCTCGGCTCATCCTCGGAACTACCACCGAACTCTGCCACTCTACCCTTCGTGCGTTCTAACTAGATACCCTCACTTATCACATACACACAAAAGCATAACGCACATATAACGACAAACCCTAGGCTAAGGCATCACAAATCAGGCCACTCTAGTCCTAAGATATGAAATACCTAGCCTGTCTCTAGCATGCAATAATATCTCATAAGGTTCATAATAGATATTTCATAACACAAAAGTAAGGGTATTTTGGGAAATCACCGTTTGGCTCTGGCTGATTGTACACACTGCTCTTTCTTGCTTTCTCTTTGAACTCTTATTCACTTTTTAGAAAACTATTTATTTGAAAACTTTCTCTTACTTCCTTGGTTTGAGTCCAGATTTACCCGTAGGTGCGTCCGAATCCCTCAAACCAAGGCTCTGATACCAATTTGTAACACCGTGATTTTCAAGACAAAATTTTCATTTAAGTAATCAAATTAGTATTAAAACACTTGTTTAAAATCTTATTCATATTTGAATTACAAAACATAGTTCCATTTTCATTTGAATAGAAAACCAGGATCCTCCAGAATACAACTCTTTCTTCGGTGTGTATAATCAAACCGTCGCCATTCCGTGTTACTGAAAGAACCTGAAACAACATAACATAAACACTGTAAGCACGAAGCTTAGTGAGTTCCCCAATATACACCTTACGCACATACGCCTTTCCAGGCCCTGACCTTCCGGTCCGCTGCACAATGCCTTCTGGCCCATGAGATAATTGCCTTCCGGCCCATAAGATAATTTCCTTCCGGCCCATAAGATAATTGCCTTCCGGCCCATAAGATAATTGCCTTCCGGCACATAAGATAATTGCCTTCCGGCCCATAAACATATATAACACATAATACATTTACTCTAACACATAAAGCACATATATCATATATCAACCTGTCTTCCGGCCCGAAACATACACAGCACATAATACATTTATTCTCACACTTAAAGCACATATCTCACATATGATACCTGACCTTTCTGTCACATACACTTTGCCTTCCAGCCCATATAAACATGCATATCACGCGTAGCAACTAACTTCCATTTATAGTATAAATACATAACGCATAACATGTTCGACCTTCCGGTCACACAATCAAACCCTTCCGGGTACAGTATAGTGAGAAGACTCACCTCGCGGACACTGGAAGATAGCAACTCCTGAAATCCCTTGCACTTGATCCTCCGAGCTACAAGCTCCCTGAAACATCATATATCTCTTATTAATACTTCTATCTTCCACGTTAACTGACCCTACGAAATCACACCGGTCAACGTTGGTCAACAGTCCACTGTCAACTCGATTGGACTCGGCGAGTTCCCTGGCGACTCGGCGAGTCTGGTCGTCCTTCAATCCTCTAAGATTCCCCTTCTACTCGTCGAGTATCCTCTTTGACTCGACGAGTTACTCCTGGAAGAATCGCGGGGCCACCCCGACTCCACTCGCCGAGTCTGAAGAACAACTCGGCGAGTCCCAGTGAATCTTCAAGCTACTCGCCGAGTCTGATCATTCGACTCGGCGAGTCCACGCCATGCAGTCGATCAACTGCTTCCAGAATTACGTATGGTCCCGAAATACACACTCATGGGACTTCTGGACCTCTAATCATCCTATTACTGGGGAATAAACTTTTGTATAACAACATAATAATCCATCAAATCACCAAATGGGTTTCATAAACCCTAAATCCGTGTACACATCAAAATAACAGGAATGATCCGAAACATTACCTGAAAACGTACTCTCTGTGTCCCCAAACCTCAGAACTCGATCCCCTTGATCTTCCTTTGGCCAAAATCCTTCCTCTTCTTGCACCACAATTCCTTCAAAGTCACTAATGGCCTTCAAGCTTGCTCTAGATGCCACAGTCGTTTAGGGTTCTCCTCAATCGGCCAAAAGACGAACAATGACGGCATAAGATCCCTTATATACGTCCCAAACTGAACGGCTAGGGTTTTCCGCTGAACAGCGTCGACTCGCCGAGTCCATGATGGACTCGTCGAGTCCAGTCGCGAACCCGCGACCAAGTCCGTGCTCCTACTCGGCGAGTCAAGCTCCAACTCGCCGAGTCCCCCCTTTAAAACACCCCAAAATGTGATTTAATAATACTTCGAGATTTCGGGCTGTTACACCTCTATGGCTGCAAGTTTAGATCACCACTGTGCTGGGATAAAGTGGGTGACACTCAACTAGCCAAGGGACAAGTACTCGATAGCGCTCTCATAGGTCCGGAAGTTATAAGAGAAACAACTGAGAAGATAATACAGATTCGGGAACAACTAAAGGTTTCAAGAGACAGACAAAAGAGTTAGGCGGACAAAAGACGGAAGCCCTTAGAATTTCAGGTTGGGGACCGAGTGCTACTGAAGGTCTCGGACTGGAAGGGGTTAATACGTTTCGGAAAACGTGGGAAACTAAACCAAAGATATATCGAACCATTCGAGATCCCTGAAAGGATCGGCCCGGTGGCATACAAACTTCGCCTGCTGCAGAAACTCAATAACATACATCCTATCTTTCATGTGTGAAACTTGAAGAAATGTTTGTCCGATGAGACCCTCGTCGTCCCTCTAGACGAAATCAAAATCAACGAGAGTCTTCACTTTGTAGAGGAACCAATTGAGATCATGGATAGGGAGATCAAAAGAACAAAACAAAGTCACATACCCATTGTGAAGGTCCGCTGGAATGTAAAGCGGGGACATGAATTTACTTGGGAACGTGAAGACCAGATGAAACAAAAGTACCTGCATCTTTTTCCCTAATCCAAAATTGTTAACTTTATACTTAATTTCGGGACGAAATTCCCTCTAACGGGGGGATGATGTGACAACCCGATATTTTCGGATCAGTGTAATGACCTAAAAAGTCTAGAATTTGTAATCTCTTTTAATGAAATAAAATTTGCATCAAAATTTGAATGTTCAAAAGTCTCTATTGGGTTACATAAAAAGATAAACATCGTAGCAAGGGTTTTAAAAATATAAAGAACACTAAAAACCGAGTTATAACGAAGAAGTTATGACCAATCTAAGAGTCCTAGTAAAAAAACGGCAATACTGATAAGCGTAAAACGTAAAGTTTTAATATAATTATATTTAGCCTTAGATATCTAAATGAAAGTTGTAGATATTATTAGATCGTATGCGTATATAAAATATCGTCCAAATCTGACTTCATATGAGAAAATTATGATTTTTCCAAGTTCCGAATATAGCAGCAGACAGCTAAAATACTCGAAACAGAGATCGAGAGATTTTTAGCCAATACAACCTAAATGAGAATCGAAGGTCTCAACAATAGTAGCACAACAGAATAAATTCTGACGAGAACGGACATCACATGAAGAAGATATAGATTTTTAACGGAATTTTCGTGTCCCGGCCCGTCAAAAATAAATAAAAATAAAAATAAAGTCAAAATTTGCCAACGGAGTCTAAACGAGAGTTGTAGAGGATAATCTCACCTATGCGTGGATATAAAGAATGTTAAAAATGGAGCTCTTACGCGGAAGTTATGAATTTTACAAGTTTTCAGCACAAAATCCGAAGCTGTCAGGCCCACCACGACGTGGTATTGTGATTAATGGGTGCCAGGTGCGTCAGCAAACGTCTCGTCAACGGAAGAGGATAGAATCCCTCACCACAACGTGGTGAGGTGTACCACGATGTGGTGGCCAAATTTGGGCTATAAATAACAGCTGAAGGTGTTGGGTTCCAGTGCTCATTTCTTCTTCTTCTTCTTCTCTCTCTCTCTCTCTCTCTCTCTCTCTCTCTCTCTCTTTCTCTTTCTCGTGCTGATGCTCTGCGTTTAAACCCCTCAAAGCCATCTCGAAGCCCTGGTCTTCATTTCCAAGTTTCGAAGGAAGGTTTTTCACTCCCGAGATTCCTGAGAAATTCAACTTTCCCTAGTCAAAGTTCTGCTTAGTTTTCGTTTCACCTTCTTCTGTCTATCAAGTGAGTTCATACCCCTACAACTACGTTTTCACATGCTTTATAAATGCTTTTATACACTTTCAAGGGGGGGGGGGGGGAATACAAGTAAACACACGGTTACTCTCGTGTGGAAAACATTAAGATTTTACTACGCTTATCTTTATATAAGAAATCATACGTGATTCATAACTATGATATGAAAACGTTTGCATGCAACACTTATTCAATAATATTTTGTCCTTCAAGAGTAAAAACATATTGTTATACCAATATCAAACACTTTATTTATATATTGGTGTATAATGTTCAATAATGTTATTACAAATGTTATACTTACATACCAAGCTGATACTGCACTAGAGTTGAGCATACAAACGAATCATACATTTGAGAAAAACTATAATAGGTATAGCTTACTAGATATTCAAGAGATTTTACATACTATGAGTACTATATCAAGGAAATACTTTCATACACAAGAACAAATGAACTTTTCATATGTAAATCCATTTGATACTAAGTTTTGTGAGACATTCAACTTCATCTACTTTCAAGTATGTAGTTATAGTCCTGTATTATATACCATAATCTCTTGTAGGGAGAGCATGATACTTGTGTAGAGATCTATATGGGATTGACAATCCCGCACCTAAACTGTTAGCTACAGTTAGACCGGCAGGTCTGGGGTGACAAACGTCATAACATTCCAACACCTGAAGAACGTTGTTACAGGCAGTCAGGGTCAATAGTATGGTTATAAAACTCACATGGAGTATTAAAAACACGTTGATTTACGGGGTTATCTAATGCCTTATCGACTATTTACATACATAAATCTGCTATTCTAGGCATGAAAAACACTAATGCATAATAGTTTTTGGAACTTTTTAACTACCTTACACTTATGGAAAATATTGGAATTTTAGAAACAACATTCGAAACAGTCGGGTCTTAGAAGAAGACTACTTTTATACTAGTAGGAAATATGAGATTTTCTAGGAGTTTTCAAACATGTACAAACAAATTCATTTAAATTTATACAAACATTGACATTAAATACTTAAGAACTCACCAACTTAAATGTTGATCTACTCTTTCAAATCTACTTGTATTTCAAAGGGATTCAATAATACAGGTAAACTTCAGCTTTTGGATAAGTGATGCTATGACATCAGTTTTAAACTCATTTTGACATCATATTGTAATTTGTTTTTTTGAAACAAGTATCATTTAACAATGTAACTCTTAAATTATATATATGATGGTTGTGTTTACTTTCTTTACTATGTATTCAACTGTTACGATACTACCTGAAGTCATCCACCCTCGAACGATTACACCGCTCTGGTTTGGGGGCGTTACAATTGCCCATCTATCTGTTATGATAATCGAAGTAAAGAACTTATCTTAAGTCAATTATGTTTAAGAAGGAGCAGGAGTCTCCAGGAAGGATTAATTTTGTAACTCGAAGGTTACGATTGAAAGTCCAACATAGTATTAAGAGCGGGTGCAAGGTTGAGCACCGTCAGCAGTCAAGAGGTCCAACAGTTAGATACTCATTTGAAAGGACATAAGAGTTACAGTTATTAACTATGATGAAAACATAACTTGAGGAGTCATTATACAAGCACTTTTTGTTACTGATTCTGGGACGTAATCATCCTAAGGGACAGATAATTGTAATGCCCACGGATTCGGGCTAGTCAATTTAGAGATAATAAGCGTCAAAAATAACTTTTTGATAGATAATTACTTAGAATAAATAATCTTAACCAAAGTTATAGTACATGTCACAAGGATTCCATGCATAAAGAATTCTAAATTTCGACTTATAACGAAGAAGTTATGACCCGTCGAAGTTTCACGATTAAACCAACATAGCTTCATGTATTGTTAAAAGTAAACTTTTGGCAAAAAACTTTTTAGCCTTAGAGATCTAAACGAAATTTGTAGTATACGTTAAACTGAGAGCATGCATATAGAGAACGTCCAAATTTAACTTCGTTAGAGGATGTTATGGTTTTAGAAGATAATTAATTTTTCAGATTAACCAGTGAGTGATACGTGGCAAAATCTAGGCCACACCTTCTTCCCCACAGATTGGCACTTGATTGTGACACATGGAACATTACGCTCAACGTAATTTTTGAGTACGCCCAGTGTATCCCATAAAAAGCAAATATACTCAACATAATTCTTTAGTATGAACCGCATACTTGGCCACTGGCAGCCTATAAATAGAGCTCGAAAATCACTCTTTTGCTCACATCTTTCTATCCAAATCTCTCCAAAACACCCCCAAAGCCTATAAGCTTTTATCTAGAAACTGCTAGGTGTTAGCAGCGAAGACCAGAGCACCATAAATCTAATAGAAGAAGAGATTTTGGCTCAAAAGTTTTTCCCCCGTAGAGTCTGGTTTCTCGCTAAACCACCTGTAACTTGAGTTATGCTTACCGTAATTTAAGTATAACTTATGTTTAAGTTCATGGTAGTTATTATCAGCCTATAAACAAGATTTATCAGTGATACCAATTCATTATAATGATTGATCTACTTATGGGGATGATGTCTAGGCTGGATTTAGTGAGGTGTTTAAAGTTGGATTTCCAAACAGTATACTTCGTATACCAAATGGACCCTACCTCTGATATGATCCTACCTGGTTGTTCCTTACTTGATAGATCTTGAAGTAGACTTTTAGTTAATGATGAATCTAGACTAATAAATATTCGCAATAAATACTAGACTAAAACTTAGCGATAATAATACTATGTTATGTCAAATGAAAAGACAATTGCTAGAAGCGAAACACTGTCCGAATTTCGAGTCGTCACTTTAATTAGTGAGTGCATAGTTACTTTCATATTACACATAAATATGAAGTATTTAATATAAATTACTTTCTATATGTGCCTGTTATCAATGTTCTTGATATCTATGCTAGGTGAATGATTTATACATGTTTTGCTCGATTTAAACTATATATGTATTTTATACATATAATTATGTTGGGTAAAGATGGGTAGATGATATTGATAATGAAAGATGAAATAAATGATGATAGGCCTTGATGTTAATGTTGATCCAGTCATCTAGTAGAGTATATATGACGACCATGGACATTTCTAGACAATCATGTGGAACACTAACAGGCTCGCAACCTGTAGGTGTTTATGAACTATGTGTTAACCAGGTGTACTCCATCCCCCTCATGGTTTCCTTACTAACTTATATTGCCGAGGAATCCCCTAAGCATTATTGTGTATCCCAAAGATAATCCTTAGGCTAGGTCCCTTAAATTGAATGCTTTTGGAGCAGAAAGTGAGGATAATGGAAACGGGTAATCGGGTTGAATGATTTGATGAAATTAAAGAACATAATTATTGAGGGTTGAAAACCCTATGTACTCACCAGGCTCCCAATCTTGACCCTCTCAGTTTCTTGTGTTATAGGTAGTGGCACAAAAGCACTAGTGTGATGAACAGATGAGAGAATTATGGATTATAGGCTAGTAGAATAATAAATGTTGTAAGGTGTAACAACCCGAAGTTGTTCATCGCCAAAACCCGTTCTACCAGAAAAATTCACTGTTATCAAATTCGTTCCGTTTTCACTTTGGATTAAATTATTTAAACTTATATGTTTATTATAATTTAATGAGTGTCCAAACCCCTTTGGAATTCATGAAATTAACCCAAAAGTGTTTATTTCAAAAAGTTAGAAACGTTCCCACCGGGTTACGGTAACTTAATCGGGTGCGACCAAAAGCCCCGTTTAATGCCGGTATCGGGTAGAATTCCACCGTTTCCAAGTTTTAGGACCTATATAAATGTGTTTAAACACCCATTTGAAGCTTTTTCTTCCTCTCTCTACTCTCTCTCTCTAACCTCTCTCCTAAATCCAAGTTTAAGGGTCCCAACCATGAATTTTAGGCTCCAAATCTTTAAGGTACTTTCCATAGCTTGTTATGTAACCTCCCTAGCCTTCAAATTCGAGTTCAACACATGGATTAGGACCACATTCATGAGTTTATGGCCATGGAACCATCTTGGGCCGTAAACTCATATAATATGGGTTTTGGAGCACAAAAACCCTTCCTAAACACAATTGGACCTTAGATATGGCTAGATGGCTTCATGGAATGGACTTATAACATTTAAAACATGGATTTTGAGAAATTTGAAGGAGTTTACGGCCAAGGCACATGCTTGGGCCACAAACTCATGTATAAGGGGTTTTCATGACCTTAAACCCTTCCAAAACCTCAACAAGACCTGAATATGACTTCTAGAATAATTGCTTTGGCCTTGGAATACTTTAAACATAATTTTTGAGGGATTTATGTGATTTTAAGGCCAAGCATTGTTCTTGGGCCATAAACTCCTTAAAACTTGGTGTAAAATCAATTTCAAGGTGTTAGAAAGCCATCCAACACCACCAAAAGCCTTGGAATAAATCATAGGACCAACCAAAAATAGTTTAAGGACCTTAAACACATCAAAACCACACATTTTAGAGTTTACGGCCATAAGACATGTCCCATGGCCGTAAACTCCTAAAAGAGTGTCAAATGGTGCCCAAAATTCATTTCTAGGCTTGTAGGAATTTTTAGAATCACATGTGATTAGTTTGGAATCCAAAAACACAATTTTTCATTGGTATTTAGGAGTTTATGGCCAGGAGTCCATTCTAGGCCATAAACTCCCATAAATAAGTCATTTTGATGTTAAAAATCCATTCCAAGACTTTGAACCAAACCTAGAAAAATTCCCCTAAGTGTTTGAAGTCCAATTTGCACCATAAACCACCCCACCATGAGTTTACGGCCGTAAACTTATGGGGAATGGGTGTTATGGCCGAAAACTCCATTTAGAATTTTACTCTTGGGGAGTAAACTCATTTCCTAAGTCCCTCGCATCATTACATGTCCTTAAAACGCCACCCGGGTCCCTCCAAACACTTGTATCGGGGTGTTTTCGCAACTAGAAGCAATTGTCCGTATCAAATAATCAATCTAAGTCCTAATTATATACAAATGTGTATCTTACATTATACTTAGGAACCTCGTGCGTTTGCAAGCCCCGGACCAACGTTTAGCATCAGAAATCGTCACATTTCTCGTTCAGTGAGTTCATACCCCTACGCCCTTTTCCGTGTTTTTCAATGTTTTCAGGGGGGAATACAAGAAAACAATAATTGTTTTCAAATCATAACATTGATATGTTTCAAATAATATCTGGCAAATTTATAAATACTTTTACTCCTTATGTATTATGCTGAGCATAAGGAATGATTTATCAATTACAACTAAATAAATTTTAGTTAAGAAAATAACCAAACTAATCAAATTATTATGGGAATAATTTGGGGTTCTATAGTTCTCTTTATATCATGTACTGATATCTATATAAAGTTATTAGATAAACTATGTCTGATTTAGTTTATCTCCGTATCATTTGAATGTATTGCCAGATAGTTTCATTGTATGTATCTATTTTCACTGTATTATGTTTCATCATCTTTGTATGTTTGATATCGTATGAGAATCCTGTGAATAGCTTAGTACTAGTTTGTGAGTAGTCACTACCCTTTATGGATGATCAGTAAATCCTTCCCAGAAGTGTAACCAGAGTCACCTAGAGGGAGAGCGAGGAATTTGTAAATAGATTTATTCGGGACCGACAATCCCACACCTTAACAGCTAGCTATAGTTAGGCGGGCACGCCTGGGGTGACAAATTTCTGGATATCATTCGACGTCTGAAAAGCGTCAAGGAGGTCTCGTTGTCGTATTAGCATGGTTACCCGACTCACAACATGTATTAATATAAGTTTATTCACAGTATCGTTTTGACTTTGTTTCGATTTCGTATCTACTTTTTATATGGTATCTATAACTTGTACGGGATGTTTGCCCCATGATTTTTAACTATATCTTATACGGGATAGTAATCCCATGGTTTTGTATCTATAATTATTACGGGATAGTAATCCCATGGTTTACACCTATATCTTGTCCGGGATAGTGATCCCATGGTTTTCAATCTATATTTTTTCGGGATAGTAATCCCATGATTTCGATCTATATCAAGTACGGAATGATAATCCCATGGTCTAAATCTATATCTTGTCCGGGATAGTAATCCCATGGTTCCCAATCTATATTTTCATATATATCAAATTATCTTATGTCTAGTCCGGGATGGTAATCCCATGGTCTTAAATCTGTATTTTCATATGTGTCAAACTATCTTATATCTCGTTCGGGATAGTGATCCCAAGATTTTCAATACATAGTTTTGTGTATTAAACTATACTCTGTGTTATTCAATCTTGCATTTAGGAAAATATGGGATTTTCCTGGGGTAAAATACATCACATAATCAAATTGGTAACAAATGATAACTAAACTAACTTTACATAAGAAAATATGGGATTTTCTTGGATAACAAACCTTTTCGGAAAAAACTAAAGGAAACCGATACATTTTCATAAAACAAAACCGCTTATGAACTCACCAGCTTTATGCTGATTTTCAAACCGCTTGTAATCTCAGGTCCAAGTTAGATAGGTACCCGGTGATCTCTTTTGGTGAAGACGGAGTGCGTGGAAGACTCGTCTCGTTTTGTTCATATGATATATGTATAACTTTTGTACAATTTACTTTTTAAACAAATGTAAACTTTCATATATATATATATATATATATATATATATATATATATATATATATATATATATATATATATATATATATATATATATATATGTAATGTAATGGTTGTTTACTGTGATTACTATGTACATTGGATTTGATACACAACGTGGAGTCCACCCCGGAAATGTTTCCGCCTTCGGTTTTCAGGGTGTGACATAATGCCTATGTGAAATCTGTTTATGCTTATGTATTGTATTAACGATGACATCCCAAGATTTTTAATATAACTAAAATACATTTCTTTAGAAATGCATTGATAATATCTTTATCATATTTTGGGAAGAAATTCTACAATATTATTATTCAAAAGGATACTCTGATTTTTAAATAAGCATAAACAAATCGATCTTTTCTATCCATCAAAATGGGGATGTCACAGGGCACTCCACCAGATGATAACCAGTAAATACAGATAACATACAAGTCCAATAGTGCACTATGGTATGAAAACATTGTAATACCAGGATACTGATCTAACAGATCACTACATCTTAACCATATACTTAATACCAGAATACATATCTAGCAGATCACTACAAAATAGTTGTAACATCCCAAAAATCAAGACAAAAAATTTCATTTTTAATATAATAATTATAAAACCATTTGTTTGAAAACATCCATAGTATCAACTCATATCAAAACCAATGTATCAACAATCAAAATATGTAATGATAAAATTATATCAGAGTATATATCCCAAAGATATCATGTGTGGAAATCCTGGTGTGATGCGCTACAATCATGCCAACTCCATTCCCTTCGAAGAAGAGGTACTAAAAACCAAAACTAAAAACCGTAAGCACAAAGTTTAGTGAGTTCACCCCATCATACCACATACCATACAATAAAGATATTGCCTAGCATATTCGGGTGCTGGCCTACCCCTTCAGTCTTTTTCAATCGGTAACCGCCAAGCATATTTGGGTTGTAACACCCCCTCTGGCACGTATCACAATATTGTCCGCTTTGGGCCACTCGGCACGAGGACTTCCCAGGGGGTCACCCATCCCGGTACTACTCCTGCCCGAGCACGCTTAACTGCAGAGTTCTTATGAGATCTTCCGCCCTCACGGATTTAAAACGTGTTGTGATAAGGAAGGTATCCACACCCCTTATAAGGAATGCTTAGTTCTCTTTCCCAACTGATGTGGGATCAGATGTAACCCACTTTCACCCCCCATTATAGGGTTCGACGTCCCCGTCGAACACATTGACCCGTGCCCTAGCTCTGATACCATTTGTAACACCCCCCTCTGGCACGTATCACAATATTGTCCGCTTTGGGCCACTCGGCACGAGGACTTCCCAGGGGGTCACCCATCCTGGTACTACTCTCGCCCGAAGTGGGTTAGATCTGATCCCACATCGGCTGGGAAGGAGAACTAAGCATTCCTTATAAGGGGTGTGGATACCTTCCTTATCACAACGCGTTTTAAATCCGTAAGGGCAGCAGATCTCATAAGAACTCTACAGTTAAGCGTGCTCGGGCGGTAGTAGTACCGGGATGGGTGACCCCCTGGGAAGTCCTCGTGCCGAGTGGCCCAAAGCGGACAATATTGTGATACGTGCCAGAGGGGGGGTGTTACAAATGGTATCAGAGCTAGGGCACGGGTCGATGTGTTCGACAGGGACGTCGAACCCTATAATGGGGGGTGAAAGTGGGTTACATCTGATCCCACATCAGTTGGGAAAGAGAACTAAGCATTCCTTATAAGGGGTGTGGATACCTTCCCTATCACAACACGTTTTAAAGCCGTGAGGGCAGTAGATCCCATAAGAACTCTGCAGTTAAGCGTGCTCGGGCGGGAGTAGTACCAGGATGGGTGACCCCCTGGGAAGTCCTCGTGCCGAGTGGCCCAAAGCGGACAATATTGTAATACGTGCCAGAGAGGGATGTTACAAATGGTATCAGAGCTAGGGCACGGGTCGATGTGTTCGACGGGGACGTCGAACCCTATAATGGGGGGTGAAAGTGGGTTACATCTGATCCCACATCGGCTTGGAAGGAGAACGAAACATTTCCTTATAAAGGGGTGTGGATACCTTCCTTATCACAACGCGTTTTAAAGCTGTGAGGGTAGCAGATCCCATAAGAACTCTGCAGTTAAGCGTGCTCGGGCGGGAGTAGTACCGGGATAAGTGACCCCCTGGGAAATCCTCGTGCCGAGTGGCCCAAAGCGGACAATATTGTGATACGTGCCAGTGGGGGGTGTTACATGGGTGCTGGCCTACCCTTTCGGTCTCTTTCAATTGGTAACCGCCTAGCATATCTGGGTGCTAGCCTACCCCTTCAGTATTTTGCAATCGCTCTCAGGGACTATTTCAACCCTACCACTACCACATAATATCCTATCATATAAACACATATACCACCTACTGCCTAGCATATCTGGATGCTGACCTACCCCTTCAGTCCTTTCAACCAAAATATGGGGTCTAACCCCCCCCCCCTCCTACCACTATCACATAATATCATAACATACTAACACATAAAACATAATTGATAGTGGCATACTAGACAAGTATCACAAAAACAATTATCTCTACTATAATCGGCTACTAGTGGGCCGACATTGGTGTCTTCGACCCACTTCTATGGGAAGGTAACTCACTTCAAATGTTGTAAAGTAGTTGGAAATCCTCGGCTCTGACAATCCACCCAACTCAGACTCCTATATATAAAAGATTTCCTTAATTACCTTTTCATACTCATGACCTCTTAAGGGTCAACTTTGGTAAAAGTCAAAGTCAACATTCTAGGTTGATTCAACTCTTCGAGTTGGCCCATCAACTCGCCGAGTTCCATAAATCATAAAACCCTAAAATCACGATCCAACTCGTCGAGTTCTTTCACGAACTTGTTGAGTTCCTACTATCCATAGAATCAAGACTTTCCCCACCCAGCTTGTCGAGTCTGTCCTTGAACTCGTCCAACCCATCCTTTTATAGAATCGGGGTATTTCGACTCAACTCATTGAGCTCTTCATCCTGTTAAGCTTTCTTAATGTATCAAACCATTATTCTTCGAGTCTAAGTCCCATATTCCATATCTGAGTCGAAAACACATCTACAAGGGTAAAGTTTCTGACTTTACCCATTAAGACCCATCCTATAAGAAATAAGCCCTAACCCTAGCTCAAAATGGCTTAGTTCTAACTTCAAAATCCATCAAAACTTCAAGATAGGCCATATGATCATACATCTGGACTCTAGGATAGTTTGACCAAGTAAAGTCCCTATCTTTACTTACATGCATAGACTACTTGGCTCAAAATGCCAAAAAGATGGTCATTAAGTTGCATGGACTTCCATGGCCATAAAGATGGCGTGTTTATGCCGTGAAGTCCCCTATAGACCCTAATACTGAAAGGTTTGCCAACATGGGATGTCCACGTTGTTAGGTTATGAGCAAAACATGAGTCTTATGGTGCACATACAAACCCTAAAGCTTTGGATCTGGGTTTTTCTAATTGTACATGCTATAATCTTCCATAGCTCTCAAACCCTAGATCTAGCATATCAAAATCAAAATCAACGTAAATAAACTAGTAAGAATGTTACTATTCATTGTCGATTGATGATCTTGAGCTCATGATAACCTATCACCTAAAATCTTATGCCTTTAATGGATCCAAGTAAGTACTTTGACTAAGTCCCATTAGCCTTTTACTCCTATTTCTTAATTACCTTATCCTAAGAATATAAGCAATATCTCCAAGGTCCTTCATAGCGAAGCACTTCCCAAGCTAGGACTTAACCTCCTGCAGGGTTGGGACGTCATTTCCTATGAGCAGTATGTCATCCACATACAAAACGAGAAAGCTAACTATACTCCCACTGGCCTTGACATATACACAAAACTCATCCTTGCTTCTCGAAAGTCCAAACTCTTTTACTATCTTATCAAAATAAAGATTCCATCTGCGAGACGCTTGTTTCAATCCATATATGGATTTCTCAAGCTTACACACTCTATTCGGGTACTTTGCATTGACAAAACCCTCTGGTTGACTCACGTAAACATCTTCAGCCAACTTCCCATTAAGGAAAGCAGTTTTGACATCCATCTACCATATTTCATAAACATGAAATGCAGCTATGGCTAGCATAACCCTTATAGATTTAATCTTTGCTACTGGTGAGAAGGTCTCATGATAGTCAACTCCGGGAATTTGAGTAAAGCCCTTCACAAACAGTCGCACCTTCTATGTGTGTACTTTCCCATCCATGTTGGTCTTCTTCTTGAATATCCATTTGCACCCGACCGTCTTACGACCTGGCTCATTGTCAACCAAGTTCAAAACTTGATTGTCATACATGGATTGAATTTTGCTGTCCATAGCGTCTTTCCATTGTGCAGACTACGGGCCTACCATGGCTTCCTTGTAGTTGTTAGGTTCATCCAAATTTATTAGTGTACTATCAATAATAAACGTATCACCTTCACTTGTTATATGAAAACCATACAACACAAGTGGAACACTAAATCTACTGGAATGTCTAATAGGTAAGGACTCGTCAATCGGTTCAACAGGAGTTTCCTCCTCGAGTTGAGCGCCAGTGTTAGAGGTTCCCTCATCACTTGATTCTTGAATCTCTTCAAGATCAAGTTGTCTCCCAGCATCCTCATGGCATATGAGTTCTCGCTCTTGGAAAACCCCGCTCCTCGCAACGAAAACAACATTGTCACTCGGTCTATAGAAAATATATCCAAAGGACTTCTATGGATAGCCGATGAAAATACACCGATCGCTTCAAGGTTTGAGATTTTCATGAGTCTATTTTCTTACGAAAGCATCACAACCCCAAACCTTGATATGTGCCAATGAGGGAGCTTTCCCTGTCCACATCTCATGAGGTGTTTTGGCAACCTTCTTAGTCAGAACTAGATAAAGCATATGGGTGGCTATCTCTAAGACATACCCCTAGAATGAGATAGGTAACGACGCTCGACTCATCATGGAACAAACCATGTCCAACAAGCTATGTCCAACAAGCTTCGATTCTGCCTCTCAGCCACACTATTTAACTGCAGCGTCCTAGTTGGCGTTAACTGCAAAACAATTCCGCATTCCTTTAGGTAGTCGTGGAACTCGATACTAAGATACTCACCACCTTGATCGGATCAGAGCATCTTTATCTTCCTGCCCAACTGATTCCTTACTTCTTGCTTAAACTCTTTGAAGTTTTCAAAGGTTTCTAACTTGTGCTTGATTAAGTAGATATACTCATATCTGCTATAATCATCGGTAAAAGTCACATAGAAGCGGTTCACTTCCCTTGTGGTGGATCTAAAGGTCCCATATACATCGGGACATATGAGATCCAATAAACCCTCACCCATTTCACAAGTACTAGTGAAGGGTGACTTGGTAATCTTTCAAAGTAAACAAGACTCTCACGTGTCATCGTCCCTAAGGTCGAATGACTCCAACACTCCGTCCTTTTGGAGTTGGGCTATGCGCTTCTTGTTGACATGTCTAAGACGACAATGCCATAAGCATGCTTTGTCCAAACCATTGGAAGAATCAATATGCAACACATCATTTCCAAAGTGGTCTACAATCATCACAGTTTCATATATTCCATTAGAAGGCAATGCTTCAAAATAGAAAGTACCATTAAAGAAAACATTTATAGAACAAGTTTCATTATTAAATGAAAATCTAAAACCTTGTTTATACAAACCATGAAAAGAAATAATGTTTCATGTCATTTTCAACGAATAACAACAGTTACTCAAATCTAAACCTAACCTACTACTAAACACTAAAGAGTAAACTACAATCTTGGTGACAGGTGATGCTTTCCTATTCCCCATGATCAAGTTTATCTTCCCATGCTCCATATCCCTACTTCTTCTTAGACCCTGCAAATCAGAACAAATGTGAAAACCATATCTTGTATTGAGGAACCAAGACATAGCATGTGATGAGTTACTAGAATGAATAGTATAAATACCTGAGAAGGATGGCTTTATCTTCCCGTCCTTTATAGCTTGCAGTTACTTCGGGCAGCTTGGTTTCCAATGCCGTTTGTCATGGTAGTAGACGCAATCTGCATCCTTTGGGTTTGAAGAGGGAGCAGCGAAACCAGCCTTGGTTCCACTTGAAGAGGTACCATCTTGGGACTTTCCCTTGCGGTGGCTATTTGAAGGAGCCTTCCTCTTCTTTCCTTTTCCTTGCCTAATAGCCATAATAGGGGCAGTAACAACAGGAGTGGATGCAACAGATTTTCCTTTTAGACTAATCTAAGCAGTCCTTAGCAGGCCTTAAAGCTTGCTTAGAGTGAGCTCCTCCTTGTTCATGTTGTAGGTCATAC
The DNA here is from genome assembly GCF_052625555.1 of Lactuca saligna. Taxonomy (NCBI): domain Eukaryota; kingdom Viridiplantae; phylum Streptophyta; class Magnoliopsida; order Asterales; family Asteraceae; genus Lactuca; species Lactuca saligna. Next base: position 147,163,094 of record NC_136421.1, on the reverse strand, counting down.
AAAACTGGTTGTAACAAGGAGGCAGCACATGTAGACTGATATTTATGGCAAACTCATCATCAAAGTTGACATTCAACTTTAGCCAGCGGTCCACATACATCTGCATTTTCTGCAGGTGGACCGTGATGGACTCTTCATCCTTCATTTTGGTAGTGATCATCGCAGTAATGATCTCTTACGTTTCCTGCCTAGCGCTTTGATGGTACCTGTCCATCAAATCTTGGTGCATCTTGTACGGATAGTAGTCCTCGTAGAACTTTTGGAGTTCAGCAGTCATTGTTGCAAGCATGATGCAATGAACCTTTGTAGCATCTCTCTCATGAGCCTTGTGGGCATCAATATCTTTGGGAGTAGCAATGTTGGTGTCAATCTCCTTTAGCTCCTTGTCGAGAACATACTCTTTATCCACGTAACAGGTGACCATTTAGATGTTGCGGATCCAATCGTTAAAATTGGACCCATCAAATATCACCCTCCCACATAAGTTCATGAGTGAGAATGAGCCGGAAGACGTTGGGCCAGAAGCGTTGTTGTTTGGAGTAGACATCTGAAAAAGAAAAGAGACAAAGTTTAGATTAGATAATAATCCCCAATTTAAGACCCAAATGAAAAATTAGGGCTAGGACCCAACACAATTATCTACAATTCAGAAGAGGGATGTCGTAATCTGATTGCAAATAATTTGAAGGTAGGTAAATGACGATTTACCAATTTCCACCATGAAAAACAAAAAAAAGACAATTAAGTTTTAAATGAATTGAAATTCCTAGATTCTTTTGAGATTCATTGAACTTTTCAATGACATGTTTAAATCTCGATATGCCCTTCAAGTTTGTGACTGGGATATCGAGGATCACAAACAAGGTGTGAATAAGCATGCAAATGTACTTGGTATTATCAATGTCATTTACCACCTAATCAATGTGCCGGTTAACCACACACGCTCCATTGATCAATGATAAACATCGAGCTACCCTTTTCCACCTTTGTTAGTTTCAAATTAATGTGCTGGTTAACCACACACGCTCCACTAACGACTTGGCATGGTGCAAAGTGTAATTTCATGGAATAACATCATTTTCACATTTTTCCTAAAGTAACTAAGATTGGGAATTTGTAAAACATTAAATTATTTTATAGATCTTTATACTTATTAATGAGGAATTGGTTTCCTATCATATTTGTTCGGCTAACAACCCTCCACTATTCAAGAGTGCGGTGGGTAAGAGTGGATACCCAATGGTGGTTATTTTATAGGCCGCTTCCTTAAACACCCCTTATAGACCAGCTTCGTGAATGAGGCCTACTAACGGTAAGATTAGCATTATCTTATATATATATATATATATATATATATATATATATATATATATATATAATCTTATAATATTATAATAGTATAAGGATTGAATTTTAAACTTGTAAAATTCTAGGGTTTAGAATTTAGATATTTCAAAATTAAACTTTTAATCAAAATTTTACATTCCAAACTTGAGGGCAAGTTTTGAAACTTTTCAAAACATATTTTAGATCAAATTTGAAAAATAATTAAATAATCATATAATTAATATTTATCACAAAATTTGACCTAATTAACTTCTTTTGCAAGATAATTCAAATCAAAAGATACAAAAAATAAATTTTATCATATAAACTTGTAATTATCTTATAATTGACAATTATCTTCTAATTTGATTAGGATATGAATTACCATAATAAAAATTTTGGATTTTTATTGACAAAATAATATATGGCAACTATCCAAATCAAATTAGGGCAAAAAACTCAAAATTCGCTGTCAGAACTGTGTTCACGTAGTGAGCACTATGCTCATGCTGTGACCTAGTTCAGAATCGAAAATCGAAAATTTCCAGCTTTGAACAATCAATTATTAAACATCAATCCTATGGTACACATGCAAATCCTAAAGCTTTGGATCTAGGTTTTTCTAATTGTACATGCAATAATTTTCCAAAGCTCTCAAACTCTAGATCTAGCATACCAAAATCGAAATCAATATAAATAAACTAGTAAGAATTTTACCTTTGATTGTAGCTTGATGATCTTGAGCTTATGAGAACCTAGCACCTCAAATGTAACGCCTCTAATGGATCACAAACACCAAGGCAATTGGAGAATCTTAGAGAGAGAGAGACAGAGGGTGGAGGCTCAAAATCGGCTATGCTATCCTTCATAGGGTTCAAGTGTCCGGTTTTGGTTACCCCATGGACTTCTTATATAGCTAAGTAATTAGGGTTTCAGTCAAAATCCTAATCCAGTTGCTTAGTCCTTAAGCAACCTAAAGCATCCTTCCAGAAGGCCCCTTGGACGATTTCTATGTGGGCTCCCACATAGAATTCGTCCATTGCTTCATTATGGATCCTAAGCCCAACCTTATAACTATCATATAATTAATTCTAAATTAATTCTTGAGAAATTATTAATTAAACATTTAATTAATGTCTTTTGACCAAACAATTAATTCTAAATTAATTCTTGAGAAATTATTAATTGAACAAATATGATTTCTCCTTTATTATATTATTCATATAATATGTTAATAGACCATAATAACCTCTTTCTCCATTATTCATCTAATCAAGTTGCTTTGGTGAAGGTAGCCCAAAAGGACCATGCTACCATCGGGTCAAGTACATACCAAATATAGTTATGGCTTAGACACCTAATCCAACACAGGTCCCAAAGACCAACATTCTTGGACCAAAATATGGAGAAAACATCCTAAAGCTAGATCTAATCATACTTTGAGCAAGGTAGGAGCTTTATTCCTTAGGTGAACCAGAGATAAAACTAAACTTATGGATTTAATATTTACTTACACGTCCTTGCTCCTTCTTCAAGTGTCCTCTTCTTCAAAATCACAAAGAATGCACAAAGATGGCTCAAAACTCTCAAAAGTGGATTAAGCTTTCGTTGCTAGGGTTTGGGACAATGCAGGCTGTAAATGAGGTGTTTAAATTAGGTGCAAAACCCTAAAAAGTAGGGTTTCATTCTGCCAGCCTACTCGTCGAGTTGAGGCTTTTCAAGTTGTCAAGTAGATTTCTTAATCTGCATCCAATAATTTGTCTCTACTTGACAAGTTTGTGGCCTCCAACTCGACGAGTTTCTATACAAAAATGAATAATTATGAATTAAATACATACTAGGAACCAGACGTTACAATCACAACATACTCGACACCCGAATACATATCTAACAGAGCACCGTTGCCTATCAGTATACACGATACCAAAATACAGAGTTAATAGTTCATCACATCCTATCAACATACTCAATGCCAGAATATAGATCTAACCGATCACTACAACACAATGACATACCAAATAGCAACAATCTAGGAAATGCATGACCGTATATAATCTGAGGTGAAATAACCAACCGGATAGATTATCCTACCATAGAACCACAAAAAAACAAGGAGCATGTAAGGGGGCCTAGATCAAGAGTCCTCTTTCTATCCAATATGACTATACACGGTCCCTATGGCATCCCTCTACTAATAGATAACCGAAAACTAGTGGGTCGACATTCGCGCCTTTGACCCACGGTAAAATGAGGCGGAACTCACCAAAGAACCCGAGAATACCATGATCCGATCCCTGCTACATTGCTTGCTACCGGGAATCCACTAACATTAGAACCATATAAAATCTCAATCACTAATCCAAAGCCTCAATTCAAACTTGCTCAAAAGTCAACGGGGTCAACAAAAGTCAAATTCTAAGGTTAAACTGATCAAGAATCTTTAAGTCAACTAAGTCAACCCAACTTTATGACCTTACATGCCCAATAAGTGGTTAATCTATAAAAACCCAACATCTTAATGCCTTAAGACTCTCCATATCATACATGGGACAAAACCAACCATTGGGACTCTATTTTTATGAATGAAGACCCTTCCTAGGGTCTAAAAATACAACTTAGTGGGTCAAGAACATGTCGTGCTCAATATCTAACATGTTAGGACCAAAATGCATCAATAAAACATCCATTTCTAAATGTATATAATGGAAGGGTAAAATTGCATGCTTTATACCTTAAAATGTTGAAAATAAGGTAGAAATCCAAGATCCAAAATGCTTTACTCCTCTCAGATGATTTGCACTTCCTTTCCTTTTCTTCAAGGTACAAAACACACACTCTCTTAATCTTGGAATGGCTTCACAAGGTGAATTAGGGTTGACAAAAGTTATATGAGGATGGGGTTGAAGAAGTGAGGGGAAATGAGGCTATATAGGGTTTAAATATAATCTACACCCCAAGAAGATTAGGGTTTCCATATCTAGAAAGTACTCCCAATGTAGGAGATGCACGCCCAACATTTAGTATGCTTTGCGTACATACGTACGCATGGTGTACGTCTCCAAGGACAAATTTACAAAAATGCCACTAGGGCCTTTTTGCACTCATTCTTGAACTTAGGGACCAAAATGTAGCACAATTAAATTATAGGGTTATGATTAGAAGTATCACATCATCGAGTTGTTACATTCTCTCTTTGTGAGAGATTCTTAATCAAAGTTAGTTTTGATTAATCTCATTCTTTGTTCTTGTTTCTTTTCTGTTCTTGATCCTTATTGCTTGATATTCATTCTTAATTTCTATCCTTCAAATTGTGAGGACACAATTTAATAATTAACAATTCATGAGGGGTTAATATTCATATTTATAAATCTTTATTATAAATAATATTAAATATTTAAATTATATTAAACAAATATTCAAATTTAAATCTTTTGTTTAAATAATATTTATCTCATATTATTTATGAGATTTAAAACTATTTAAATTTAGTAATTATCCACATTTGAAAATCCTCCCATTCAAATTTCATAAGGAAAAGTAAAAACTCTAGTCTAGCAAACCATGACGTGGCTAAAAGGATCTGGGGCGCAATTATAATTTGCATTTTTATTCAGTTCCATTTTTTTTAATAAATTCTAAACAAGTTTTAACAAATCAAATGGAATAAAGGGAGCTAGTAATTATGAACTTATGGCTCTGATACCATTCATAGGTTTTCTATACTTCAAATACACTTTAATCTAAGAACGGGAAAAATCAATCTATGATATACCTAAGTGTACATACAACCGAGGATATAAGTTTCATAATAATTACAGCTACCTTATGAATAATGTAACTACAAAAGAAGAACCACATACCTCCCTTGTAACCAATAACATTCTAGCTTGTGTCCTTATGTGTGCCCCCTTGTTTGATGAAAAAAAATTCAAACTAGAATTCTTCTATTGGTGTGACACCCAATTAACTATGTCCTTATGTGTGCCCCCTTGTTTGATGAAAAAAAATTCAAACTATAATTCTTCTATTGGTGTGACACCCAATTAACTCAAAAGAGTAGAATCAAAATATAAACTAGGTGGGGGACGATGTCACTAAGAGTATATCCACAATAGGAGGGAGAAGGATTTCGAAGAGTCAAGCCAAACGAGAAAGGAAAAATGATTCTCTAAGGCCCTCTTTATATATATATATATATATATATATATATATATATATATATATATATATATATATATATATATATATATATATATATATATATTCTTAGGTTTTATCCTACATCCCATGTGGGATAGAGTAGATTTTAAAATTCCGTATTATCCAAGAGGGATTTCATCCAATCCTATCTCCCATAAGGGTTCTAGATTATTCATGATAAATTAATATTCAACACATTAATTATTAATTAAACTGATAATTAATTTCCAAAATATTTTCTAATTAGTTTCTGATTAATTATTAGCAAATATTAGTTAATAAACAAATTATTCCTTTATTTATTCTACTCAATTTGAATCTTAAAGCAATCCAAGAGGACCTAGCTAGAAATATTATATAATAGTTAATAACATTGAACATTCTTTCCAACAATTAGTTGGTAAAAATGAGTTATTAAGTGAATATTGATATATAAAAAAATATGTTGGTGTATAAAAGAAATTGTTTAGACATATAGGAAAGCTGAAGTCTCAAAGATGTGATGAGTTTAATATTAAAGAATGACAAAACTTCAAAAATGGTCCATGTGGTTTCTGAAAATATCAAGTTTAGTTTCTAAGTTCAAAAACCTCACAGATGGTCCCTGTGGTTTCAAAACTTTTAACAAGTGATTTTTTTTGCTAACTCCGTTAGCATTTATGTGACAACCCCAAATTTATTCCCGTTACAAACCCTATTTTCACTAACGGAATGCATCATTATATGTTATTTCTCGGTATTGTTCGGGTCGTCAATAAATAAATATTTAGTTAATTATATGTTCCGATATTATCATGAGTAATTATAACTTGCAAATGTTAACCCCGTTTAACTAAATAAAGTTATATTACTTTTCAACCACTTCACCCGGGTAAAAAGTTTTAACCCCGTTAAACTTTAGCATCGGGTAGCCGTGTATCGGGTACAATACCCGAGACATATAAAAAGGCTTGAACACTACAATTGAACTCTTTTACCACACTTTCACCTCTCTCTCACTACTTTCTCTCTCTAGACCCGAAATCGACTCCAAATCCGCGAATTTCCGACTTCCAAACGTAAGGATTCATCCCCTAACATAATCTAAACTTACTTTACTGCTTTTAGAGTCCAAACTCATGAGAATCAAGGACCAAAAAGGAGTTTACGGCCTACGAAGCTTCATAGGTCGTAAACCCCCAAAATCATGCCAAAAGCTTTGTTTTTCCTTCCTTTAAGCTTATGGACTAGTTAAGGCATAAACCTAGGGGACTTTGAGCACTAAAACACAAGGATTTGACATGTAAAAAGGAGTTTACGGCCCAAGCATATGCTTAGGCCATAAACACCTCAAACACCCCAAAAACACTTGTTTAATGTCCCAAAAACTCATCTAGGGTGTTTGGCAATTTAGACTTGACAACAAGGAAGGCTTAAATGCATCAAACAACATCATTTGATGGCAAAAAGAGGAGTTTACGGCCAAGGCTAAGCTTGGGCCGTAAACACCCATATTTTTGTGTCAAACAAGTCCCAAAACCCCTCAAATGCATGTAAGGGTTTTAGCTAAGGCCTTTGGAAGTATGTTGTACCATTAAGCTTCACATTTGAGCACAAAATGAAGAGTTTACAGCCAAGGATGTTCTTGGGCCGTAAACTCCCCAAAAATGGAAGCCAAATTGTCCCAAACTCACTATAGGGCCTTCTAGGATTTATCTAAGGTGTATGAGACTTTGTTGTACCATTAAAACATACATCTTGAAGGGTTTACTTGAGTTTACGGCCCAAGAACAAGTCTTGGTCGTAAACTCCCCAAAAATGTCACAAATTATGATGTTTAATCCCCTAGAATAGTCCAAGACACATACCACTAAATTAAGGAAGTGAAATAAGACCTTAAACATACACTTTGGAGTGCCACAAGAGTTTACGGCCAAGCCTAAGGGGTTTATGGCCGTAAACTCCCAAAGGATGGCTTTTGGACCATAAACTCCAAAGGAGTGAGCTCGTGAACCCTCCCGTAAATCATTCATGACTTTGTACCACTCCCGGGAACCCCTTCTAAGCCCTAAAACCCCGAAAACGATGCTAGAATGTCCAAATACTATAATGAAAAGCATAAGATGATTAAATTCTTGTAAAATACATATTTCATATGATATTAGGGTCCTAAGAGGTGCTCAAGTGGTTATTTGGTACCAAACACCCAATCGACACTTTTACCCGATTCACCCGATTTTCGCGATTTTAGGTGAGTTCATACCCCTTAAATGAACCTTTCAAATGTTTTATATGTTACAGGGGGGAGAAAAAAGTTGAATATACATGTTTATGAAAAGTTATACAAGACCATTTTTCATATTACAGAATTAATCACATGTGAATTCACAACCTGTAGTTCAAATCACATGTGATTTATCACTATGCTTTATAAATAAATCAATTGTTTTCAAAACTATTTTGGATAAACAAACAAGTTCTAAATGTTTCTTTCGTACAACACTTTTGTTTAATAAAACTCCTCATAAGAATGTAACCATGCTAATATATTTATATAAGTAAGACTTGAAGGACTTAGGACCGATAGCTCGCCTTATTTCCTGTTTCTTGTTTGATTGTGGGCTTAGGGTAGTGGTTATCCGTCTGACTGTCATTGATTTCTTAGTTATATATCTCGTATATCAGTACAGATTACGAGTACTTCCTATTTCATTAGATGCCTAAATCACTAACCTGATTAGAACTACACACTCTAATTTAACTATAATAGGTATAGTTAAGGATTCTATCCCTTGTTTCAACTACTACTCTACGCTACTATAATTCTCTCTATTATGAAGCAATACACTAATAAGAGAATACAATACAAGATATACAAAAGACTACTACACTATAATACAAGAGAATGTACTAATCATGAGATAATTCACTAATCCACTACGAGATACTCTATACGCTACACACTACGCCCGAAGTTTTCCGATAGGAAGACGACACTATATGTATAGATCTATACGGGGCAGACGCTATTACATCCCGACTGATAACTTCAGTCCGAGCCGCTCAGGCCCAGGGATGCTTTTACTCTACTACACTATGCATGACTGGGAAGGTCATGGGGGTCCGCTATTACTCACACTATTGGGAACATACAAGAAAGACACTATAACCGCACTAAAATACTAAAAGAAAGATGAAGTAATATCCCGAAGTAAATATGTATCTAATACTAAAGGATGTTGCACCACTATTATATACTCCAAGAATAACTCACTATATTACATTACTTAATGGTGAGTCACTATTACACATCTATGATAAATGGCATTCAAAGATGGAAACAACATATTTCTTAAAGATTTTCACTTACTATACAGTTCTGGAAAATATGGTATTTTCTAGGTTTTTCCACTATTTATGATTTCAAACTTCAGTTTTCATACTAATGACTCTAATGCTTTTTATACAAGTACTCACACTAAAACTCTTATGAACTCACCAGCTTTATGCTGATATTCTTTTCAAAATAACTTGTATCTTCAGGTCAAAGATAGACAGGTACAGCCGCAGCATTTTTGGAGAAGATGGAGGATGCAAGACCCATCTCTTATTTTTGTTTACTTTTGGTGTTGGTCAAACATTACAAAACATAATTGTAAATACACTTACTATGTAAATGAAATGGTTGTATGTTTCTTGCTTTTACTATTATACGATTGTGATGATACTGTACACTATGTCATCCACCCCGAAACGTATTCCGCCGTTATCGGTTTTGGGGTGTGACAGATTGGTATCAGAGCATTGTTTATAGTGAATCAAGTATATCAACCTATAAAAGATATACGAACTATAAACACTTCAGGACTAAAACACTCTGACCAAGAATATATACTGTTAAGTATCTAAAAGATTTAACTAAGTATATATATACACACATCACTATAAAACACAGGAGCCAGTATCATCCTAGAACAAAACAAAAGTATTAAGATTGTTGGATAGCACAATTGGGTTTAGAGACATATAGTCACATTTAGGGGGATGTAGCCTGATCAACTACGTTTTCCTGGGAGTGACTAGCATGTGCCTAAGTTTGGTTGTGGTATTGCAACAAGTCTAAAACTTACCAACACTACCACAATAACGTTAACATTAGAATACTATAGGAGTATTCTGTACCTCTAAAAACATACATCTGTGAGAACTAAAAAGGGTCGTTACTGATGGAGCAATAGTCGCTAAATGGATACTTTCCGGTTACATGTGACTAGGGCGTTATAGACTTAGAATCTGTGATCTTTGCTTTACTTCCTGTTCCTTGTTTGGTTGTGGATTTAGAGTTAGGGTCACTTATTCGACGGACTATCCTGCCCCAATCACATGTAATTAGTATGCATTATGCAAGTATTGGTCCAACTCGTGACGACCGTCTTCTAAGTAATTTAGGTTAGTACGTCTATTAACCTTCTCTTCCCCTTTTCTCACATAGATACCATGGCTGGCTTCCACCCTCCTGGCGACCCGTACTACCCAAACCAGGGTAATGGGGGATGGCTCAGTGAAGAGTCGGACGATGATCACCCAATCCCCTTGGATGACCACCGAGCAGAAGGCTTTCCGGATAACTCCGACTCCGAGCCAGAAGTTAATAACCTACCCCCTGGGGTTCCGAACCCCAACCCCCATCCGACATTTCAGGGCCCCACTCCTATGTGGGCCATATCCTTGCACAGATGGAGCGAAGAGAAGGGTCAGCCCATGCCATACAATGGAGACCGAAGCTTCTACAACATAAACGAAGGAGGATCAGCAGATCAGGTTCTGCCCATCATGGTCCGAAGGATTGCCAGGAATGTCGAGCAAAGTCAAGCTGCAATAGGTCGAGTTATAGAAGTGGATGCTAACTCAAATCTCAACACAGTTCACATCCGCCGACTCGAAGAAGCCATGGACAGGACAAGGAGGACTAACGAGGCTCTGCAGCACCAGCTGGCTGCATCTCGAGCCGAAGTTGGAGAACTCCGTGCACGCCAAAGGACTCATGATCGATACCTTCAAGAAGTTATGCGTCAGCTAGCAGAACTGAGGATTCACCCGACAAGTAACCGTAGCCAGTAGAGGACGTCTAGTTACCTCAATCTTTTGGTTTAATGGATCAACCTATCCACTCTATGTTCCGTAGATCTATTATCTGTAAACATTCCTAGCTTGAAAGCACTCTAGTCAAACCTCTAAACTGCCAAACCTTTTCCCTATGGTATGATGTAAGACCTATTGCTAGGTCAAATTTTCATGAACTTGTGTTGCATCATGAATACCAATATATTGGCAGTTGAATTCTCTATTGCTATAACTCTCATCTTGATCTTGGATTATGTTGATTTAGTCCACGAAACACTCTATTTATATTCGCAATAGGCTCTTACTATTGCTATCATTTCTATAATTCTTCCAGTAAAGGATGCCTCCACGAAAGCGTCCCGCCAGAGGAAGGCCTGCAACTCAAACCCCTCCTCCACCACCCCCTCCTCCACAGATCGATCCGGTGCTATTCCAAACAGCGGTGACTGCGGCCGTGACAGCAGCCATGGCCCAAATGAATTCTGGGGATGCGAGCGGTGGTAACTCCAGGTTCGGTGAAGTCCATCATCGAGTGCAGGGATGTACTTATAAGGATTTCATGAACTGTAAACCTACCTTCTTCAACGGTACTGGAGGAATTCTGGCATTATCCCGATGGTTCGAAAGAACCGAAGCGGTGTTTGAGATGTGCTCTTGTCCCGAGGAGAGCAAAATCAAGTTCGCTACTGCTACCCTTACCAACAGGGCCTTAACATGGTGGAACGGCCATGTTAGTTCACTTTCCTTGGTCACAGCCAATGCTATGGGCTGGGACACTCTGAAGGACCTCATGAGAGGAGAGTACTGCCCTAGGATCGAAATTCAGAAACTTGAGGAAGAACTCTGGAACCTCAAGATGAAGGGGACCGATATAACGGCTTATACGGCCAGGTTTTGCGACTTGGCAGCTATGTGCCCCAATATGATCCCTTCGGAGAACAAGAAGATTGAACGGTACATCTGGGGTTTAGTACCTCCGTATCGAGGAAATGTTCTAGCTTCACGCCCTACAACTTTTGATAGCGCCAAGGAATTGGCCCAGAGTCTGATCAATCACGAAATCTCCTCCACTCCAGCGACAGCAACCACAACAACCACTGCACCGCCCGCTTCATCTGACAGAAAGAGGAAGCGATGGGATAAGATGAAGGGCAAGAAAACTCAAACCTCCTCAAAGGACCAACAAATTGTGGCGGTCCATGCTGCCACCACCCCGACTACTCCAGCTGCTCCAGCCCCGCCAAAAGCTTACAGTGGAAACTTGCCCAAGTGTCCCAAGTGCCCTTTTCACCACAACGGCCCCTGCTGTGAACTGCAGTGTTCCAACTGCGGTCGGAAGGGCCATACTGTCCGATTTTGTAAGGCCCCTCCCAAACCTATCACGCAGGTTCCTGGTACGGGAGTGACCCCAACTTGTTATGGCTGTGGAGAGGCGGGTCATTTTAAGAGAAACTGTCCAAAGACCACAAATGCTGGAGGAACTGGAAGGCTACTCACTATCGGTCACAATGAAGCGGTAGCAGACCCCACAGTAGTCACGGGTACGTTTCTTCTCAACAACTCCTATGCATGTCTCTTATTTGATAGTGGTGCAGAAAGAAGCTTCGTAAATCATAACTTTAAACACTTACTCAAACAAATCCCTCAACCACTAAAAGAAACATTCGTCGTAGAAACGGCTAATGGGAAAACAGAAAGCTCTAACGAAATCTACATAGGGTGCACTCTCATGTTAGACGATCACTCATTCCCAATCGATCTTATGCCAGTCTCAATCAAAAATTTCGATGTCATTGTTGGTATGGATTGGTTGAGTCTCCATTGCGTTGATATCCTATGTTCCGACAAAGCCATTCGTCTGAACCTTCCAAATCACGAAACCCTCTTGATATATGGAGATAAGCCGAGTACGAGCCTTCGTATCATCTCCAGTGTTCAGGCTCAGAAATACTTACGCAAGGAATATCGCGCTTTTCTTTCTCACGTCGTCGACACTAACCAGAAATCGAAAGATCCAAAAGACATTCCCGTGGTATGCGACTTCCCTGATGTCTTTCCAGAGGATCTTCCCGGCCTACCTCCCAAACATCAAATTGAGTTCAGAATCGACCTAATTTCAGGAGCTACCCCCGTAGCTAAGTCGCCCTACCATCTAGCGCCCGCCGAAATGAAAGAACTATCTGGTCAACTCAACGAACTGCTCAGCAAGGGCTTTATAAGACCGAGTTTCTCACCTTGGGGAGCTCCGGTCTTGTTCGTGAAAAAGAAGGACGGATCGTTTCGGATGTGCATCGATTATAGAGAACTCAATAAACTCACGGTTAAAAATCGCTACCCTCTCCCTCGTATCGACGATCTGTTTGATCAACTACAAGGAGCAAGTTACTTCTCCAAGATTGACCTTAGATCTGGGTATCATCAGTTATGGGTACTTGAGGAAGATGTCCTGAAGATAGCTTTTCGAACCCGCTACGGACATTTTGAGTTCGTAGTGATGCCCTTTGGACTGACCAACGCCCCCGCAGTATTCATGGACTTGATGAATAGAGTGTGTCGTCTATACCTGGATCAGTTCGTCATCGTCTTCATTGACGATATCCTTGTTTACTCTCGGAACGAGGAAGAACAAAGGGATCACTTACGACGAGTCTTGGAAACGTTGCGATCCGAAAAGTTATATGCGAAGTTCTCTAAGTGCGAATTCTGGATCCGAAGAGTTGAATTCTTAGGTCACGTGGTTAGTGAAGAAGGAATTCATGTGGATCCCTCCAAGATTAAAGCTATTGAGAACTGGTCAGCATCGAAGACGCCTACGGAAATTCGTCAATTTCTAGGCCTCGCTGGCTACTACCGTAGATTCATTCAAAACTTTTCTCGGATTGCGAAGCCTCTCACTATGCTGACACAGAAAGGAGTACCGTTCGACTGGGAAGAAAGACAGGAGAAGGCATTCCAAACCCTAAAGCGAGCCCTATGCACCGCACCAGTATTATCCCTTCCCGAAGGGACAGAAGATTTTGTTGTATACTGTGATGCATCCAATCAGGGGCTCGATTGTGTCTTGATGCAACGGGGTAAGGTTATCGCATATGCCTCGAGACAGCTAAAGACCCATGAGGCAAACTACACTACTCACGACCTCGAGTTAGGAGCGGTTGTCTTTGCACTAAAAATATGGAGGTTAAGGGTGACGGAGCCTACTACTTCATGGACCGAATCTGGACTCCACGCCATGGAGGTCTTAGAGATTTGGTTATGAGGGAAGCGCATAACACTCGCTACTCCATCCACCCAGGTTCAGATAAGATGTATCTGGATCTCAAAAAGCTATACTGGTGGCCAAACATGAAAGCGGAGATCGCCACATTTGTGAGTAAGGGCCTCACTTGCGCGAGGGTCAAAGTTGAATATCAAAAGCCTTCAGGACTCCTTCAACAACCTGAGATACCAGAATGGAAGTGGGAACGTATCACAATGGACTTTATAACCAAACTTCCCAAGACAACGGGTGGATTAGATACTATTTGGGTCATTGTCGATAGGTTGACTAAGTCCGCACACTTCTTACCCATCAAAGAAACGGACAAGATGGAGAAACTCACTAGAACATACATTAAAGAAATAGTACGACTACATGGCATCCCTATCTCTATTATCTCAGACAGAGATAGTAGATTCACCTCTAGGTTCTGGCAATCGTTGCAAGAAGCACTAGGGACGAGGCTGGACATGAGTACAGCCTACCATCCGCAGACCGACGGACAGAGTGAGAGGACGATTCAAACCTTAGAGGATATGCTGCGAGCTTGTGTAATTGATTTCGGTAAGTCATGGGACACACACTTACCTCTTGTGGAATTTTTCTTACAATAATAGTTATCATACGAGCATCAAGGCAGCCCCATTCGAAGCCCTCTACGGCCGTAAGTGTAGATCCCCTCTATGCTGGGCTGAGGTGGGTGACACTCAACTAGCTAAAGGAAGAGTTCCTGATAGCTCTCTCACTGGTCCGGAGATCATTCGAGAAGCGACCGAGAAGATTGTACAAATACGCAAACGACTAAAAGCCGCAAGGGATCGAAAGCTACGCCGACAAACGAAGAAAACCCTTGGAATTCCAGGTGGGAGATCGAGTCCTGTTGAAGGTCTCACCCTGGAAGGGCACGATACGCTTTGGAAAGTGTGGAAAGTTGAACCCAAGGTATATAGGGCCTTTTGAGATTCTCGCCAGAATCGGCCCCGTAGCTTATAAACTCAACCTACCTCACGAACTAAGCAACATACACCCTACCTTTCACGTCTCTAATTTGAAGAAATGCCTGTCAGACGAGACACTCGTAATTCCCCTTGATGAGATTGAGGTCAATGAGAGCCTCAACTTCGTGGAAGAGCCCGTTGAGATTATGGATCGAGAAGTAAAACGAACGAAGCAAAGCCGTATCCCAATTGTGAAGGTTCGGTGGAACGCCAAGCGAGGACCGGAATTCACTTGGGAGCGCGAAGACCAAATGAAACTCAAATACCACCATCTCTTCGCGTAGTTGTACTGTAATTCTTATATGTATGAATTCTAAAATTTCGGGACGAAATTCCCCTAACGGGGGGATGATGTGACAACCCCAAATCTATTCCCGTTACAAACCCTATTTTCACTAACGGAATGCGTCATTATATGTTATTTCTTGGTATTGTTCGGGTCGTCAATAAATAAATATTTAGTTAATTATATGTTCCGATATTATCATGAGTAATTATAACTTGCAAATGTTAACCCCGTTTAACTAAATAAAGTTATATTACTTTTCAACCACTTCACCCGGGTAAAAAGTTTTAACCCCGTTAAACTTTAGCATCGGGTAGCCGTGTATCGGGTACAATACCCGAGACATATAAAAACGCTTGAACACTACAATTGAACTCTTTTACCACACTTTCACCTCTTTCTCACTACTTTCTCTCTCTAGACCCGAAATCGACTCCAAATCCGCGAATTTCCGACTTCCAAACGTAAGGATTCATCCCCTAACTTAATCTAAACATACTTTACTGCTTTTAGAGTCCAAAATCATGAGAATCAAGGACCAAAAAGGAGTTTATGGCCTAAGAAGCTTCATAGGCCGTAAACCCCCAAAATCATGCCAAAAGCTTTGTTTTTCCTTCCTTTAAGCTTATGGACTAGTTAAGGCATAAACCTAGGGGACTTTGAGCACTAAAACACAAGGATTTGACATGTAAAAAGGAGTTTACGGCCCAAGCATATGCTTAGGCCATAAACACCTCAAACACCCCAAAAACACTTGTTTAATGTCCCAAAAACTCATCTAGGGTGATTGGCAATTTAGACTTGACAACAAGGGAGGCTTAAATGCATCAAACAACATCATTTGATGGCAAAAAGAGGAGTTTATGGCCAAGGCTAATCTTGGGCCGTAAACACCCATATTTTTGTGTCAAACAAGTCCCAAAACCCCTCAAATGCATGTAAGGGTTTTAGCTAAGGCCTTTGGAAGTGTGTTGTACCATTAAACTTCACATTTGAGCACAAAATGAAGAGTTTACAGCCAAGGATGTTCTTGGGCCGTAAACTCCCCAAAAATGGAAGCCAAATTGTCCCAAACTCACTATAGGGCCTTCTAGGATTTATCTAAGGTGTATGAGACTTTGTTGTACCATTAAAACATACATCTTGAAGGGTTTACTTGAGTTTACGGCCCAAGAACAAGTCTTGGCCGTAAACTCCCCAAAAATGTCACAAATTATGATGTTTAATCCCCTAAAATAGTCCAAGACACATACCACTAAATTAAGGAAGTGAAATAAGACCTTAAACATACACTTTGGAGTGCCACAAGAGTTTACGGCCAAGCCTAAGGGGTTTACGGCCGTAAACTCCCAAAGGATGGCTTTTGGGCCATAAACTCCAAAGGAGTGAGCTCGTGAACCCTCCCGTAAATCATTCATGACTTTGTACCACTCCCGGGAACCCCTTCTAAGCCCTAAAACCCCGAAAACGATGCTAGAATGTCCAAATACTATAATGAAAAGCATAAGATGATTAACTTCTTGTAAAATACATATTTCATATGATATTAGGGTCCTAAGAGGTGCTCAAGTGGTTATTTGGTACCAAACGCCCAATCGACACTTTTACCTGATTCACCCGATTTCCGCGATTTCAGGTGAGTTCATACCCCTGAAATGAACCTTTCAAAATATTTTATATGTTATAGGGGGGAGATACAACTTGAATATACATGTTTATGAAAAGTTATACAAGACCATTTTTCATATTACAGAATTAATCACATGTGAATTCACAACCTGTAGTTCAAATCATATGTGATTTATCACTATGCTTTATAAATAAATCAATTGTTTTCAAAACTATTTTGGATAAACAAACAAGTTCTAAATGTTTCTTTCGTACAACACTTTTGTTTAATAAAACTCCTCATAAGAATGTAACCATACTAATATATTTATATAAATAAGACTTGAAGGACTTAGGACCGATAGCTCGCCTTATTTCCTGTTTCTTGTTTGATTGTGGGCTTAGGGTAGTGGTTATCCGTCCGACTGTCATTGATTTCTTAGTTATATATCTCATATATTAGTACAGATTACGAGTACTTCCTATTTCATTAGATGCCTAAATCACTAACCTGATTAGAACTACACACTCTAATTTAACTATAATAGGTATAGTTAAGGATTCTATCCCTTGTTTCAACTACTACTCTACGCTACTATAATTCTCTCTATTATGAAGCAATACACTAATAAGAGAATACAATACAAGATATACAAAAGACTACTACACTATAATACAAGAGAATGTACTAATCATGAGATAATTCACTAATCCACTACGAGATACTCTATACGCTACACACTACGCTCGAAGTTTTCCGATAGGAAGACGACACTATATGTATAGATCTATACGGGGCAAATGCTATTACACCCCGACTGATAACTTCAGTCCGAGCCGCTCAGGCCTAGGGATGCTTTTACTCTACTACACTATGCATGACTGGGAAGGTCATGGGGGTCCGCTATTACTCACACTATTGGGAACATACAAGAAAGACACTATAACCGCACTAAAATACTAAAAGAAAGTTGAAGTAATATCCCGAAGTAAATAAGTATCTAATACTAAAGGATGCTGCACCACTATTATATACTCCAAGAATAACTCACTATATTACATTACTTAATGGTGAGTCACTATTACACATCTATGATAAATGGCATTCAAAGATGGAAACAACATATTTCTTAAAGATTTTCACTTACTATACAGTTCTGGAAAATATGGGATTTTCTAGGTTTTTCCACTATTTATGATTTCAAACATCAGTTTTCATACTAATGACTCTAATGCTTTTTATACAAGTACTCACACTAAAACTCTTATGAACTCACCAGCTTTATGCTGATATTCTTTTCAAAATAACTTGTATCTTCAGGTCAAAGATAGACAGGTACAGCCGCAGCATTTTTGGAGAAGATGGAGGATGCAAAACCCATCTCTTATTTTTGTTTACTTTTGGTGTTGGTCAAACATTACAAAACACACTTGTAAATACACTTACTATGTAAATGAAATGGTTGTATGTTTCTTGCTTTTACTATTATACAATTGTGATGATACTGTACACTACGTCATCCACCCCGAAACGTATTCCGCTGTTATCGGTTTTGGGGTGTGACAATTTAGCCGTTAAGTGAAGGGTATTTATAGGTTGTAAAAGTTTCTACAAATTATAGGGGAATAAGAGAGGTTGCTTTTGGTGTAAATTTACGCTAAGATCGTTCAATCACATCACTCCAAGGTAACTTGTCATCCTAATTGAGTGTATTTTAGAAAGGAGATCATGAGTATCTTTATGGAAAATCATAATAAATAGTAGAAAATCATACAAAAATCATATGAGGTCAAGGTCAAGTTCATTAGAAATGTATGGGAATTTAATTTCTCCCCTTTGTGGACCAGTTGACCTGATTATAAATGATAATGGGTGAAAGAGGCATTATTTCCATACTGATTCGGTAAGTTAGCAGATTGCAACTATCAAATTGCATAGGAAATCATACAAAAATCATATGAACATGTTCTTAGTTTCCCTAGAAAGTTAGGAGAGTCTACTTTAATCCTTTTTAAGAATCATTATGAGAAGATGCTTATAAGTATGGTAAAATATGTCATTAGTATTGTACATAAAATATAACTAAAAGAAGGTACTAAACAAGTATTATTAAATATATATTAAGTGTTATGAACTAAGAAGTAACCCGTGGTACTTTATGTAAGTTGATTAGGTCTTGGTTGGCTTATAATGCACATCTTCGTAGCACTTGTAGAAATATTTAGTTGTGTTTCACTTTAATTAATTCAGAGGCTCTAAGCAAAATAAAAAATTGGATCCCTTTAAGTAAGCAAAGAGTTTTGAACTTGAGACCTTTAATTTTATAATCCAGTGCTTTTACCACCAAACCACAACTTTTCTTTATATGCCCAAAAATACGTGTGTGTGTGTGTGTATATATATATATATATATATATATATATATATATATATATCTTCGTAGTACTTGTAGAAATATTTAGTTCAAGTGTGTTTCACTTCTCTACAGGGGTTCAATTAATTCAGAGGCTCTAAACAAACTAAAAAATTGGATCCCTTTAAGTAAGCAAAGGGTTTTGAACTTGAGACCTTTAGTTTTATAATCTAGTACTTTTACCACCAAGCCGCAACTTGTCTTTATATGCCCAAAAATACGTGTGTGTGTGTGTGTGTGTGTATATATATATATATATATATATATATATATATATATATATATATATATATAACAAAATAAACTTTGAAATTGGAGGCCCTAAACTCTTGCTAAGTTTTTCATAATGTAGAACCGGCCGTGCTTCTCTATATGTGACACTATGTGCTATATGGGTATTTGATTGCATGGTTTATGTGTTATGTCATACTATTGTTGGATAATAGTATTTTTAAAGGGATATACAATTATCTATAGTTCATTGTCGTTGCATTCTGATAGGGATGTACGAACTGTCGCATACATGTTTTAATGAATTTTTTTAGTATATATTTTATGTTTTTAAAGACTTGAATTAAAGTGATTTAGAAATTTCCATGATTTAAAAAGCTTTTGCACAGTTGTTTTAGAGGATTATTACTTTCCGAATATCAAGTTTATTTAGGACTGATATATATAAGAAATGTTTTTCAAGTATTTAAATTTTTAAATACAAGTTTTACGTGTTACGATATTAAACAAACAACATAATTTGTTTTAGAATGACAAACACACGGAATTGCTACTAACTCATATGCTACCTATCTTGTCTCAAGGGAGACTTATACCCTCAACCTATGGATGATAGGCACGTTTCCAACAACATGGCTACCAACCCTTTCATAAAAGGAAATTTATATTGTCGACCATATTGATTTAATCGTCTCATTACAAAAAGATATACAAATACATAAGTATCTAAAACTATTAAAAAGTGTAATAAATTAGGGCAAGTACAATATCAAGGAATTCATGCTGGTGTCCAAATACTCATTTCATGATGTTAGGCAATTTAATATATTTTTCTAGTTAACATCATGAGATGAGGCTATTGTGAATAATATCAAAATAATCACGGGGTTGAAAACTACTATAATGCCATAATTTATGGAAGAGACTGTATCATATCATTAATTAAAAACACGCCAATTAGAATAAATACAAGAGTTATTACTTCCATGAAGGTAAATCTTGTGAACTTAACCAATATATCTATCACATATAATTCCTTAATAGTTCCATCAGTTATCTTCCTCAGTACCCCAAGGAAAAGGATGTCATGCACCGTCAATGACATTGTGTTTGACCTAAAGAAATCCCATTCTCTCTTTTAAAGGATACAATCATTCTAGTATATTGATGCTGAAGTTTTTTAAACAGAAGGGAGAAGGGGAGGGATAGAAAGGAGAAGGCCAAGGAGAAAGATAAGTGCAGCGGCAATAGCTAATAGAAGGAGAGCAACAGAGAGAAGAACGGGAGCAGAAGGAGGAAGAAAAATAGAAATGATGAAAAGAACTCCTGCAGCAATCAAGAGGAGAAGAATGCATACAACATCAGCGAAGATGAGAATAATTTTCAAGAAAAGAAGTGAGCCAATCCCCATTTTCAAAATAATTAATGTTTTTTCATTTTCCAAAGAGTTATTAAACTGTTAAGTTACCTAAAACATGCATATTCTTTTTTTTTTTTCTCATCAAATTTGCATGTCATAATAGTCGACATTTTTTCTATGTAG
Source organism: Lactuca saligna (assembly GCF_052625555.1). NCBI lineage: Eukaryota > Viridiplantae > Streptophyta > Magnoliopsida > Asterales > Asteraceae > Lactuca > Lactuca saligna. The sequence goes on along the minus strand of NC_136421.1, from coordinate 147,142,126 downwards.
AGTCTTAATAAAATCTCTTTCTTAGCCTCTTAAGTTGATGTTTTATTGAAGAATATTAAACGTGTCAAATGTATGTTGTCGTATATACAAAATGTTAAATGCATGACATTGATTTCACTGATAGTCAAATACTGTCCGATAGTTTTGTCACTTGAATGTGAGCTTAAATTCGTTTTAAAGGAATATTATTTTACCTTTTTTTTTTTTTTTTTTTTTTTTTTTTTTTTTTGTATTTTAAAATATTTTTTTGGAAGTATTACAATATATTTATGGCTCTTATATAGAAAATTCTTATTATTTTAGGAAATTTTTTGATAAAATCCTAAATGTTTTTTTAAAGAAAAAAAATCAAGCTGTTTTAAGAAAATCACATAATCTTTTATTTCTTGTTAAAAAAATTATGTTCTCATTAATTTGGGAAAAATGTTAAATAATCAGGATTTTTTATTAAAAATATATTTAGGACTTTATGAAAATACTTTTCAAAATTATAAGACTTTTCTTTTGGTATAAAACTCGTATATTTATAACACTTATTAAACATCTCACACATTCATTAAATTTCTTGAATCTATGAGAAATAATTTATTCATGGGGTACTGATTTGGGATCAAGGTTCTAAATAATGTGAGACGTGAATTTGACGGCAATGTCAAAGTTAAGCAATGACGAGCCATAACGTTTTCAATGCGCGACTATTTTATATAAATTAAAAAAATCATATAATTATTGAATTTTATCAAATATGTCAAGTTTTTAGAATTGTTATATTAATATTAAATATAAAAAAGTTAACAAAAACTCAATTATTTTAGGCCTGATCAGAAAAATAATTAAATAAATAAAGAAAACTTGTGCCTTGAAAAAAACTCGTATCATAATGTGTGACATCCCCAATTTCACGTCCAGAAAAGACCGATTTTGTTATGCTTTATGAAAATCAGAGTACCTCTTTTAATAAAAATGTTGCGGAATTTATTCCAAGAAAAACACGATAAATACGTTATCAAAGCATTTCCGAAGAAACGTATTTTATTAATTTTAAAACATTTGGGATGCCATAGTCAATACAGAAACATAAGCATAAACAGAACTTACATTCATTTCACTAGTGATCTATATCTCCTTAATCTCTCAGTGTAAAGCAACTTCGTATCAATACTTGTGATACAATTAAATTGAGTAGATCAGGTTGGAAAACCTGGTGAGCATATAGGGTTTTTACCCCATAATAAATAAATTTGTTATGCTTAAACATCAAACAATCAATCCAATTACCCAATCCCCATTATCGTATTCATTTCTTAAGGATTTATCCTAAGAATCAACTATCACACATTACTAAGGATTCATCCTTAGGAATAGGCACCAAGTCCATCGCAGCTCAAGGTTTATATTACAAGCACTAACAACGTCGATCCCCACATACTGATCCTATACAGTGATCTTACTAGATCTAGCCTAAAGGATCGATATGAACAACCAACTAACGAAACTGCTTCGGAAATTCCTTAGCAGCAAACGAGGATCGAAGAAGACATCAAATGAATGGAATAAGTTTAACCACGAACCTTTGTTCGTAAAAGAAAGAACCACCAGACAATTAAGTCAGGGGTAATTATTAATGCCTAGGCTGTGGTATGAATATCATGAGGTATATAACCCCCAGACGCACCCTATCCAGTAATGGAAACGCTGACTAATGCCTAGGTTGTAGTCTGAATATAGTGAGGTATATAACCCCCAGACGCACCCTATCCGGCAATGGAAACGCTGACTAATGCCTAGGCTGTGGTCTGAATATCGTGAGGTATATAACCCCCAGACTTACTCCTATCCGACATCGAGAATGGAAACACTGACTAATGAAGCTCGTCTGATCACTTCATAAAAGAAACAAAGACTCCAAATCTCTTCAAAATAAAGGTATAGGGAAAATACTAATAAAGTACTCCCGTATGCTCCCATACCCCGACACGTAATAGTGTCAAAAAGAAGAACTAACGGATGAACACATAGTTCAAAAGACCTAATGAACATATAGTCCAAGAACACCTTATGAACATATAGTTCAAACATACCTACCGATTACAAGTCTGCTAACATTCCACTGGACTATCTAAAATAGTCTGTGGCCATTGTCTATACTCTGCTAGATGACTAGATCATCTTAAACATCGATACCTCTCATCACCTTTTATATCATCACACATCATCTAATTCATCTACATATGTTTTACCCAACATATTTGTAGATAAAAATACATATACAGTTTAAAACTTGTATAAAACATCTATTCAACAGTCACCTTATATGTGTAGGGTGAAAGTGACTATACACTCACTTGAGTAGGTGGTGACTCAGCACTCGGACAGCACTTTGATACTCTCAAAACAATTTTCCTTTGATAAAATCTAGTATCAATTCCACTAGGGTTTTTGTCTAACGTCAATCGTGACTAATTAATAGTCTAGCTATTATTATTATATAAGCGTTAAATAACAATCAATATAACTCATAATAATAGCCGAACTAATTATTTTAAGGACCTAATAACATTACTATAATTATTTGAAAGCTATATTAAAAATTGCGTAAGTGTAGCTCACTTACAGCAGATTTTAAAGAAAACCGGGCTTTATTTGGAGCAGCGTTTCGAAACCAAAAGACTCTTTTTCTCGGGACTCGGGGAGCCTCGGGGCTTCCTTAGGGTGCTAGGGGATCGCCTAGGCTTAGGGGAGGGTTAAAACCCTTAGAGAGAGAAAGTTTAGAGAGAAGAAATGAAGAAAGGTGTGAGATTTTCAGAATGGCTCGCATGCTATTTATAGTAAGTTTTTATGACATTCACGTCGTGAGTGTCATAAGACTCACGTTGTGAATCTTATGATTCACTTCGTAGACTTGCCATTTGCATCCCTAGCTTCGGATGGTGGCCATGACACCTCACGTCGTGAGTGTCATAAAGCTCACGTCGTGAATTGGATTTTATCCTCTCGCAGCTTCTAGATTCCGAATTATGACAGAGTTTCGTGAGTGTCATAATGCCCATGTCGTGAATTGGATCTTATCCTCTCGCAGCTTCTAGATTACGAATTATGACAGAATGTCGTCAGAGTCATAATTCTCACGTCGTGAATTTGCTAGTTTTGGGTTTTTAAAAGCTAAATCTTCGGAATGCCATAACTTTTGCATACGAACTCAATTTTTGACGTTCTTTATATCCACGCATAGGTGGAGACGTATTCTACAACTTTCATTTAGATCCCTAAGACTAAAAAGTCCTCTATCTTAAATTCACTATTTACGTCTCTTAGTGCGGTGCTGGTTTTGTCGAAAAACTTCGACGGACCATAACTTCTTCGTTATAACTCGGATTTTGGTGTTCTTTATATGTACGGAACCTTTGAGACATATTATACAACTTGGTTAAGATTATTTAATAATATTTTGTCGAAAAGTCGTTTTCAATCCCTATTATCTCTAAATTGACTAGGCCGGATCTACGGGCGTTATATAATGCAATAAGGCGTCTTGTGTAACATCCGGATTTTTACCAGGTATCTTGTAAATTTAATTTTGTTGAATTATGAGGGGGACTCGGCGAGTTGGAGCTCAGACTCGCCGAGTAGGGACGCGGTTTTGGGCAATGGAGCGCGCCTGGACTCGGCGAGTTCAGGATATGGACTCGGCGAGTCTGCGCTGTGTAATGAAACCCTAAATTTCCGGGTTTGAGGCCTATTTAAGGGGCCTTATGGCTGTCATTTGTGCTCACCCAACCCTCAGTGAGAGACCCTTGTGTTCTTGAGCGATTTGTGAAGAGAAAGGAGCATTTCTTGACCTTGTGTGTGTTATTTAGCAAGAAGAAGGAGACTCTAGGCAAGAGGAAGCAAAGGAGGTTGCTATTTCGTGGATTTGGAGCTTAGATCATCACTTTAGAGGTATGATCTCGGACTATTTTCTGTTTGGTGAAGCATTATGCGATTTAGGGCTTATGATGGTCATTTATGGGATGATTTGGTGCCCATTGGTTCCCTCCTTGAGTTGAGGTTATGGATCTGGACCCATAGAGGTCCAGGGAGCCTCACTCATCAAGCTTTATGTATAACAATGGAGTTCATGACCTTGTGTTGTAGTAAATGGGTCAAAAACATCATATATGGTCATATAGAGGTTGTATGTGCATCAAGATTGTAACTTTACGTGCTAAATGAGCTTGGAAGGACTGGATCTATGGATTAATGGACTGGATCTGACCTTTAGACCAAGATTGAGTCAGTGCATGGCATGGACTCGCCGAGTCCGAAGAACAGACTCGGCGAGTAGCATGAATGTTGCCTGACCACACAGTGAGTGGCCTCGCCGAGTTGGGGAGGGTGGACTCAGTGAGTCAAGGGGGAGTCAGAATGGACCGGTGGATTGAGTCAAACTGGACTCGCCGAGTTGTTTTGAGACTCAGCGAGTTGAGTCGTGGTGGCCCCACTGTAACATCCGGATTTTACCAGGTATAATGTAAGTTTAATTGTGTTATTTTGTAAGAGGGACTCGGCGAGTCAGGGCTCAGACTCGCCGAGTAGGGACGCGGGATTGAGCGAAGGTGCGCGCTTGGACTCGGCGACTCCAGGGTATGGACTCGGCGAGTCTGCGCTGTGTTATGAAACCCTAAATCCCCGGGTTTGTGGCCTATTTAAGGGGCCTTATGGCCGTCATTTGCGCTCATCCAACCCCCAGAGTGTGTCCCTAGAGTTCTTGAGCGTTTGGTGAAGGATTGAGCGCAAATCTTGACCTTGTGAGTGTTGTTTAGCAAGAAGAAGGAGGCTCTAGGCAAGAGGAGGCAAAGGAGGTTGCTATTTCGTGGATTTGGAGCTTGGATCATCACTTTAGAGGTAATATTTTCGGACCATTTTCTGTTTGGTGAAACTTGATGCAAGTTAGGGCTTAATATGATCATTTATGGGGTGATTTGGTGCCCTTTTGTTCCCTCTTTGAGTTGAGACCATGGATCTGGATCCATAGAGGTCCAAAGGGCCTCACTCATCAAGCTTTATGGGTGGAAATGGAGTCCTTGGCCTTGTGTTGAAGTAGTAGAGTCAAAAACATCATTTGTGATCATGTAGAGGTTATTTATGCATCAAGATTGTGACTTTACGTGCTAAATAAGCATGGGGGGACTGGATCTATGGATTAGTGGACTGGATCTGGCCTTTAGAGCAAGATTGAGTCAGTGCATGGCTCTGACTCGCCGAGTCCGAAGAACAGACTCGGCGAGTAGCTTGAATGCTGCACGACCACTCAGCGAGTGGCCTCGCCGAGTTGGGATGAGTGAACTCAGTGGGTCAAGGGGGAGTCAGGATGGACAGGTGGACCGAGTCAAACCGGACTCGCCGAGTCGTTCTTGAGACTCGGCGAGTTGAGTCGTGGTGGCCCCACAACTCGTGCCAGGTGGAGCTCGTCGAGTTGGGAAGGGATGCTCGACGTGTCAAGAGAGGATTCCAGGGAAATTGGTGATTGCGCTCAGACTCGCCGAGTCGCTATAGTGCACTCGCCGAGTCCGGTCAAGTTGACCGTTGACCAGCGTTGACCTAGATTGTCCTGTTATGGTATGGTCAACCCTAGTTGTAACACCGTAAATTTCAAGACAAATTTTTCATTTAAAATAATCATTTTACTCTTAGAAACACTTGTTTAAAATCTTATTCATAGTCGATTTACAAAACATAACTCCATTTTCACTTGCATAGAAAACCAAGATCCTCAAAAATATGACTCTTTCTCTGGTGTGTACAATCAAGCCGGTGCCGTCCCGTGATACTGAAAGAAACCTGTAAAACATCAAACAAAACACTGTAAGCACGAAGCTTAGTGAGTTCCCCAAAATACCACACATAACACATATTAGCCACTCGAGGCTATAACTCTGTGGGTCCGTGCACCCAAACTCTGTGAACCCTCAGGTTCTAACTCTGGGAACCTTCCGGTTCCAACTCTATAAACATGCACAACATAAATCACATAGAAATAATGCAGTACAACACATCACGTACATATAGCATACAAATACTCTAATCACATAACTCTGGTTACCTACTCAAGGTAAAGTATAGTGAGAAGACTCACCTGGCAAGCAGAAAGCAGATATCCCCACACTTGAATCTCGAACTCGCCACCGCCTAACACGTAAGGCAAATACTCTCATGAATATAATTCTCGAGGCTAGAATAAATCCTCTCATAACACCCTCTTATGGGTAAAAGACTATTTTACCTCTCTCTTGGCCCAAAGGCCACATCGCTGTCCAAACCCTAAAACTCAACGGCCAACCCTTGGTCGTAATCAAAGTCCTCAGTCTAGGTCAACCCTTGACTGACTCTACTCGCCGAGTCAACCCTGTGACTCGTCGAGTTCCCATAATCAGAACTTCCCCATATCGCGACTCAACTCGTCGAGTCACCACGAGACTCGCCGAGTCCCACAACTCTGAGTCCACTCACACCCAACTCACCGAGTCATCCCTTGACTCACCGATTCTCGACTCAACCAGGAAATATTTGGGACTCTTCGTCAAGACTCGTCGAGTCCAAGAACATACTCGTCGAGTCTACGGCTATCTTCAACCTACTCGCCGAGTTGTTCATACAACTCGCCGAGTTCCAGGCCATCTTCATCCAACTCGTCGGGTCCACCCATGTGACTCGCCGAGTACCGCCGGTCTGAATACATTCCGAAGCATTCCAGGCCATGGAACTGCTCCAAGACATAGATCTAGCCTCCTACCACTCATTCATCACGTAAAGTGGCAAACTTTACGTGAATCCAAAGAGATCTAAGCCGTTTGCACATTGGGGCTAGGGTTTGGGACATGCAAGCTTCACTAAACACTCCAACACAGGGACTTTCATGCTCTCTGATTCTTCTCCCTTCCAGATCTGAGGTAGCAACCTCAGATCTAACCTCTAGACTTCCCATTTCATCCATAGACAATTTCTCACAAACCCCAAAATGAAGAAACAACATAATCAACAGGTCAAAAACGAGATACTACCTCTAAGTGATGCCCCAACTGCAATGCAATTCGAATCCAAGCAAAGCCCCTTGCTCCAAGCCTTCAATCTTCCCAAAATTCCTTCAACCATTACTTCTCCAAGCTTCAATCCACTCAAAAATGGTGCTTCTCCGCGATTTAGGGTTTTCTGGGGCTCAAGGGGTGATAAAGAGGCTGGGAGGAAGACATAATGATCATTATATAAGGCTCAACCCCGAGAATTAGGGTTTTCTCCACTCAGCGCCTACTCGCCGAGTCCAATACACTGACTCGCCGAGTTGGCCACCTAACACGCGACCAAGTCGCGACTCTACTCGCCGAGTCCACACATGGACTCGCCGAGTCGCTCTTTCCCAATTTACTTTTTAGCCCTTCAACTCTACTCTTGATATTTCGGGATGTTACAATTCTCCCCCACTTAAATTAGGCTTTGCCCTCGAAGCCTACAGTAACTCAACTCCAGAGTTACTCCCACAACGTGCCACCTGGCCTTAATCGGACCAGATCTCACAAGGCATACCCATCGAAACTCGAACACACTTTCCCTTTCCTTACGGTGTCCTGACCATTGTCTCGAACCGGGCACCGGATGCACCCTCTGATGACCACACACATCGATCCGAGAATTACCCATCAAGTATCACTGCCCCAAATCTCAACAATCACTCGACCCATAAGGGTTAGAAGACATGAACCATCAGATCCCCGATTCGAATCCCTCTCTATCCAATCCGTGACGACGGAAAGACCCACTCTTAAATCCCAGAGCAACTCCCATGAGTCCTCTTCTTGCAATCACACACCCATGCCGCACCAACCTTCGCACTCTCGGGTTAGGAAAACCCGTCACAATGATGACGTCTCTAACATCCCTAGGAGAAACCACCACTACGCACACAGCCCTCGATCAGAATCAAGTTGGGAGTCCCAGACTCCATCCCTACATCCATCATGAGACTCTTGGCTCTACACCCGCGGAATCCTTCCGCGTCCTCAGCAGACATCCCATCATGATGTCATTCCATACCACTGTCACAGACACAGTGTTCAACCACCATACTCCAAATCATCCATTCTCACTACAACTTTCACTTCCGCGAATCAACACTTTCCCTAGTAAATGAGGGTCCAACACTTCCTCCCATACAACAGCACAAAGGGTGGCATACCAATGCACTAATGATGGCTGTTGAAATAGGATAACTCAACCAAGGATAAATACGTGCCGCAACACCCTCCGAAATCTAATACACATGCCCGAAGCATGTCTTTGAGCGTCTGAATCGTTCACTCCCTCTGAGGTGTCCTCCGACATCATCAGGATAAGCTCTAGCTCATCACATATTCCTCTTCGAGACTGAGCACCAGGTCAGCTTTTGACTCTACAGCTGAGCCTCCAAAGGTCACCCAAATCATGATCCAAATATCCCACTAACTTCCTCCCCGTGACCACTATCCCGGACCCGTGACACGCAAGTCACGAAATTCTCTTTTCCTTATGCAAGAAAGTACAATCCAACCGAGGATCGTCTCCACTCTGATCTCTGGTTTCTCCTGCGCATATCCCTTGCCATCTCACCACATTCCCCGACGGAGACGGGGACCCTAGTCTCACCCCCGGTCCAACATCCAGGCTCCAAAAACTCAATACTAGGGCTACTCAAGCCCAAAACTCTTCCACATCATACACTGATCGGAGAACATTCCATCATCACACTCTCTTGCCATCTAGTGAGCACTACGACTCCCCGCGGTATCACAACACCCTCTGACTAGTGAGTACTACGGCTCCCCGCAGTATCACAACACCCTCTGACTAGTGAGTACTACGGCTCTCCGCAGTATCACAACACCCTCTAACTAGTGAGTACTACGGCTCTCCGCAGTATCACAACACCCTCTGACTAGTGAGTACTACGGCTCCCCGCAGTATCACAACACCTTCTGACTCCACTAGCTCGTGCTCCACAGACTATCATAGGCGGCTACCCATACTCGTCTCGAATATTCATCACAGACTCTGGAGGCAATCGTCATAACAGATGCCCACCCTTGCGAAGATCCACTCTCCCAAGTAATCTCCCTGGATGCCCATACTCGAAGGGCTATCACTAGTTCCATAGATACCTGATATACCACAAGTCGTCTCAACTCAAGATTCACGAATAACTTCGAAATAAAGATATCAATACCCGGATACCTCGGAACACCCCCACCGATCATCACAAGATCCTGCCACAACCACAGGTTTCCTGCCCCAAGCACCATATAGATGCAATAATACATTCCCTCTGAACCCCATAACTAGATCTTCATTTTTCCCAAGTTGCAACTTTGGTGTATTCAATTTCCCAACTGCAATACGAAGAAACGCTAACGCTACGAAATACGCTGATAATTCTCCGAAACCCTTTTTCCTGCCACTCAAAACCCAAACAAGGATACGCATACCGACCCGGGAGTTGGCTGCCCAATCATTCTTTATCTACTTGCCCCCAACACTGACCAATACCAGATTCCTGACTAATAAACACCTGTCGTGGAGACATTCATCCTTCTTAAACAAGTACTTCCCGCATTAACTCACTCCGACCCCTTTCCTCGATCAGCGACATCTCTGGTCTCATGATTTCTTACCGCATATCTCTATACTCCATTTATAACTGCTCCTGACAAATCTCTGCTTTCTTACATACGGCACCCGGTTCTCCCCCACTTAGGGTTCAAACCGTCACCAAATAGCACACAACTATTCCATAACTATATTCTCCAGCAAAATCGCACCTGCCCCCGGAAAGTGCTACACAACGCCCGATAATCCCCCTTACGGAAATGAATCGACTTCATATACTCTGAACCTCTGATGAACTCCTCAAGAACTTCTCGTCACGTCTGCCTCTAGTCGTTCCAAATATCTTACCAATCTAGTACCAACAAATCAACTGCTCAATAACATCCCTGGCTCATAGACTGAACCATAAAATCACCGTACCCCTCACCTCAACTCATCAACCAACGCTCCAACACCGGGATCACCCCACGAACAAGGACCCACTCCCATATTCAACACCCCATGGATAGAAAACTCTCTGCACCACTAAACTCGACTGAACTCCCCACTGATACCACTACCATACACCCGACTATACTCAATTAGGTATAGCGTGGCCCTCGACTATCTTAGTCCCAACTGACTATCTGCTCATGATAGATCACTGCCTCGCGGCACACATGTTACCTGATACTCTGGGGGGAAATCATCATCAATGACGACCTGCAGGGTTTACCCCTACACCCAAAACCAAAACATCATGCTTCTCATATTCTCACACTTACATAATTAGTACCTCCCCGATCATAGGAGGTGACATCTCCTTTATCGACTGATCACTCAACTCAGATCGAAATTCTCCCTTCCACTGACTCCTTACTAGAATACTCTGAGGGACTCTCGATCTCCCTCTCAAGGGACGCCTCTTCGAACTTACTCGTGACCGAATAACCGGAGAACCACAAACATCATTCACTACGAACCATGGTACTCCTTCCACGACATCTCTTCTCAATATGCCCCGATATATGGTACCCTAACCATGACATCACTCCCCAATTCGCTCCGATGTATGGTACCCGGACCATAACATCACTCCTCAATCTGCTCTGATGTATGGTACCTGAACCATAACATCACTCCTCAATCTGCCCTGATGTATGGTACCCGAACCATAACATCACTCCTCGATCCGCCCTGATGTATGGTACCCGAACCATAACATCACTCCTCGATCCGCTCTGATGTATGGTACGCAAACCATGACATCGCTCCTCAATCTGCTTTGATGTATGGTACCCGAACCAAAACATCACTCCTCAATCCGCTCCGATGTATGGTACTCAAACCATAACATCACTCCTCAATCTGCTCTTTAGAACCTTCAGAATACTCCCTGTATCAAGTATGGGTCCTCTGCTTTCAGTAGTACGGGCCCATACTACCTGCCACATCTACTCATACTTTCCACATGGACCATCCCAGAGCTTCTAAATAGCTGCTCGACCTGCTCTTTCACCAATCCCGTCGTGCGTGCTCGCTCCCCAGCAAAATTCTCTATTCTACAAGCGCACTCATCTGGATAGGGTTATTCCCTAGGCTCTTCCGTCGTCCTCCTACTTCTTTGCTATCAGCTGCTGAAGAGCTCCCAATGATGCCAGCCATCTACCTCCTGAATATCGTCATATTCACTTGGTAGCTGACTCCCATCATCGAGAGTTCCACAAAGCACAAAGCAAGCAGCATTCGAGCATCGAAGGATACATAGGACTCCCTCTCTGTGATAACTCCACCTTCTCAGCTCATCCTCGAAAGTACCACCGAACTCTGTAACTCTACCCCTCATGGGTTCTAACTGGATACTCTCACTCATCACATACTTAAAACATAACACATATAACAATGAGTCCTAGGCTAAGGCATCACAAATCAGGCCACTCTAGTCCTAACATATGAAATACCTAGCCTGTCTCTAGCATGCAATAATATCTCATAAAGTGCATCATACATATCTCATAACACAAAAATAAGGGTATTTTGGGAAATCACCGTTCGGGCTCTGGCTGATTGTACACACTGCTCCTTCTTACTTTCTCTTTGAACTCTTATTCACTTTTAGAAAATTATTTCTTTAAAAACTTTTCGTACTTCCTCAGTTTGAGTCCAGATTTACCCGAAGGCACATCCGAATCCCTCAAACCAAGGCTCTGATACCAACTTGTAACACCGTAAATTTCAAGACAAATTTTTCATTTAAAATAATCATTTTACTCTTAGAAACACTTGTTTAAAATCTTATTCATAGTCGATTTACAAAACATAACTCCATTTTCACTTGCATAGAAAACCAAGATCCTCAAAAATATGACTCTTTCTCTGGTGTGTACAATCAAGCCGGTGCCGTCCCATGATACTGAAAGAAACCTGTAAAACATCAAACAAAACACTGTAAGCACGAAGCTTACTGAGTTCCCCAAAATACCACACATAACACATATTAGCCACTCGAGGCTATAACTCTGTGGGTCCGTGCACCCAAACTCTGTGAACCCTCAGGTTCTAACTCTGGGAACCTTCCGGTTCCAACTCTATAAACATGCACAACATAAATCACATAGAAATAATGCAGTACAACACATCACGTACATATAGCATACAAATACTCTAATCACATAACTCTGGTTACCTACTCAAGGTAAGGTATAGTGAGAAGACTCACCTGGCAAGCAGAAAGCAGATATCCCCACACTTGAATCTCGAACTCGCCACCGCCTAACACGTAAGGCAAATACTCTCATGAATATAATTCTCGAGGCTAGAATAAATCCTCTCATAACACCCTCTTATGGGTAAAAGACTATTTTACCTCTCTCTTGGCCCAAAGGCCACATCGCTGTCCAAACCCTAAAACTCAACGGCCAACCCTTGGTCGTAATCAAAGTCCTCAGTCTAGGTCAACCCTTGACTGACTCTACTCGCCGAGTCAACCCTGTGACTCGTCGAGTTCCCATAATCAGAACTTCCCCATATCGCGACTCAACTCGTCGAGTCACCACGAGACTCGTCGAGTCCCACAACTCTGAGTCCACTCACACCCAACTCACCGAGTCATCCCTTGACTCACCGATTCTCGACTCAACCAGGAAATATTTGGGACTCTTCGTCAAGACTCGTCGAGTCCAAGAACAGACTCGCCGAGTCTACGGCTATCTTCAACCTACTCGCCGAGTTGTTCATACAACTCGCCGAGTTCCAGGCCATCTTCATCCAACTCGTCGAGTCCACCCATGTGACTCGCCGAGTACCGCCGGTCTGAATACATTCTGAAGCATTCCAGGCCATGCAACTGCTCCAAGACATAGATCTAGCCTCCTACCACTCATTCATCACGTAAAGTGGCAAACTTTACGTGAATCCAAAGAGATCTAAGCCGTTTGCACATTGGGGCTAGGGTTTGGGACATGCAAGCTTCACTAAACACTCCAACACAGGGACTTTCATGCTCTCTGATTCTTCTCCCTTCCAGATCTGAGGTAGCAACCTCAGATCTAACCTCTAGACTTCCCATTTCATCCATAGACAACTTCTCACAAACCCCAAAATGAAGAAACAACATAATCAACAGGTCAAAAACGAGATACTACCTCTAAGTGATGCCCCAACTGCAATGCAATTCGAATCCAAGCAAAGCCCCTTGCTCCAAGCCTTCAATCTTCCCAAAATTCCTTCAACCATTACTTCTCCAAGCTCCAATCCACTCAAAAATGGTGCTTCTCTGCGATTTAGGGTTTTCTGGGGCTCAAGGGGTGATAAAGAGGCTGGGAGGAAGACATAATGATCATTATATAAGGCTCAACCCCGAGAATTAGGGTTTTCTCCACTCAGCGCCTACTCGCCGAGTCCAATACACTGACTCGCCGAGTCGGCCACCTAACACGCGACCAAGTCGCGACTCTACTCGCCGAGTCCACACATGGACTCGCCGAGTCGCTCTTTACTAATTTACTCTTTTAGCCCTTCAACTCTACTCTTGATATTTCGGGATGTTACACTAGTTGAGAAAGTGTTAATTAGAGATATATTGTGCTATAGGGGGACTTCAGCTCGGCAGATCGAGTGTTTAGCGATTTCAGGGTTACGGTTTACCGAGACACACGAGGTGAGTCTTCTCACTATACTTTACCTTGAGTAGGTAACCAGAGTTATGTGATAGAGTAATTGTATGCTATGTATGTTATGTGTTGTACTGCATTACTTTATATGTTTGATGCTGTGCATGTTTACAGAGTTAGAACCGGAAGGTTCACAGAGTTAGAACCTGAGGGTTCGCAGAGTTTGGGTGCATGGACCCACAGAGTTATAGCCTCGAGTGGCTAATATGTGTTATATGTAGTATTTTGGGAAACTCACTAAGCTTTGTGCTTACAGTGTTGATGTTATTTGTTTCAGGTGCTAGTGACGACCGTGGGAAGGCGCCGGCTTGATCCGTACACACACGTTTGGAGCTTGACATTTTGTTCTTGGGATTTTGTAATATCTTGTTGAACAATTAAAAGGGGTTGTTTCTATGAATATTGATGGAATTATGCTTTTATAAAAATCGAAAATTTTGTTTGAAAAATCAGTGTTACACCCACAACTCATGCCAGGTGGAACTCGTCGAGTTGAGTGAATGCTCGACGTGTCAGGGGAGGATTCCAGGGAAATTGGTGTACACACCCAGACTCGCCGAGTCGCCTTGGTACTCGCCGAGTCCGGTAAGAGTTGACCGTTGACCGTTGACCAGAGTTAACCAGTGTTGACTCCTTATTGATAGTCAACCTTAGAGATATAAAGTGTTAATTAGAAGCATATAATGTTATAGGAGGATTAGAGCTCGGAGGATCGAGCACGAGGGATTTCCAGGATTCGTGAGATACCGAGATACGCGAGGTGAGTCTTCTCACTATACTTTACCTTAAGTAGGTAACCAGAGTTATGTGATAGAGTATTTGTATGCTATGTATGTTGTGTGTTGTACTGCATGATTTCTATGTGATTTTTGTGGTGCATGTTTATCAGAGCTAGAACCTGAGGGTTCACAGAGTTTGGGTGCACGGACCCACAGAGTTATAGCCTAGAGTGGCTAATATGTGTTATATGTGGTATTTTGGGGAACTCACTAAGCCTTGTGCTTACAGTGTTGATGTTATTTGTTTCAGGTACTAGTGACGACCGCAGGAAGGCGCCGGCTTGATCCGTATACACACACGTTCGGAGCTTGATATTATGATCTTGGGATTTTGTACTGTTTTGTTGGATAATTAAAATGGTTGTTTTTATGAATATCGATGGAATTATGTTTTATAAAAATTGAAAATTTTGTTTGAAATTTTCGGTGTTACAAATTGGTATCAGAGCCTTGGTTTGAGGGATTCGGGTACACCTTCGGGGGTATTTGAAATCAAACTGAGGAATTGAAGAGATATTTCAAAATAAAACCAAAATTTTCTAAGAGTAAAAGATTTTCCAGGAAGAAACGTGTGTACGATCAGCCAGCGCCCGAACGGTGAATTCCCAAAATACCTTTATATTATGTGATAATTATTATTAATGTGATGTATTTGCATGCTAGAGTAGGCTAGGTATTGCTAATAGGACTAGAGTGGCCTGTTTTGTGATGCCTTAGCCTAGGGAGGGGTGAGCTGCTGTGAGATGCTGAGAGTAATTAGGTAGCAGCTAGGGCTTTGTGTGAGATCTATTTCAAAGTGATTTAAGTATAATAGAGTACTTGGGGATTGGGATCCGAAGAGGAAGATTTGGGGTGTGTACTGAGACGGTGCGGACAGTAGTATTGGGCCCGTACTACTGAAAGCACCGGTGCGGTACACAGTCCAAATAAGAATCTTGGGATGCCAAGGATCAAGGAGGGGTGGATTATCGAATGTAAGAGTGTTCGAGTGAAGTCTAATTATCGCATGTTGTATTTCCGAGGTTGATCATGGTGAGGACACGTCATATGCCAGAGGATGCCGGAGCTAGTGATGAGGAGATTCGACAGATCATTCATGAGGAGGTGGCTGCGGTCATCAGAGCTGAGATACCAGAGATGTTCGGGTCTATTAAGACCGCGTTGATTGAGACATTTGACGAGCACTATGCCGCTCTTTCTAAGGCTGCGGTTGCAGCGGCTACCGCAGCGATTGCTGCGGCAAGACCCCAGGGAGGTGATGCGAGATTGTTTAGGGAGTTCAGCAACACCAAGCCACCAGAGTTTGATGGTACGCGGGATCCGGTGGCAGCGATGAGGTGGATATCTGATATGGAGGGATGCTTCTTCACTTGCTAGTCCCCTGAGCATTTGAAGGTTCGGTTCGCGCTGAACCAGCTTCGCTTGGGAGCGAAGGACTGGTGGAAGTTTGTGACGGCACACTTCACACCGACTGAGCTTTCGGCAGTGACCTGGGAGAGGTTCACTACCATGTTCCGAGATGAGTACGTTCCTCAGGTGGAGAGGGAGCGTCTGACACAGGAGTTTCTGACCCTCAAGCAGGGTACCGAGTCAGTCACAGCGATTACGAGGATGTTTCATGAGAGGGCGATGTTCTGCCCTGAGCACGTGTCCACCGAGCAGGCACGTATGAGCCGTTACCTGAGCATTCTGAGACAGGATATTCGGGAGTTCGCTGCGAACTCCTCGTATCGGACATTTGCCGAGCTTCAGGCAAATGCTCGGAAGAGGGAGATTGAGCTTGAGACTCAGGCCAGGGAGGAGGCGGAGTCTCTAGGGAGGGATCGGCGGCCGGCACAGTCCCAGCCGGCAGCCAAGCGGGCCAAGCCCGCTGATCCCAGACCCGGGAGCCAGAAGGGCCGCACTTGTGGAAAGTGCGGCAAGGGTCACGATGGAGTCTATCGAGCAGGATCTTGCTACAAATGTGGCAAGGAGGGGCATATGGCCAAGGACTGCCCCAAGGGATTTGCAGTGTGCTTCCACTGCAACCAGACCGGACACCGGAAGGCAGAGTGTCCGCTGCTGCGCGGAGCATCTCAAGGGTCTGCTCCTGCCGCCATCAGAGCTACTGCTACAGAGAGTCGACTCGTGAAGGCCGAGGCACTGAGGGCTCGGGGGAGAGCCTTTCAGCTGACTGCAGAAGAGGTCCGCGCTGCACCCGACGTTGTGGCTGGTACGCTTCCTTTTTATTATTTATTTATGGTGTTGAGATATTATGCTTATATTATGCTATGCATAGGTACCTTCCTTGTGAATTCTGTACCTGCTTTAGTGTTATTTGACTCGGGTGCGAGTCGATCTTTTGTATCTTTGACATTTAGTCAGCATATCAGTGTTAGTCGTGGGGCACTAAGTCGGCCCCTGCGGGTTTCCATAGCCGCCGACAGAGTGATTTGTGCCACAGAGGTCCTCCGGGGATGTGTATTGGAGATTTCTGGGGTTGAGTTCCCGATCGATCTGATTCCTATTGTGATGGGTGATGTCTGTGTTATAGTGGGCATGGACTGGTTTAGCCGATTCGGTGCGGTTATCGATTGCGAGCGTCAGCTGGTGACTATACGAGATCCTAGTGGGGGAGTTCTTTCGGTTTATGGCGAGGGTACACGTTCTGGATCAGCCTTTTGTTCGGCTGCTAGGGCGAGGCAGTGTTTACAGCAGGGCTGTAAGGGTTTTGTGGCGTATGTGATGGATACGCGAGTGATCTCTGAGAGACCGAGTTCGGTGGATGAAGTTCTGGTGGTGCATGAGTTTCCAGATGTCTTTCCCGAAGAGTTACCAGGTGTGCCTCTCGTGAGGCAAGTGGAGTTTGGTATCGATTTGGTTTCGGGAGCCGCGCCTATCGCTAAGGTGCCGTATCGCCTTGCGCCTCCAGAGATGCAAGAGTTATCCTCGCAACTTCAGGAGTTGCTGGGGAAGGGGTTTATTCGGCCGAGTAGCTCGCCGTGGGGAGCACGCATCCTGTTTGTGAAAAAGAAAGATGGCTCGCATCGCATGTGTATTGATTACCGGGAATTGAATAAGCTGACGGTCAAGAACCGCTACCCGTTGCTGAGGATCGACGATTTATTCGATCAGTTACAGGGAGCATCTTGGTTCTCCAAGATTGATTTGAGGTCGGGCTATCATCAGGTGAGAGTGCGGGACGAGGACGTCCAGAAGACAGCATTCAGGACGCGTTATGGGCATTATGAGTTTGTGGTGATGCCTTTTGGGCTCACCAATGCCCCGACTATGTTCATGGACCTCATGAACAGGGTATGTCGGCCGATGTTGGATCGGTCGGTGATTGTGTTCATTGATGATATTCTGGTATATTCGAGATCTAGAGAGCAACACGAGGAGCATTTGAGGGAGGTTCTTGGAGTTTTGAGATCGGAGAAACTTTATGCAAAGTTTTCCAAGTGCGATTTCTGGTTGCGGGAGGTCCAGTTTCTAGGACATCTCGTTAACCAGAAGGGGATATTGGTCGATCCAGCCAAGGTTGACGCAGTGATGAGGTGGGAGGTGCCAAGGTCACCTTCTGAGATCCGGAGTTTCCTTGGGTTGGCAGGGTATTATCGGAGGTTTATTAAGGATTTCTCCAAGATTGCGGTTCCACTCACCAGATTGACCCGGAAGGGTGTTACATTTTTATGGGGTCCCGAGCAGCAGGCCTCCTTTGAGACGCTTCGCCAGAGGTTGTGTGAAGCTCCGGTATTAGCTCTTCCGGAAGGGATGGAAGGTTTTGTGGTATTCTGTGATGCATCGATTTTAGGACTGGGAGCGGTGCTGATGCAGAAGGGACATGTGATAGCATATGCATCGAGGCAGTTGAAGCCTCATGAGACGAGGTACCCCACACATGATTTGGAGTTGGGGGCAGTGGTGTTCGCCCTCAAGATTTGGCGGCACTACTTGTATGGGGTTCGTTGTACGATTTACACGGACCATAAGAGCTTGAAGTACTTGATGGATCAGCCTAACCTTAATATGCGGCAAAGGAGGTGGTTAGATGTGGTCAAGGATTATGATTGCGAGATCTTGTACCACCCGGGCAAGGCTAATGTGGTAGCCGACGCGTTGAGTCGCAGGGCGGAGAGTACTCCACTGCGAAATGTATGTTTGAGATTGACCGTGATAGCTCCATTTCTGGATGCCATTCGTGGGGCACAGGCCGAGGCTGTGCGTACGGAGATGCAGAAGAGAGAGCGGGTCGTTGGGTTGGTTTCTGAGTTTGTATCGGATAGTCGAGGGCTTATAACTTATCAGGGCCGGATCTGGGTACCGTTTGTGGGCGGTACGCGTACTACACTGATGGAGGAGGCTCATAGATCGAAATTCTCGATCCATCCCGGGGCTACAAAGATGTATTTGGACTTAGGAAAGGAGTATTGGTGGCCTTGCATGAAGAGGGATGTCGCATGGTTTGTCGAGAGGTGTTTGACCTGTCGAAGGGTAAAGGCCGAACACCAGAGACCACATGGCAAGTTGCATCCATTGGAGGTTCCCGAGTGGAAATGGGAACAGGTCACTATGGATTTCATCACCAAATTGCCGAGGACTGCCAGAGGAGTCGATGCAATTTGGGTGATTGTGGATAGGTTGACAAAGAGCGCTCACTTTCTTGTCATCAGTGAGAGTTCTTCGGCGGAGAAGTTGGCGGAGATTTATGTGAGAGAGGTTGTATCTCGGCATGGAGTGCCGATCTCGATCGTTTCAGATCGCGATGTGCGTTTCACTTCCCGTTTCTGGAAGAAATTTCATGAGGAGTTGGGTACTAAGCTACATTTTAGTACCGCATACCACCCCCAGACCGAGGGCCAGAGTGAGCGGACGATTTAGACACTTGAGGACATGCTTCGAGCATGTGTATTGGACTTTGGGGGTAGTTGGGACACGTATTTGCCCTTGGCAGAGTTTTCCTACAATAACATCCATCATTCGAGCATCGGTATGCCGCCCTTTGAGCTGTTGTATGGTAGGAGGTGTCGGACTCCCATATGTTGGGGAGAGGTTGGGCAAAGGGTAATGGGTAGTACAGAGATCGTGAATCAGACGACAGAGCAGATACAGCTGGTCAGACAGAGGTTATTGACCGCTCAGAGCCGACAAAAGAGTTATGCGGATAGGCGCCGGTCCGAGCTGGAATTTCAGGTCGGCGACTTCGTTCTCCTGAAGGTTTCTCCTTGGAAAGGAGTGATCCGGTTCAGGAAGAGGGGCAAATTGGGGCCCCGGTTTATAGGTCCATTTCGTGTGATTGCAAGGGTAGGCCGGGTAGCCTATCGGCTGGAGTTACCAGCAGAGTTGGGGCAGATTCACAACACTTTTCATGTATCCCAGTTGAGGAAATGTATAGCCGATGAGTCGGCAGTGGTTCCATTAGAGGATATTCAGGTAGATGCAAGCCTGAATTATGCTGAGAGACCAGTGGCCATTAGGGATCGGAAGATCAAGATTTTGAGGAATAAGGAGGTACCTCTGGTATTGGTTCAGTGGCAACATCGGAGGGGTTCAGAAATGACCTGGGAGCCGGAGAGTATGATGCGGGAGCAGCATCCGGAGCTGTTTTAGAGCGAGACTTCGAGGGCGAAGTCTAGTTCTAGTGGGGGAGAGTTGTAACATCCGGATTTTTACCAGGTATCTTGTAAATATAATTTTGTTGAATTGTGAGGGGGACTCGGCGAGTTGGAGCTCAGACTCGCCGAGTAGGGACGCGGTTTTGGGCAATGGAGCGCGCCTGGACTCGGCGAGTCCAGGATATGGACTCGGCGAGTCTGCGCTGTGTAATGAAACCCTAAATTTCCGGGTTTGAGGCCTATTTAAGGGGCCTTATGGCCGTCATTTGTGCTCACCCAACCCTCAGTGAGAGACCCTTGTGTTCTTGAGCGATTTGTGAAGAGAAAGGAGCATTTCTTGACCTTGTGTGTGTTATTTAGCAAGAAGAAGGAGACTCTAGGCAAGAGGAAGCAAAGGAGGTTGCTATTTCGTGGATTTGGAGCTTAGATCATCACTCTAGAGGTATGATCTCGGACTATTTTCTGTTTGGTGAAGCATTATGCGATTTAGGGCTTATGATGGTCATTTATGGGATGATTTGGTTCCCATTGGTTCCCTCCTTGAGTTGAGGTTATGGATCTGGACCCATAGAGGTCCAGGGAGCCTCACTCATCAAGCTTTATGTATGACAATGGAGTCCATGACCTTGTGTTGTAGTAAATGAGTCAAAAACATCATATATGGTCATATAGAGGTTGTATGTGCATCAAGATTGTAACTTTACATGCTAAATGAGCTTGGAAGGACTGGATCTATGGATTAATGGACTGGATCTGACCTTTAGAGCAAGATTGAGTCAGTGCATGGCACGGACTCGCCGAGTCCGAAGAACAGACTCGGCGAGTAGCATGAATGTTGCCCGACCACACAGTGAGTGGCCTCGCCGAGTTGGGGAGGGTGGACTCAGTGAGTCAAGGGGGAGTCAGAATGGACCGGTGGATTGAGTCAAACTGGACTCGCCGAGTTGTTTTGAGACTCGGCGAGTTGAGTCGTGGTGGCCCCACAACTCATGCCAGGTGGAACTCGTCGAGTTGAGTGAATGCTCGACGTGTCAGGGGAGGATTCCAGGGAAATTGGTGTACACGCCCAGACTCGCCGAGTCGCCTTGGTACTCCCCGAGTCCGGTAAGAGTTGACCATTGACCGTTGACCAGAGTTGACCAGTGTTGACTCCTTATTGATAGTCAACCTTAGAGATATAAAGTGTTAATTAGAAGCATATAATGTTATAGGAGGATTAGAGCTTAGAGGATCGAGCACGAGGGATTTCCAGGATTCGTGAGATACCGAGATACGCGAGGTGAGTCTTCTCACTATACTTTACCTTGAGTAGGTAACCAGAGTTATGTGATAGAGTATTTGTATGCTATGTATGATGTGTGTTGTACTGCATGATTTCTATGTGATTTATGTGGTGCATGTTTATCAGAGCTAGAACCTGAGGGTTCACAGAGTTTGGGTGCACGGACCCACAGAGTTATAGCCTAGAGTGGCTAATATGTGTTATATGTGGTATTTTGGGGAACTCACTTAGCCTTGTGCTTACAATGTTGATGTTATTTGTTTCAGGTACTAGTGACGACCGCGGGAAGGCGCCGGCTTGATCCGTATACACACACGTTCGGAGCTTGATATTATGATCTTGGGATTTTGTACTGTTTTGTTGGATAATTAAAATGGTTGTTTTTATGAATATCGATGGAATTATGTTTTATAAAAATTGAAAATTTTGTTTGAAATTTTCGGTGTTACATCTTGACACGTTATCTGGGTGTCACGCTTAACAAATCCTCCTTGAACGTTTTTGTAACGGTTTGGTAACGCCTCGTGTCATGGTTGTGATATAGCAAATTTACTTAGCTTATGTGGCAAAAGTTCATGGATAGTAAAGATAATAGTGGATTGGAAGTGACATTTTGATTAGAGAATCCATATATATGCTTTGTATTGCCGATAGTCCTAGAGTATTTATGGTCAAGACACGAATTAGAATTGGTCTCCTCCTATGGGTCATTCTGGAGCTCCTTGGGTGGATATTTTTGATATGTCAAACAACAAATTGAAAAAAAATAATAAAATAAAAATAAACTCATATGTTTTGGTAAAAAAAAAGCTTGATATCAATATGAATACATGCTTTTGGTTGGATTATTAGCTAGGTGAAGACATGTTACATGTATGGTTCTCACGGCTTGCTAATTTACACACTAATTTATAGGTGCTTGTTAGTTAGCTGTTAGTTAGCCGTTGCTGATGGATGTGTGATTGACATGCCTTCATCAGCTGTCAAGAGTGGTTTGGAGCATGAATAATGGGTTGAACTTACTAACTTTTTGTAGGAGGTTATGAGTTACTTTATCGAAACATCAATATAGGTGGAGTTAGGAGTTAGATTCTAGTGGTAACTACTCATTTATTTTTTACTTTGGCTAAATAATGGTTTGATGAAAACATGCTTCCGGTAGATTTTTTTTTATTTTTTTTATTATTTTTTTATTTTTTTTGGAACCAGCAAATTTTATTAAAAAGGCAACCCCCCAACAAGGGGCTGGAGGGAGCCAAAAGTTACAACATCAAAGATTACACAAAGTAGAAAGGAGATTTAAGCCATTCCCCCCCAAACAAAGTTTCCTTTTGTATGTCTATGTTTGATCCAAGCATGAACCGTTGCTCGAACTCCTTCGAACACCAATTCAGGGGAATTGAATTTTGAATTGAAGATTCTATCGTTCCTTGCTCGCTACATACCCTATAGTGCAACATAAATGATTGAAAGTAACGTTGTCCTGCATTTTGGGCATTGTCCAATCATTGCAATATAATTTAACATCTCCTTGATACTACGAAATATCATTGGTGTGATTCCACACCAATTCCAAAGCTGGTTCCAGAGATCAACAGCAAACGAGCATCGAAGAAACATGTGATCAGTGGATTCCAATCCGGAGACACAAGCACTGCATTGTGTAGAGTGAACCTGTACTCCCCGTTTATCAAGAGCAATTGTAGATAGAATACGGTCCATTCTCGCTCACCAAACAAAACAACTTACCTTGATTGGAATCCATTTGCTCCATTGGAATACTCCATCTGGAATCATATGGTCTGCCCGCTCAATCCTCTCCCTTAAGGCTGCAACGCAGAACTGCCCATCAACTAGAAAGTCTGATTCCCATCTAGTTCCTGCTTGATTCCTCCGGATAATATCACAGCCTGCAATATCCAATTTACCAAGTGTACTTTTACATTTATCAATACTTTTCCAAACACCACTTGAATATCTAGACGCAATCTGATCTGGCAACCTCGAATCAAGGTTATGGATTCCGTGTATAATTCTCGCCCATAGTGTACTTCTCTCATGGCAGAATTTCCATCTCTATTTTGATAATAGCACCAAATTTAGTGCTTTAACGGATCCAAGACCTAAACCACCCACCGCTTTTGGAGCGATTATTTTCTCCCATGTCACCCACCGAATTTTTTTAGCATTGTTAGGCCCTCCCCATATAAAATTCCTCCTTATTCTCTCCAAGTTTTCAATCACTCCTAAAGGGGGTGCAAAAATTGATAAATAATACATCAGAAAATTCCCCAAAACTGACCTTGCTAATGTCACTGTCCTACCGAAGCTCAAGGTCTTCGATTTCCAACTAGATAGTTTGTTGTTAATTTTTTCTATCACCGGCATCCAAGAGCTTTTACGATTCATGTTTGCTCCCACAGGAACACCAAGATAAGTGAATGGTATTAAGCACGACTCGCAGCCCAACGGTGAGGACCATCTTTCAACTTCATGTGGATCTACATTAATGCCATAGACCTTTGATTTATTGAAGTTGACACGCAGCCCAGAGGATACTTGAAAACATTTGAGAATCCTAGCCAAGTTGTTTATGTTTTGCTTTGATCATTCACCAATGAACAAGGCGTCATCTGCATAGAATAGATGGGAGAGCTGAATATTATAGTTAGAAATAGAGATTCCTTGAAAAACCCCTTTTAACCCTGCCTCCTTTAACACGATATTTAATCCTTCCATAGCTAAGATAAAGAGAAATGGTTATAGGGGATCTCCTTGCCTGACGCCTCGCTTAAGTTGAAATTCAGCCGTTGGGCATCCATTCACTAAGACTGATGCCCTGGCCGATTCTAAGCAACCCTGCATCCGTACTCTCCATTTTATTCCAAAATTCATTTGCTGCATCATCGAATCCAGGAATCTCCAGTTCACGGATTCGAAAGCCTTATTGAAGTCAACTTTGAATAGTAATATTTTTTTGTTGGTTTTCTTCCCCCATGAGCAAATCTCGTTTACAATAAGAGGTCCCTCCAAGATGTGTCTTCCTTCAACAAAAGCCGTTTGCAGTTCATCTATACACTCCCCAATCACTAACCGAAATTCTTGTTGCTAGTAGTTTTGCAAATATTTTATATAAAGATCCAATTAGGCTGATTGGCCTATAATCACCCCAGGAAAGTGGATCTTTTACTTTCGCCGCAAGTGTTATAAATGAGGAATTGCAACCTGGTGAAAAACTACCCCATTGTTCAAAATGTTTTACATACGCTAGGATATCCATCTTCAACTCATTCCAATATTTTTTCAAAAATTTGAAAGTGAATCCATCCGGTCCAGGGGACTTATCATTCCCACAATTCCACACTGCCCTTTTCACCTCTTCTAACGAAATTTCTTCTTCCAAAAAACTTTGTTGTCGTCTGAAATTATTTTGAATCTAGCACTACTGAATTATGGTCTATGCTTCCATTTTTCTTGGAACTTTGAAGAAAAGAATCTAAAGATTTCCACTTTCATCTCGCCCGACTGATTTGACCACACCCCATTTATCATAAGACGATTCATGTTATTTTTTCTATTGCGATTTTTCACAAACCCATGATGGAATCGAGAATTTTCGTCACCATCAATTAGCCATTTTATTCTCGCTTTCTGCTTGATGTCTATACACGCCAGTTTTTCTAATTCAGTGAGTCTACTTGAAATGTTAGCCCATTCTTCTTTTTCTAATCCATTTAATAAATTCCTTTCCGCCTTCTTATCAAGTTCTGCTATTCTTTTTTGATCGTTTTAGCCTCCAGTTGTTCCTGTGGAATCTCCATTGCCTTCCATCTCCTTATTATGAATTTAAGTTTATTTAAGAAAATTGAATCTAATGCACCATGCAAGGTTAATATTTTGTTTTAGAAGATGATGTTGTATAAGTTTGTAGTTAATTTTAACCTTCGTAAAAGATGCGTTTATTTTGATTTTATATCATGCAACACATGTAATAATGATTAAAAACGATTAGCTATACTTTTTCATGTGCGACTTACCAAGAGGCATTTGGTCCCAAATGGTGAGGTGGTGGAGATTTTATGTGCGACTTAGAAAGAGGTATTTAAGTGTTCTATTAGGTCATGTAATTTATATATTTGTTAACATATGTTGACTTTGTGGATAATTTTTTTCAAGAACTATAAAAGTTGATAAATATTTTCGAATATGTAATTATAAAAATACTAAAACAATAAAATATTATATGGCCACAATGTCTTATATTTTTGGTATTTTTAAAATTTTGACAATTACTTGTAATGATTAATTTTTTGTAAAATATATTCATTATTCGTTTATTAAATAAATTGGTTAACAAATAAAAAGCCTATCATTTAAATATTGGTAGGGTATTTTGTAAAATGTTTCTAAATATAGGGATCAAACGTGACACAAGCTATATATATATATATATATATATATATATATATATATATATATATATATATATATATATATATATATATATATATATATATATATATATATATATATATATATATATATATATATATATATATATATATATATATGTAACACCGTAAATTTCAAACCAACTTTTTTCAATTTTTTTTATAAAACATAATTCATTTAATATTCATAAAAACAACCATATTCGATTATCCCATTAAGTAAATACAAAATCCCAAGATCACAAATGTATAAACTCCGTGCGTGTGTACGGATCAAACCGGCACCTTCCCGCGGTCGTCACTAGTACCTAAAACAATAACATCAACACTGTAAGCACAAAGGTTAGTGAGTTCCCCAAAATACCATATATAACGCATATTAGCCACTCGAGGCTATAACTCTGTGGCTCCGTGCACCCAACTCTGTGAACCCTCAGGTTCTAACTCTGTAAACATGCACAACATAAATCACATAGAAATAATGCAGTACAACACATAACATACATAGCATACAAACACTTTATCACATAACACTGGTTACCTACTCAAGGTAAAGTATAGTGAAAAGACTCACCTCGAGTCTCGGTAAGTCGTAAATCCTGAAATCACTAGTGCTCGATCCCCCGAGCTAAAGACCTCCTAAATCACAATACATCTCTAATTAACACTTTCCCAACTAAGGTTGACTACTCTTTAACAAGTCAACTTAGGTCAACGTTGGTCAACGGTCAACGGTCAACTTTGACCGAACTCGGCGAATGCATAATGGCGACTCGGCGAGTCTGAGCGTATACACTGATTTCCTTGAAATCCTCCCTTGACACGTCGAGCATTCTCTCCAACTCGACGAGTTCCACCTGGCATGAGTTGTGGGGCCACCACGACTCAACTCGCCGAGTCTCAAGAACAACTCGGCGAGTCCAGCTTGACTCAGTCCACCTGTCCACTCTGATTCCCCCCTGACTCACTGAGTCAACCCTCCCCTACTCGGCAAGACCACTCGTTGTGTGGTCGGGCATTATTCATACTACTCGCCGAGTCTGTTCTTCGGACTCGGCATGTAACAGCCCGGATCTCCAGGTATATTTAATTTCATATTTTTGGTATTTTGTGAGGGGACTCGACGAGTTGGAGGTCGCACTCGCCGAGTCGGGTCGCGGTTTTGGACGAATGTTCGCGTCTGGACTCGGCGAGTCCAAGGGATGGACTCGACGAGTCCGCGCTGTTTAATGAAACCATAATTTTCCGGTCTTAATCCCTATTTAAAGGACCTTATGGCCCTTCATTGCGGCCACCTTGAGCCTTGAGTGCAGAAAAGCAACTGAGAGTCCTTGTGAGTGAGATAAGAGGCTATTTGTTCACCAATTTGTGTGTTATTGCAAGAAAGGAAGGAGAAGATCAAGCTAGAAGAGTTGGGGAGCTTGGATCTGCTTCTATTTCTTCAAGGGAAGCTTCTTGAGGTAACGTTCAGAGCTAATCTTCGTGTTTTGGGTTGATATGTCAAATCTAGGGTTTCTTCTTGCCTTATTTGACTTGTATTTGAAGTATGAAAGGTCCCATGGAGATATGGAACCTAGATCTAGACCTTAGCAGGTCCAGAAGGCCCCAAATGATATGCTTTATGTCCATTCTTTTGAGTTGGAGACTAGGGTTGCCATATTAGAGGTTATTTCCCCCAAAAGAGCCTTGTAAGTGTTGCATGGCGGCCAAGACTGAGACTTTACGTGATAAATGAGCTTGGGAAGGCTAGATCTATGTGTGTATGGAACGGATCTGACCGCATAAGCAAGTTTTAGCTAATGCATTGCTTGGACTCGCCGAGTCTGAAGAACAGACTCGACGAGTAGCTTGAAGATTGTCCTTAAAATCACCCAGTGTGCAGTCCTACCGAGTTGTGGGTGACTCAGTGAGTCACAGAGAGTTAGAGAGGTATTGACAGGTGGACCGAGTCGAGTTGGGACTTGCCGAGTTGTCCTTGCGACTCGACGAGTTGAGTCGCAGTGGCCCCGTGATTCACGACCGGATGGAACTCGTCGAGTCATGGAAGTACTCGACGTGTCAAAGGGAAGATCCTTACGAGTTGGTGAAAACGCGTAGACTCGCCGAGTCGCTCTTGTGCCCTCGCCGAGTCCGGTCAAAGTGACCATTGACTATTGACCAGAGTTGACCAGTGTTGACTTGATAGGGATGGTCAACCTTAGTGGTACAAGTATTAATTATAGATATATGATGTTATAGGAGGATTATAGCTCGGGGTTTCGAGCATGAATTTTCCAAGGTTCGCGAGTTATCGAGATATACGAGGTGAGTCTTCTCACTATACTGTACCCGGAAGGGTTTGACCGTGTGACCGGAAGGTCAAATATGATATGAGATATATGCATTATGTGATAAGTTAATCATTATATGTGCCATGTATGATATGCTTGTTACGGGCCGGAAGCCATTATGTTATGGGTCAGAAGGCGTTGTAAAATAGACCGTAAGGTTGACGTGGGTAGGACCGGAAGGTTTACCTAGACGGGGCGGAAGCCCCCTGAGACACATGGACCGGAAGGTCAGGGCCTGGAAAGGCGTATTTAACATCCCGGAATCGCAAGAGTAGAGTTGAAGGGCTAAAAGTGTAAGTTTCGGAGGGTGACTCGGCAAGTCCATGGATAGACTCGGCGAGTCAGGTCGCGGCTATGGTTGCGTGTCAAGTGGCCTACTCGGCGAGTCCAAAGATGGACTCGGCGAGTAGGTGCTATATGGAGAAAACCCTAATTTTCGGGGTTGAGCCCTATATAAAGAGCATTATACCCCTCCACAACCTCCCTTATTCCCCCCCTTGAGTTCCAGAAACCCTAAATTCGTGGAGAGTCCCATTATTGAGCAAATTAGAGCTTGGAGAGGTGTTGTTTGAAGAGATCTTGAAGGAGAAGTGGCTTGGATCAAAGGGCTTTGTGTGGATTCGAGTTTGGTTGCTATTGAGGCATCTTTTGGAGGTAAAACTTTCGTTCTTGGGCTGTGTTTTCCTAGTTTCTCATTTTGGGGTTGTGTGGGGTGCTTGGTGGTGTGGTATGTTGATGATTGGGGTATGGATCTGAGGTTGCTACCTCAGATCTGGAGTGGAGAAGATCTTAAGAGCATTAAAGCCCTTGTTCTTGTGTTGTTAATGGAGCTATCAAGTCCCAAACCTTGGTTCTAAGGTGAATAAGGCCTAGATCTCTCTAGATTCACGTAAAGTTTGCCACTTTACGTGATGGATGGATTGTAGGAGGTTGGATCTATGTTT
The DNA here is from genome assembly GCF_052625555.1 of Lactuca saligna. NCBI lineage: Eukaryota > Viridiplantae > Streptophyta > Magnoliopsida > Asterales > Asteraceae > Lactuca > Lactuca saligna. The sequence continues at coordinate 147,112,983 of NC_136421.1, read as the reverse complement.
TGGATCAATTGCATGGCCTGAGATACTTCTGTATGGATTCAGACCGGTGGTACTCGTCGAGTCACATGGGGCGGCTCGACGAGTTGCTTGAAGATGGCCTGGAACTCGACGAGTTGGAAGAACAACTCGGCGAGTAGGTTGAAGATAGCCTTGGACTCGACGAGTCCATTTGGACTCGGTGAGTCTTGTCGAGGAAGTCCCAATATTTCTGGTTGAGTCGATGAATCGGTGAGTTGGGTGCGAGTGGACTCAGAGTTGTTGGACTCGACGAGTCTTGGGGTGACTCGGTGAGTTGGGTCGCTGATTGAAGGAAGTTCTGAGCATATGGACTCGGCGAGTCATCGGGTTGACTCGGCGAGTAGGGTCAGTCAGGGGTTGACTTTGACTTGTCCAAGGTTGACTAGTTGTCTTACAAGGGTATTTTGGTAATTAAGGGTATTTATTGATTTGTATGTTTTGATGTTCAGTCGAGGAGTTCGTGTCAGAGTTCGGAGCAACGGGATCTTATCCTTTCAGCCGACAGTTTCGAGGTGAGTTATCCACACTATATCAACAGGGTCTAAGGCACCAAGGCCGGCCCTTTATTGGATTGAGATTCGGATATGGTTATTATGTTATTGTTTGATGTGTCTGCATCCTGGTAGCTAGGATGGTACATGCTAGGAGACCTTGTTAAGGTCAGTTTCCCGATATACAGAGTGATGCTATGCTAGTGACCGGTTAGGTCGGTAACCCGGTTAGGGTAATGATATGCTATGTGATCTGCTTGCTCGGTTTGTTGACTATGATTGTTGTATGAATGTATGTTTTGTGCACATGGTTGTTTGGACTGGAGATGGGTTGAGGCGGGTCCTGCTTTGTGCTGTAGGCCAAGATACCCAGGGCGGACCGATTGTTCCGAAGGCCCAGCGAGCGGTCCGGATAGGCTGTAGGCCCCACGAGGGCGGACCAGACGTGCCGATGCTCGGAGAGTGGACCAGGCGACTGAAGGCCAGATGCGGGCGGACCAGTCACACTGTAGACTCAGAGAGTGGACCAGGTGGGTTGAAGGCCCGATGCGGGCGGACCAACCCCACTGTAGACTCGAAGGACATGACTAGACCTGGAGGATGGATCCGATGGACTGAAGGCCCGATACGGCGGACCAGTCACACAGTAGACCTGATATGCATGGCTGTTCTATGTTCTGTTCTGTTATGTATGTTTTATATGTTTTGGACCGGAAGGTCGCAGCCTGGAAGGGTGTATACGTGGTTGGTATCTTGGGGGTATCTCACTAAGCTTTCGGGCTTACAGTTGTGGTTAATGTTTTTCAGGTTCTTCAGGAGACTGTGGCAAGGCGAAGGCGCGATCGTACCGCTCCTCATGATTTTGTTGCAATGTGATTCTGGGAATACTCTAATGATTTGTATTGAAAACTTTTTTGTAAACATTTTAATGAAAATCGGGTTGTTTTGAAAAATTTAAATTGGTTGTATTTTTCGGATGTTACAAGTTGGTATCAGAGCTAGGGCACGGGTCGATGTGTTCGACAGGGACGTTGAACCCTATAATGGGGGGTGAAAGTAGGTTAGATCTGATCCCACATCGGCTGGGAAGGAGAACTATGTATTCCTTATAAGGGGTGTGGATACCTTCCCTATCACAACGCGTTTTAAAGCCGTGAGGGCAGCAGATCCCATAAGAACTCTGCAGTTAAGCGTACTCGGGCGGGAGTAGTACCGGGATGGGTGACCCCCTGGGAAGTCTTCGTGCCGAGTGGCCCAAAGCGGACAATATTGTGATACGTGCCAGAGGGGGGTGTTACAAATGGTATCAGAGCCTTGGTTTGAGTGAATTGGAGGAACACTTATGTGACTCCAGTCTCAAATCGAGGAGGGTTTTCAAAAAGAGAATTTAAAAATGGTTTTCAAAATAAGTAAAGGAGGACGCGGAGGTACGATCAGTCGGAGCCAGTAAGTAACCCCAAAATACCATACATGACAATTGTTTTCTTGAGCTTTGATAGAACAGCATGCTAGAGTTAGGCTCTATGGTTCCTTGTGAGAGATTTCTAGTGTTCCTCTAGTTGTGAGGATATAGCGTTGTTATGTATGTCGCTAGGGTGTTGTGGGAGTACTTCATACAAATATGGGTAGGTGTGGAAGGTAGTATGGGCCCGTACTACTGAAAGCACGGACTCATACGCCATGACCTCTAGGGTTGGGATGAGAGCTGGTTCCCGGGATAGTGGAATATGTCTGAGATTTGGTGTTTTATTTTCAGTATGGAGATTTCAGGGCACGCTGGGAGTGGATCCGGGTCAGGATCAGGAGCAGGAGGGGGAGTTCCGGGTGGGTCTGTACAACCCGAGGTTGTCAGCCAGATGAGTACGCACGAGTTGGATGCGAGGAATCGTGAGATCCTGCAAGATGAGGTTGCTGCATTGTTTCGGGCTGAGCTGCCGGAGTTGTTTGGGTCGATCAAGACCGCCATGGTGGAGTATTTTGATGAGCGCTATGCGGCTCTCACGGAGACGGCTGCCGCGGCGACTACCGCAGCAGTAGCAGCGGCAGGGGGAGGAGCCAGTAGAGGTTTTCAGTATCGGGACTTCGATAATATGAAGCCTCCTACTTTTGATGGAGTTCAGGATCCGATCATTGCTATGAGATGGTTATTAGATGTGGAGGGATGTTTCTTCACATGTTCATGCCCTGCTGATTAGAGGGCGAGGTGTGCTCTGAACCTGTTAAGGCTCGGGGTAAAGAATTGGTGGAGATTGACCACGGGGTCGTACTCGGATGCGCAGAGGGCTGCAATTTCATGGGATCGGTTCAGAGAGATGTTCAGCACTCGTTATGTTCCGCAGGTCGAGAGGGAGAGGTTGGATCAGGAGTTCTTGGAGCTGAAACAGGATTCGGAGTCGGTGACGGAAATCACCAGGATGTTTACTGAGAAGGCGATGTTTTGCCCTGAGTTCGCTTCGGAGCAGGCTTAGATGTCCCGATATCTAAGTATGCTAAAGAGAGAAATCAGGCAATTTGTGTCTGCGCAGAGGTGCGAGACCTTGCTGGAGTTGCAGGATGCCGCCAGGCGGCGTGAGTTAGAGATTGAGTTGCAGATACGTGAGCTGAGGCAAGCTCTGGTTCAGTCGCAGTCGGCGACGAAACGGTCTAAGACCGTTGATTCCAGGATGGGAGATCAGGGTAGCCACGTCTGTGGAAAGTGTGGAAGGGGTCACGCCGGGGTTTGTCGGTCCGGTGGAGCATGTCGCAAGTGCAGAAAGGAGGGACACTATGCGAGGGATTGTCGATAGTCAGTGCCAGTTCGGGATTTGAGGATATGCTATCATTGTCATCAGGTTGGACATTTGAAGGTCAACTATCCACGGCTTGCTGCAAGACCGGTGCAGGCTCCAGACCCAGCTACGTTGAGGATCACAGGTGGAGGTTAGGGTGGAGCGAAGCCCCCAAGGGCTTAGGGTCGTGTTTTTCAGCTTGCTGCTGCGGGTATGTTCTTTTGCTGTTTTTGATTATTTATGATTGTTGTGGAGTATTGTTATCTGTTGGTTTCGTTGGTTGGTTATGGAATTGCGTTTCGGGTTTTCGTGTGGTATCCGTTGATCCCTGAGGGTTTGGCGAGTTGCGATCGAGATTTCGTTTTGGTATCCTTTGTTCCCCGAAGGATCGATATGGTTATGGATTAGTACGTCGAGCTATCGTTGATTATCTTTGTGAAGATTGATGGCAGATGCGGCGTTGGTTTGAAGGTCGGGTAGATTCTGCAGTCTGAGGAATGGATATTGGAAGATTGGGTTCCTTTCGAGCGGGTTGTTCAGTGTGGAAACATGATTTTTATGAAAGTTGTTAGCACTGGTGAGAAATGTTTTGCGTTTTAAGTGTTGATTTTCTGCAAGGTTGCTTTGGGAGATCGGTGATGGCGACCGGTGATTAATTGTCAGTGTCTAAGGTGGGGGAGAATTGGAAATTCTCCGGATGATCGTTAGGCTTGAGAGGTTGTTTAGCATCTTGGGGAATTCATCGGTATTTCTTTCAGCCGAGAGCAGGCTCGTATGGGTGAGTAACAGGCGTGCGGGGCGGAATACAGACCTAGAGCAGTTGATTGTGGAAGGCATGGGAGCAGGCCGGGATCGAGTATGTATGATGGAGATAGAGTTCGGAACCCCTAGAGGGCTAGAACGGTATGCACGGGAGGATTTCCCGAAGGGATGGTTCGGAGTGATCAATGCTAGTTGAGCGGTCCGGATAGACTGAAGGCCGGTAGGCATACCAGTCAGACCGAAGGCTCGAAGGACGGTCCAGTCAGATTGGATGAAGGTTCTAAGAGTGGTCCTGATTGGCTGAAGGCCTGGGGAGGCAGTCCAGTCATGTTGAAGACTCTGCGAGTATTGTTGGATCGGTTCGAGGTTATGGGTTGCGTATGTTGCAGTGGGATTACATTGGGAGGTCTGGCCCCGGGTAGCAATTTTGAGCAGTGAAGGTAGTGCATGGGCTTGAAAGTCCCTGCGATGAGAGTCAGAGTAGTGGTGATGCATGGATGTCGGGTACGCTTTAAAGAGGTAGTGTAGCGTGGGATGAGCACCATAGTGCCTGTCATGGTGACTGGACGGACGAGTAGTTTCCTTCGTAAGGAAAGAGGGAGGAATGAAATTCCAAAAGGGAGTGCGAATTCACGGAAGTGAAAGCGGCAGTGTAGAGTTATGATTGGAGTGGTCCGTCGATGGTCTTTGAGTAGTGTGTTGCGGTGGTAGAATAAAAGCTCATTCGACTTGATATGTTGCTCAAGGTGCGGAGGGAATACCGCGGCGTAGAGCCAGAGAGAGGGGTTCGGAAGGGATACAGAGAAAGAGTCTTGGACTCTCAGTGAGATTCTGATCATGGTTTTAGTTATGTTTTAGCAGTTCATCCTGGAAGGATGTTTGAGGATATCATCAGTGTATCGGGTTTTCCAAACCTGAGGGTGCTAGAGCTAGATCGGCATGTGTGTGATTGCGAGAGGAGAACTCGGGGGAGTTGCTCCGGAATGGAAGAATGGGTCTTTCGGTCGACATGGGATGGATAGAGTGGAATTCAGATCAGGGATCCAATGGCTCGTGGCTTTATAGCCATATGAGTCAAGTGAAAGATGAGAATTGGAGCAGTAAGCCATCATGGGTAATTCTCAGTTGTTGAGTGTGGTTATCCGAGGGTACAGCTGGTCCCGGTTTGAGTAGGTGGTGGGGACACCGTATGGAAGTAGAAAGTGAGCTTCTGGTTTCTATGATTGTACCTTGAGGGACTTGGTTCGGTCAAGGTCAGGTGGCGCGTCGTGGGAAGTAATTTGAAGATGAGATGCCGTAGGCTTCGAGGACGAAGCCTAATCTAAGTGGGGGAGAATTGTAACATCCCGGAATCGCAAGAGTAGAGTTGAAGGGCTAAAAGTGTAAGTTTCGGAGGGTGACTCGGCGAGTCCATGGATAGACTCGGCGAGTCAGGTCGCGGCTATGGTTGCGTGTCAAGTGGCCTACTCGGCGAGTCCAAAAATGGACTCGGCGAGTAGGTGCTGTATGGAGAAAACCCTAATTTTCGGGGTTGAGCCCTATATAAAGAGCATTATACCCCTCCACAGCCTCCCTTATTCCCCCCTTGAGTTCCAGAAACCCTAAATTCGTGGAGAGTCCCATTATTGAGCAAATTAGAGCTTGGAGAGGTGTTGTTTGAAGAGATCTTGAAGGAGAAGTTGCTTGGATCAAACGGCTTTGTGTGGATTCGAGTTTGGTTGCTATTGAGGCATCTTTTGGAGGTAAAACTTTTGTTCTTGGGCTGTGTTTTCCTAGTTTCTCATTTTGGGGTTGTGTGGGGTGCTTGGTGGTGTGGTATCTTGATGTTTGGGGTATGGATCTAAGGTTGCTACCTCAGATCTGGAGTGGAGAAGATCTTAAGAGCATTAAAGCCCCTGTTCTTGTGTTGTTAATGGAGCTATCATGTCCCAAACCTTGGTTCTAAGGTGAATAAGGCCTATATCTCTTTAGATTCATGTAAAGTTTTCCACTTTACGTGATGGATGGATTGTAGGAGGTTGGATCTATGTTTTGGATCAATTGCATGGCCTGAGATGCTTCTGTATGGATTCAGACCGGTGGTACTCGTCGAGTCACATGGGGCGACTCGACGAGTTGCTTGAAGATGGCCTGGAACACAACGAGTTGGAAGAACAACTCGGCAAGTAGGTTGAAGATAGCCTTGGACTCGACGAGTCCATTTGGACTCAGCGAGTCTTGTCGAGGAAGTCCCAATATTTCTGGTTGAGTCGATGAATCGGTGAGTCAAGGGATGACTCGGTGAGTTGGGTGCGAGCGGACTCAGAGTTGTTGCACTCGACAAGTCTTGGGGTGACTCGGTGAGTTGGGTCGCTGATTGAAGGAAGTTCTGAGCATATGGACTCGGCGAGTCATCGGGTTGACTCAGCGAGTAGGGTCAGTCAGGGGTTGACTTTGACTTGTCCAAGGTTGACCGGTTGTCTTCCAGGGGTATTTTCGTAATTAAGGGTATTTATTGAGTTGTATGTTTTGATGTTCAGTGGAGGAGTTCGTATCAGAGTTCGGAGCAGCGGGATCTTATCCTTTCAGCCGACAGTTTCGAGGTGAGTTATCCTCACTATATCAACAGGGTCTAAGGCACCAAGGCCGGCCCTTTATTGGATTAAGATTCGGATATGGTTATTATGTTATTGTTTGATGTGTCTGCATCGTGGTAGCTAGGATGTTACATGCTAGGAGACCTTGTTAAGGTCAGTTTCCCGATATACAGAGTGATGCTATGCTAGTGACCGGTTAGGTCGGTAACCCGGTTAGGGTAATGATATGCTATGTGATCTGCTTGTTCGGTTTGTTGACTATGACTGTTGTATGAATGTATGTTTTGTGCACATGGTTGTTTGGACTGGAGATGGGTTGAGGCGGGTCCTGCTTTGTGCTGTAGGCCAAGATACCCAGGGCGGACCGGTTGTTCCGAAGGCCTAGCGAGCGGTCCGGATAGGCTGTAGGCCCCACGAGGGCGGACCAGATGTGCCGAGGCTCGGAGAGTGGACCAGGCCAACTGAAGGCCCGATGCGGGCGGACCAGTCACACTGTAGACTCAGAGAGTGGACCAGGTGGGTTGAAGGCCCAATGCGGGCGGACCAACCCCACTGTAGACTCGAAGGACATGACTAGACCTGGAGGATGGATCCGATGGACTGAAGGCCCGATACGGTGGACCAGTCACACAGTAGACCCGATATGCATGGCTGTTCTATGTTCTGTTATGTTATGTATGTTTTATATGTTTTGGACCGGAAGGTCGCAGCCTGGAAGGGTGTATATGTGGTTGGTATCTTGGGGGTATCTCACTAAGCTTTCGGGCTGACAGTTGTGGTTTAATGTTTTTCAGGTTCTTCAGGAGACTGTGGCAAGGCGAAGGCGCGATCGTACCACTCCTCATGATTTTGTAGCAATGTGATTCTGGGAATACTCTAATGATTTGTATTGAAAACCTTTTTGTAAACATTTTAATGAAAATCGGGTTGTTTTGAAAATTTTAAATTGGTTGTATTTTTCGGATGTTACAGCGTATGTGCGTAGGTTGTATTTTGGGGAACTCACTAAGCATTTATGCTTACAGTTGTTGTGTTATGTGTTTCAGGTACTAGCGAGGACTGTGGGAAGGCGCCGGTGGGATCGTACACACACTCGGGGGAAACTATTTTGTGATCTTTGTTATGTAATCGGTCGTGACAATATTGTTTACATTGGAACCTAAATTATTACTCGATGTTTTTGATGTTTGTAAAAATGAAAAATTGGTTTAAAATTTACGTCGTTACAAGTTGGTATCAGAGCCTTGGTTTGAGGGATTCGGGTACACCTTCGGGCGTAACTGAACTCAAACCGGGGATTTGAGAAAAAATTTAATTAGAAAAACCAATAAAATTTGATAAGTGATTTTGAAACGACCAAAGAAGAAGGAGTGTGTACGGTCAGCCAGCGCCCGAACGGTAAAATCCCCAAAATACTCTTACAATATGTGTTATGAGAAATGATATGATATGATACGCATGCTAGTAGACTAGGTATTCATAATAGGACTAGAGTGGCCTGATTTTGTGGTACCTTAGTCTAGGGAACCTGCTTCTATGAGGTGCTTTGAGAGTGAGAGGGTATCTAGTGCATCGCCAGAATAGAGTACTCAGGATTCGGGGCTTGGGGAGGAGGACTTGGGGAGAATGCTGACGCGGTGTAGTTGGTAGTATTGGGCCCATACTACTAAAGACACTAGGTCAGTGGGCAACCCCAGTAAGAATCCATGGGTATCGGAGACTGAGTAGGACTGCGTTATCGAGTGCGATTATGCCCGATAGAGTCTCTGATATTTTATGTTGTATTTCAGAGACATCATGGTTGGACCCCGCCACAGACCTGGTACGAGTAGTGTGACTGACGAGGAGCTTCGTCAGATGATTCATGAGGAGGTAGCTGCAGCGATCAAGGCTGAGATTCCGGAGATATTTGGGTCTATTAAGACCATGCTGATGGACACATTTGATGAGTGGTACGCCGCATTGACTGAGGCCGCAGCCGCTGCAGCTACCGCCGCTGTGGCCGCTGCCAGACCACAGGGAGGTGACTCGTTGCTATTCCGGGAGTTCAACAACACGAAGCCACCGGAGTTTGATGGGACGCAGGATCTGATCGCTGCGATGAGATGGATTACTGATATCGAGGGATGCTTCTACACTTGTTCATGTCCAGAGCATCTGAGGGTACGGTTCGCCTTGAACCAGCTCCATCTGGGAGCAAAGGATTGGTAGAAGTTCGTGACGGTGAACTTCACTCTAGCAGAGGTTTCAGCTGTGACTTGGGAGAGGTTTACTGCTATGTTCAGAGACGAGTACGTTCCCCAGGTGGAGAGGGAACGATTGGTTCAGGAGTTCTTGACCCTCAAGCAGGGTAATGATTCTGTCACGGTGATCATGCGGAAGTTTCATGAGAGGGCGATGTTCTGCCCCGAGCAGGTGTCCACGGAGCAGGCTCGGATGAGTCGGTATTTGGGAGTGCTGAGGAGGGATATCCGGGAGTTCGTATCGAACTCGTCATATCAGACTTTTGCTGAGCTTCAGGCGAATGCCAGGAAGCGTGAGATCGAGTTGGAGACCCAGGCCAGGGAGGAGGTCGAGTCTCAACGGGTGGATCGGTGGCCGGCTCAGTCTCAGCCGACAGCCAAGCGGACCAAGTCCGCCAATTTGAGATCCGGAGGTCAGAAGGGCCGCACTTGCTGAAAGTGCGGCAAGGGTCACGAGGGGGCATGTCGATCGGGTGCTTGCTACAAGTGTGGCAAGGAGGGGCACATTGCTAGGGATTGCCCCAAAGGGTTCATGGTTTGCTTTCATTGCAACCAGACCAGCCATCGGAAGGCCGAGTGCCCCTAGCTTTGTCAGGGATCCACGCCTGCTGCCAGGGTTACCGAGATTCGGCCAGTGAAGGCCGAGGCTCCGAAGGCTCGTGGAAGAGCTTTCCAGTTGACTGCGGAGGAGGTCCGCGCAGCGCCTGATGTCGTTGCCGGTATGTATTCTTTCATGTATTTACCTTTATACTGAGATATTGTGCTTATATTATGATATGTGTAGGTACTTTTCTTGTGAATTCTGTGCCTGCTTTGGTATTATTTGACTCGGGTGCGAGTCGGTCTTTTGTATCGTTGACTTTTAGCCAGCACATCGGTATTGATCGGGAGACGATGAGTCGACCCCTGCGAGTTTCTATAGCAAATGAGAAAGCGGTATACGCCACTGAGGTGATTCAAGGATGCGTGCTCGTGAGTTTTGGGGTTGAGTTCCCTTATAGACTTGGTTCCTATAGCTATGGGGGATGTCTGCGTTATCGTGGGCATGGACTGGTTGAGTAAGTTTGGAGCAGTCATTGACTGCGAGAGACAGCTGGTGACGATTCGAGACCCTAGTGGGGGAGTGCTTATGGTTTACGGCGAAGGGACCCGGTGTGGGTTGGTGTTTTGTTCGGCTGCCAGGGCAAGGCAGAGTTTGCAGTAGGGCTGTAATGGATTAATAGCCTACGAGATAGATACTCGAGTGGCCGTGGGGAGGCCCAATTCGATTGATGACGTTCCTGTTGTATGCGAGTTTTCAGATGTGTTCCCCGAAGAGTTACCGGGTGTGCCTTCGGAGAGGCATGTGGAGTTTCGTATCGATTTGGTTCCGGGAGCGGTCCCCATCGCCAAGGCGCCTTATCGTCTCGCTCCATCGGAAATGCAGGAGTTATCCTCGCAGCTTCAGGAGCTGTTGGGAAAGGGGTTCATTCGACCGAGTAGCTCACCTTGGGGAGCGCCGATTTTGTTCGTCAAGAAAAAGGATGGTTCACACCGGATGTGTATCGATTACCGGGAGTTGAACAAGTTGACGGTTAAGAAAAAGAATTATATCAATATTATTTATCTTCTATCTTCTATACTCTGTAGAAAATGAAAAACAGTGTAATTCATATTTAATTTACACTTTACAGCTTTTGCTGTTGATTTTGCTGTTGTTTGGGCAAAACTTAAGCATAAAGGATTTCATTCCAACCATCAAGAACACCAGCTAAACACCAATAACCAATGGAATCATGGAATGGAAAAAGGAAGGAATGAAATAAAATGAGTTTTATATATTTTATGTAAATACAATTACTTAATTATGTACATAATTTAATTAAAATTAACGAACCATTACATTACTTTCCAGATTCCATCATATACGAGACACCACCTAAATGAGGTCTTAGGTTCAAATGTTTGTGGACATTGTGGTCTACTTTGTTGGCACTTATCAAAAACTTTTTTTTTTTCAATTTTTAAAGTTATTGTGAAAGCTTAACATGGTTCTTTCTTTCTATTTTAGATACACATTGTTGCTTCATGGTTGAATGAGCAACATTTGAGCAAAAAGTCAAAGAGAAAGAGATAATGTACAAGAGCTACAGATGTGGTTTTTATCGTCTCTAGAGGCTTTAGAACAGATTGACTTTGTCGATTCTCAAGAGCATGCACTGATAGGTTTTGCATCTGACTATGTTTCAGATTGCTCTTGGGATTTTACAGGTATCAGATGGTTAATGATGCTTTATTATCAGTGTTTGCTGGTTTTCGACCATATTACCCCTGCACTTACAACAGATTACTTCATCTTTGGTCACTTTTATTTGTGTATGATTTTTCTAGCTCATGACAACAGTCGAGTATTCAAATTCAACTGAAAAATTTCTTTTGCATATCTAACCCGCAACGCGGGATTCTTCCCTAGTTTGGTTAAAAAGAAGAGATTTTAAGAGTTATGGTTTTGTTATGGTTTTTTTGTATATGTATTAGGTTATCCAAAGATCATTAACAAAGATCTTATAGTCTTAATTATATGTCAGCAACTCAGCATCCAGAGATCTATAAAAGGTAAAAATATCAAAAATGTTATTACAGTGATTGAAATTTCATCTAGTTCATAAGATGGTTTAAAAACAAAAGGAAAGGGTACTTTGGTCCATGTATTGAATTTTGGTGTACTAGCTGCAAGTTTAAGAGGATTACATGCAATCAAAACTTGGTTATATAGAGAAGAAAAACTTGTGAAGCGTATTCTTTGTAGAATCTTCATTTTCTTATTATGAACAAGTTGAATTTGGGGGAAGCCATGCTAATGTCAGTGTCCTTATTTTTCCGTTATAACATAAAATTTTGGGGGAGGCCATGCTACTGTTTGGATTTGGGGGAGGCCATGCTTCTACTTCTTCCATGGAAGTTCTATCCCTATTCTGCAAATTCAGCCATGATTTCTTAACTCTGATATAAATTATCTGTTAATTGCAGTTCTCAGCTTGCACTACGTTCATACCTCTACATTCTGTTCCAGTATATGGTGGGTTGGCCAGCTTCACACATGTATAATTGGCTCAATGAGGAAAAAGTAATACAATTCAACACTTTCTATAATCATTCCAATTCCATTTATATCCCTGTTAATTTCTACTTCCATTAAGATAATCAATCTAATGATTTCTTCATCACATTCTAGGTAAGAGTATTCTATTATGTGAGAATCTTTCTTGGCCTTCTTTCTGTCATATATGAAGCTGCTTTAGTAGTAGCACTTTCTAGAAAGTATGGGAAACGCCTTGCTTGTTACACACTCGCCCTTTTATGCTTAACAAGTGATTGCTTTTTTTCTAGCACAAGTAAGTTCCCAAATGCAGTAATTATCAATCTAAATTCATTTTCATATTAAGTCTTTTTCATAACTTTTACAGGTTTTTTGCCAAGTTCTTTTTCTATGTATGCAATTTCTCTCTCTTCAACATTGTTTCTCTTTGGGTTGCATGACATGGCTATTGCTGTTGCAGCAACTGGACTTATTATTGGTTGGTCATTTTTAGTCCTTGCTTTTCTTCCAGTAACAGTCTACTCTCTGCTTCGAAAATTCAAAAGGGAATTTATGTCAATTACACTTTTGGTATGTAATCTTTTATAAAAAAGTAGTTTCTAACTCTCTGCTTCGAATTATTACAACTTTTCATTTTTTGCACCTAAGTTTCTCTCTTTCCTTTTTCTCATGACATGTTTACATTTTACAAGACTTTACCTTGGGTTTCAATAATTACAAAGAGCTCTACATTTAACTGTATAAACATGTGGTAGAATACAAGTTCTAATATTTCTAACATGACCCGAAATTACCATCAAAATATTAAATCTTTGCAACAAATAAATTAAAAATTGAAACTAATTTAGCATCTAACTATATATACACATGTGTTAAGAGTTCCTGAAAAGTGTTTGACTTCAATCATGCACATCATAATGCTGCCATCAAAGTTGACCTTGTATGTAACGCCTGTGTTTCTGGGCTTGCCATTTTTAGCAATGTAATGATCTAGGTTAACCTTTGTAACCCGTTTTGAAATAACAGAAGTGTATTATTTGAGTATTATGTGTTTTGTGCTTAATTGCTTAATTATGTGATTTGATTAATTAAGAATAAAAATAAGCGTCAAAATTTAAGTGTAAAATAAACTTGATATCTTTAGATAATGTTGTAGTAGTTGAAACAAGTTTTCCGAAGATACAAAGAATGCTGAAATCCGAGTTATAACGAGGAAGTTATGACCTATCGTAGTTTCGCGACAGAACCGGCAACGCTGATCAACGTAAAAAGTGAAATATACGTTAGAGCAATATTTAGTCTTAGTGATCTAAACGAGAATCGAAGATCTCGTTGTTAGTATCAAAGCGATAAAAAGTTAGGTGAGAACGGACGTCAAACGAAGAAGTTATGAATTTATAACGAAAGTTTCTGTCCCGGCCTATTAAAAATAAATAATAAAAATAAAGTCAAAATTAGCCGACAGAGTCTAAAAGAAAGTTGTAGAGCGTCTCTCACCTTTCCGTGGATATAAAGAACGTCGAAAACGGAGTTCGTATGAAGAAGATATGAATTTACGAAGTTTGATAAATAATTTGTATTTATTTTTAAATCAAAAATCCGGCATTATCCGAAGGGGGAGTCACAGATCTGGTCCGAGGTACACGCCACGTACTCGAGTACGCCCCGCGTACAGCCAAAGTGTCGACACTTCGGATGACGCATGCAGTGACGCATTTTGGAAGCAGTACGCGCTGCGTACTGTTGTACCCCCCGCGTACGAGGAGCTTCCAGCCTCCTATAAATAGGATGCAAGGGTTCCGGGTTCCATTGCTATTTTCCTCTCGTTTTTGTGCCGAAGCTCTGCGTTTTTACCCCCGAAGCCATCCCGAAGCCCCGATAATATTCCCGAGTCCCGAAGCGAGTCCCGAGATCCCGAAGATCCTTAGAAGTGCGGTTTCCGAGCCGAAGCTCTGCCCGCGAGAAGTTCAATTTTCATAGAGATCTTCCAGATCTGCTGAGGATTATGACTTCTGCAAGCCGTAGTGCTGTCCGATCATCTTCTGATCAAGTGAGTGTATACTACCTTTCATAAACGCAATAATAATACAAGTATCGTTCGAGGGTATTAAGTTTATTGTCGTTTATACGTGTGAATGCGTTGTTACTTTCTCATAACGTATAACTATGAAGTATTTTATACGAGATACATGTTATGTGTATATTTTGTTGTTATGTGTGTGAATGTATATTCACTTTCTTCTATCTTACAGATCTGATTATTTCTATACGAAATATGTGTTATGTGTGTGTGCCTCATCTATTATATGGAAAATGTATTGATCAAGCATGCTATACAGGTTTTGAAAATATGTATAAAAATGTATGTTTTTATCTACTAATATGTTGGGTAGAACATGGGTAGATAGTGTGGTGTGTAATAAACAGATGAGAGGCCTCGTTGTTGTTTTGATCCAGTCATCTAGCGGAATTTAGATGACGACCACGGACTTTTCTAGACAGTCCAGTGGAACGCTAGCAGGCTCATAACCTGTAGGTGTTAATGAACTTGAGTGTTCATTCGCTGAATTCCATCCCCCTCATGGTTGCCTTATTTGACTTATATTGCTGAGGAAACCCCGCAGCATGGGTTGTCACCCCGAAAAAATATTCTTAGATTAGGTACCTTGTGTTAGTTATTTTAGGGACATAAAGTGAGAATAACGGGAATGGGTAACTGGGTTATTGTTGGTTGATAATAATTAATTTAATTATTTATTGTGGGTTGAAAACCCTATATGCTCACCAGGCTCCTAAGCCTGACCCACTCAGTTTTATTTGTATTACTGGAAGTGGCGCAAGGGCGTAAGATGGATGAACCATCAAGTTGTTTTGTTTACAAGTCTGCATATGTTTATATTTGTTATATGACTTGTAATGTATTCGTTTATGCTTATTGGTCTGTATTGGAACATGACACCCCGAGTTTTGATTATAATGAAAATACATATCTTTTGTTTTTGGGAACAAATTCCGCAACTCTTTCAAATCAAAAGGATTTACTCTGAAAATATTTAAAAGCATAAATGAAAATCGGTCTTTTCTGGCCGAGATATTGGGGATGTCACAGTTGGTATCAGAGCATTAGTTTAAGCGAACTAGGAATTTTTAGGATTTCTAGACTTAAACTTAGAATGCTAAGTGGAATTTTGAGATGTGTGTCTGTTATGTTTTAGACACGAGCACTAGTTTATTTTAGGAATGTTGCCTAAAATGCTTTATGTGCTAAATGTTGTATGTTGCCATATATGATATTATTTGTTCGGATCTATGGTCTGTTGCCGACCGGATCTAGAAACTTTATGTGTGTAGGATTCTAAGCGTACGTCTACGATATTAGAACTAGCATGTAAACGTTTCGGAGTGATAAGGATGATTTGAATATCTATCGTGAATAAGGATCTAATTTCACCATATTCGGTGTGTAGATCAAAAATGGTGAGAACAAGAAGTGGAGTTGGAAATGTTGATGAAAACAGGAATCAACCACCAGTGATTGAACAAAGACCTGTTGTAGCAGCAGCACCTGAGCCAATAACTATGGCTGGTGTGCAATTGATGATTCAGACAATGTTGGATCATCAGATGGAGGAAACTAGACGGTTGCTTCAACAAAATTGTGAAGAACTGTCGATTCGTGTGGAAGAGCCTGAATTAAATGAAGGGCACTCGGAAGGTGGAAACTTCAGTGGATCAGTTGGTCAAGCCAACCCACCGATAGTTAGGCAAGATAACCGCGATGGAAGGAATGATGGAATGGGATGCAAGTACAAGGACTCTTTGACTTGCAAACCATCGACCTTCAATGGAAAGGAGGATCCGATTGGGGTTATGGATTGGATCTCCGAAATGGAGCTAGCCATGACGTGTGGCTGCAGAGGTAAGTTGCAAACTATCTATGTCGTGCGTCAATTCCGAGGTGGAGCTGTTCGTTGGTGGAACACTCTAGGGAAGACTTTGAGCCCTAATGAGCCTCTACAATTGTCATGGGTAGAGTTCTTGGTGCAGTTTAAGCGCAAGTTCTGCTCGGCTCAAAATCTGTTGGAATTGGAGAACAAGTTTCTGACACTAACGAAAGGCAGCATGTCAGTTGATGAATACTGTAACATCCCGAAATATCAAGAGTAGAGTTGAAGGGCTCAAACAGTGAATTGGGAAAGTGTGACTCGACGAGTCCATGTGCGGACTCGGCGAGTAGAGTCGCGACTTGGTCGCGTGTTAAGTGGCCGACTCGGCGAGTCAGTGTAATGGACTCGGCGAGTAGGCGCTGAGTGGAGAAAACCCTAATTCTCGGGGTTGAGCCTTATATCAAGATCACTATGTTTTCCTCCCAGCCTCTTTATCACCCCTTGAGCCCCAGAAAACCCTAAACCACGGAGAAGCACCATTGTTGAGTGGATTGGAGGTTGGAGAAGTAATGGTTGAAGGAATTTTGGGAAGATTGAAGGCTTGGAGCAAGGGGCTTTACTTGGATTCGAATTGCATTGCAGTTGGGGCATCACTTAGAGGTAATATCTCGTTATTGACCTGTTGTTATGTTGTTTCTTCATTTTGGGGTTTGTGAGAAATTATCTATGGATGAAATGGGAAGTCTAGAGGTTAGATCTGAGGTTTCTACCTCAGATCTGGAAGGGAGAAGAATCAGAGAGCATGAAAGTCCCTGTGTTGGAGTGTTTAGTGAAGCTTACATGTCCCAAACCCTAGCCCCAATGTGCAAACGGCTTAGATCTCTTTGGATTCACGTAAAGTTTGCCACTTTACGTGATGGATGAGTGGTAGGAGACTAGATCTATGTTTTGGATCAATTGCATGGCCTGAGATGCTTCTGTATGGATTCAGACCGGTGGTACTCGACGAGTCACATGGGGCGACTCGACGAGTTGCTTGAAGATGGCCTGGAACTCAACGAGTTGGAAGAACAACTCAGCGAGTAGGTTGAAGATAGCCTTGGACTCGACGAGTCCATTTGGACTCAGTGAGTCTTGTCGAAGAGTCCCAAATATTCTCTGGTTGAGTCGAGAATCGGTGAGTCGAGGGATGACTCGGTGAGTCGTGTGCGAGTGGACTCAGAGTTGTTGGACTTGGCGAGTCTCGGGGTGACTCGGCAAGTTAGGTCGCAGATTGAGTGAAGTTCTGATTATTGGAACTCGACGAGTCACAGGGTTGACTCGGCGAGTAGGGTCAGTCAGGGGTTGACTTAGATTGAGGAATTTGATTTCGACCAAGGGTTGGCCGTTGACTTTTAGGGTTTGGTCAGCGATGTGGCCTTTGGGCCAAGAGAGAGGTAAAATAGTCTTTTACCCATTAGAGGTTGTTATGAGAGGATTTATTCTAGTCTCGAGAGTTATATTCATGAGAGTATTTGCCTTACGTGTTAGGCGGTGGCGAGTTCGAGATTCAAGTGTGGGGATATCTGCTTTCTGCTTGCCAGGTGAGTCTTCTCACTATACTTTACCTTGAGTAGGTAACCAGAGTTATTTGATCAGAGTATTTGTATGCTATATGTACGTGATGTGTTGTACTGCATTATTTCTATGTGATTTATGTTGTGCATAGAGTTGGAACCGGAAGGTTCCCAGAGTTAGAACCTGAGGGTTCACAGAGTTTGGGTGCACGGACCCATAGAGTTATAGCCTCGAGTGGCTAATATGTGTTATGTGTGGTATTTTGGGGAACTCACTAAGCTTCGTGCTTACAGTGTTTTGTGTGATGTTTTTCAGGTTTCTTTCAGTATCACGGGACGGCACCGACTTGATTGTACACACCAGAGAAAGAGTCATATTTTGGAGGATCCTGGTTTTCTATGCAAGTGAAAATAGAGTCATGTTTTGTAAATCGACTATGAATGAGATTTTAAACAAGTGTTTCTAAGAATAAAATGATTATTTTAAATGAAAAAGTTTGTCTTGAAATTTACGGTGTTACAAGTTGGTATCAGAGCCTTGGTTTGAGGGATTTGGATGCGCCTTCGGGTAAATCTGGACTCAAACTGAGGAAGTAAGAAAAGTTTTAAGGAATAATTTTCTAAAAATGAATAAAAGTTCAAAGAGAAAGCAAGAAGGAGCAGTGTGTACAATCAGCCAGAGCCCGAACAGTGATTTCCCAAAATACCCTTATTTTTGTGTTATGAGATATGTATGATGCACTTTATGAGATATTATTGCATTCTAGAGACAGGCTAGGTATTTCATATGTTAGGACTAGAGTGGCCTGATTTGTGATGCCTTAGCCTAGGACTCGTTGTTATAGGTGTTATGCTTTTGAGTATGTGATGAGTGAGAGTATCCAGTTAGAACCCATGAGGGGTAGAGTTACAGAGTTCGGTGGTACTTTCGAGGATGAGCCGAGAAGGTGGAGTTATCACAGAGAGGGAGTCCTATGTATTCTTCGATGCTCGAATGTTGCTTGCTTTGTGCTTTGTGGAACTCTCGATGATGGGAGTAAACTACCAAGTGAATATGACGATATTCAGGAGGTAGATGACTGGCATCACTAGGAGCTCTTCAGCAGCTGATAGCAAAGAAGTGGGAGGACAACAGAAGAGCCTAGGGAGTAACCCTATCCAGATGAGTGCGCTTGTAGAATAGAGAATTTCGTTGGGGAGCGAGCATGCGCAATGGGATTGGTGAAAGAGCAGGTCGAGCAGCTATTTAGAAGCTCTGGGATGGTCCGTGTGGAAAGTATGGGTAGATGTGGCAGGTAGTATAGGCCCGTACTACTGAAAGCAGAGGACCCATACTTGATACAGGGAGTATTCTGAAGGTTCTAAGGAGTGATGTTATGGTTCGGGTACCATACATCAGGAGAGATTGAGGAGTGATGTTATGGTTTGAGTACCATACATCGGAGCGGATCGAGGAGTGATGTTATGGTTCGGGTACCATACATCAGGGCAGATTTAGGAGCGATGTTATAGTTCGGGTACCATACATCAGGGCAGATTGAGGAGTGATGTTATGGTTCGGTTAAGGTACCATACACCGGGGCATATTGAGAATAGATGTCATGGAATGAGTACCATGGTTCGTAGTGAATGATGTTTGTGGTTCTCTGGTTATTCGGTCACAAGTAAGTTCGAAGAGGCGTCCCTTGAGAGGGAGATCGAGATCCCCTCAGAGTACTTTAGTAAGGAGTCAGTGAGAAGGGAGAATTTCGATCTGAGTTGGGCGATCAGTCGATAAAGGAGATGTCACCTCCTATGATCTGGGAGGTACTGATTATGCTCGTGTGAAAAATATGAGAAGCATGATGTTTTGGTTTTGGGTTTAGGGGTAAACCCTGCAGGTCGTCATTGATGATGATTTCCCACCAGAGTATCAGGTAGCATGTGTGCCGCGAGGCAGTGATCTATCATGAGCAGATAGTCAGTTGAGACTGGGATAGTCGAGGGCCACGCTATACCTAATTGAGTTTAGTCGGGTGTACGGTAGTGGTATCAGCGGGGAGTTCAGTCGAGTTCAGCGGTGCAGAGAGTTTTCTATCCATGGGGTGTTGAATTTGGGAGTGGGTTCCTGTTCTTGGGATGATCCCGGTGTTGGAGCGTTGGTTAATGAGTTGAGGTGAGGGGTACGATGATTTGATGGTTCAGTCTATGAGCCAGGGATGTTATCGAGCAGTTGAGTTGTTTGGTACTAAATTGGTACGAGATTTGGAACGACTAGAGGCAGACGTGACGAGAAGTTCTTGAGGAGTTCACCAGATGTTCAGAGTATATGAGGTCGATTCATTTCCTTAAGGGGGGGATTATCGGGCATTGTGTAGCACTTTCCGAGGGCAGGTGCGATTTTGCTGGAGAATATAGTTATGGGTTAGTTGCGTGCTATTTGGTGATGGTTCGAACCCTAAGTGGGGGAGAACGGGGTGCTGTATGTAAGAAAGCAGAGATTTGTCAAGAGCAGTTATAAGTGGAGTATAGAGATATGCGGTAAGAAATCATGAGACCAGAGATGTCGGTGATCGAGGAAAGGGGTCAGAGTGAGTTAATATGGGAAGTACTTGTTTGAGAAGGATGAATGTCTCCACGACAGGTGTTTATTAGTCAGGAATCTGGTATTGGTCAGTGTTGGGGAAAGTAGATAAAGAATGATTGGGTAGCCAACTCCCGGGTCGGTATGCGTATCCTTGTTTGGATTTTGAGCGGCGGGAAAAAGGGTTTCGGAGAATTATCAACGTATTTCGTAGCGTTAGCGTTTCTTCGTATTGCAATTGAGAAATTGAATACACCGAAGTTGCAACTTGGGAAAAATGAAGATCTAGTTATGGGGTTCAGAGAGAATGTATTATTGCATCTATATGGTGCTTGGAGCAGGAGATCTGTGGTTGTGGCAGGATCTTGTGATGTTCGGTGGGTGTGTTCCGAGGTATCCGGGTATTGATATCTTTATTTCAAGGTTATTTGTGAATCTTGAGTTGAGACGACTTGTGGTATATCAGGTATCTATGGATCTAGTGAGAGCCTTCGAGTATGGGCATCCAGGGAGACTACTTGGGAGAGTGGATCTTCGCAAGGGTGGGCATCTGTTATGACGATTGCCTCCAGAGTCTATGATGAATATTTGAGACGAGTATGGGTAGCCGCCTATGATAGTTTATGGAGCACGAACTAGTGGAGTCAGAAGGTGTTGTGATACTGCGGGGAGCTGTAGTACTCACTAGTTAGAGGGTGTTGTGATACTGCGGGGAGCCGTAGTAATCACTAGTCAGAGGGTGTTGTGATACTGCGGGGAGCCGTAGTACTCACTAGTCAGAGGGTGTTGTGATACTGCGGAGAGCCGTAGTACTCACTAGTCAGAGGGTGTTGTGATACTGTGGGGAGCCGTAGTACTCACTAGTCAGAGGGTGTTGTGATACGGGAGCCGTAGTGCTCACTAGATGGCAAGAGAGTGTGATGATGGAATGTTCTCCGATCAGTGTATGATGTGGAAGAGTTTTGGGCTTGAGTAGCCCTAGTATTGAGTTTTTGGAGCCTGGATGTTGGACCGGGGGCGAGACTGGCGTCCCTGTCTCTGTCGGGGAATGTGGTGAGATGCGCAAGGGATATGCGCAGTAGAAACCAGTGATCAGAGTGGAGACGATCCTCGGTTGGATTGTACTTTCTTGCATAAGGAAAAGAGAATTTCGTGACTTGCGTGTCACGGGGCCGGGATAGTGGTCACGGGGAGGAAGTTAGTGGGATATTTGGATCATGATTTGGGTGACCTTTGGAGGCTCAACTGTGGAGTCAAAAGCTGACCTGGTGACCAGTCTCGAAGAGGGATATGAGATGAGCTAGAGCCTATCATGATGATGTCTGAGGACACCTCAGAGGAAGTGAACGATTCAGACGCTCAAAGACATGCTTCGGGCATGTGTATTAGATTTCGGAGGGTGTTACGGAACGTATTTATCCTTGGTTGAGTTATCCTATTTCAACAGCCATCATTAGTGCATTGGTATGCCACCCTTTGTGCTGTTGTATGGGAGGAAGTGTCGGACCCTCATTTGCTGAGGAAAGTGTCGATTCGCGGAAGTGGAAGTTGTAGTGAGAATGGATGATTTGGAGTATGATGGTCGAACATTGTGTCTGTGACAGTGGTATGGAATGACATCATGATGGGATGTCTGCTGAGGATGCGGAAGGGATTCCGCGGGTGTAGAGCCAAGAGTCTCAGGATGGATATAGGGATGGAGTCTGGGACTCCCAGCTTGATTTTGATCAAGGGTCGTGTGCGTAGTGGTGGTGTCTCCTGGGGATGTTAGAGATGTCATCAGTGCGACGGGTTCTCCTAACCTGAGAGTGCGAAGGTTGGTGCGGCTTGGGTGCTTGATTGCAAGAAGAGGACTCATGAGAGTTGCTCTGGGATTGAAGAGTGGGCCTTTCTGTCGTCACGGATTGGATAGAATGGGATTCGGATCGGGGATCCGATGGTTCATGGCTTCTAACCCTTATGGGTCGAGTGATTGGTGAGATTTGGGTCAGTGATGTTTCATGGGTAATTCTCGGATTGTTGAGTATGGTTATCAGAGGGTACATCCGGTGCTCAGTTCGAGACAGTGCTCAGGACACTGTAAGGAAAGGAAAAGTGTGTTCGAGTTTCGATGGGTATGCCTTGTGAGATCTGGTCCGATTAAGGCCAGGTGGCACGTTGTGGGAGTATTTCTGGAGTTGAGTTGATGTAGGCTTCGAGGGCGAAGCCTAATTTAAGTGGGGGAGAATTGTAACATCCCGAAATATCAAGAGTAGAGTTGAAGGGCTAAAACAGTGAATTGGGAAAGTGTGACTCGACGAGTCCATGTGCGGACTCGACGAGTAGAGTCGCGACTTGGTCGCGTGTTAAGTGGCCGACTCGGCGAGTCAGTGTAATGGACTCGGCGAGTAGGCGCTGAGTGGAGAAAACCCTAATTCTCGGGGTTGAGCCTTATATAAAGATCACTATGTTTTCCTCCCAGCCTCTTTATCACCCCTTGAGCCCCAGAAAACCCTAAATCACGGAGAAGCACCATTGTTGAGTGGATTGGAGCTTGGAGAAGTAATGGTTGAAGGAATTTTGGGAAGATTGAAGGCTTGGAGCAAGGGGCTTTACTTGGATTCGAATTGCATTGCAGTTGGGGCATCACTTAGAGGTAATATCTCGTTATTGACCTGTTGTTATATTGTTTCTTCATTTTGGGGTTTGTGAGAAATTATCTATGGATGAAATGGGAAGTCTAGAGGTTAGATCTGAGGTTTGTACCTCAGATCTGGAAGGGAGAAGAATCAGAGAGCATGAAAGTCCCTGTGTTGGAGTGTTTAGTGAAGCTTACATGTCCCAAACCCTAGCCCCAATGTGCAAACGGCTTAGATCTCTTTGGATTCACGTAAAGTTTGCCACTTTACGTGATGGATGAGTGGTAGGAGACTAGATCTATGTTTTGGATCAATTGCATGGCCTGAGATGCTTCTGTATGGATTCAGACCGGTGGTACTCGACGAGTCACATGGGGCGACTCGACGAGTTGCTTGAAGATGGCCTGGAACTCAACGAGTTGGAAGAACAACTCGGCGAGTAGGTTGAAGATAGCCTTGGACTCGACGAGTCCATTTGGACTCGGCGAGTCTTGTCGAAGAGTCCCAAATATTCTCTGGTTGAGTCGAGAATCGGTGAGTCGAGGGATGACTCGGTGAGTCGTGTGCGAGTGGACTCAGAGTTGTTGGACTCGGCGAGTCTCGGGGTGACTCGGCGAGTTAGGTCGCAGATTGAGTGAAGTTCTGATTATGGGAACTCGGCGAGTCACAGGGTTGACTCGGCGAGTAGGGTCAGTCAGGGGTTGACTTAGACTGAGGACTTTGATTTCGACCAAGGGTTGGCCGTTGACTTTTAGGGTTTGGTCAGCGATGTGGCCTTTGGGCCAAGAGAGAGGTAAAATAGTCTTTTACCCATAAGAGGGTGTTATGAGAGGATTTATTCTAGTCTCGAGAGTTATATTCATGAGTGTATTTGCCTTACGTGTTAGGCGGTGGCGAGTTCGAGATTCAAGTGTGGGGATATCTGCTTTCTGCTTGCCAGGTGAGTTTTCTCACTATACTTTACCTTGAGTAGGTAACCAGAGTTATGTGATCAGAGTATTTGTCTGCTATATGTACGTGATGTGTTGTACTGCATTATTTCTATGTGATTTATGTTGTGCATAGAGTTGGAACCGGAAGGTTCCCAGAGTTAGAACCTGAGGGTTCACAGAGTTTGGGTGCACGGACCCACAGAGTTATAGCCTCGAGTGGCTAATATGTGTTATGTGTGGTATTTTGGGGAACTCACTAAGCTTCGTGCTTACAGTGTTTTGTGTGATGTTTTTCAGGTTTCATTCAGTATCACGGGACGGCACCGGCTTGATTGTACACACCAGAGAAAGAGTCATATTTTGGAGGATCCTGGTTTTCTATGCAAGTGAAAATGGAGTCATGTTTTGTAAATCGACTATGAATGAGATTTTAAACAAGTGTTTCTAAGAATAAAATGATTATTTTAAATGAAAAAGTTTTTCTTGAAATTTACGGTGTTACAAATACACCAATAACTTCACCGATAAAATGGAGTTTGCCTTGCGTATCGTTCCAGACGAGCTGACGAAGGTGGACTGGTATGCGAAGGGACTTCCATGGGAGTATGAAGTGCCAGTACGTCAGGCACTTACTCTAGAGGCAGCTATCTGGGCTACCAAGTCTGTTGAAAACATGATAAAAGGGAAAACCACCAACAAGGTTGAGGTTGGTGAGAAGAGGAAGTTTGAGGGAACATCTGGTTCTGGTAAGAAAAGTAAATTTTCGAAATCTGATTCGAAAAGGTTTGGTGGGGGAAAAGGAGGAGAAGCGAAGTGGTGTGAAAAGTGTAAGAAAAAGCACTTTTGGGAAATGTAGCGAGGATGTAACTTGCTACAAGTGTGGAAAGGTTGGACATTTTGCCAATGAATATCCGAACAACAAAAGGATGTGTTTTGGTTGTAATGAAGAGGGGCATATTTTGAAACACTATCCGAAGAAGAAGGAGGCAGCTAAGCCCAACATTCCACCAAAGCCGAAGGCGAGAGCATTCCAGATGACACTGGAAGCTGCTAAGGATGAAGCTGATGTCGCTTCAGGTACCTTTCTCGTTAACAATTTGCCTACCCAAATTTTATTTGATTCTGGAGCCAACTACTCCTTTATATCGCATGAATTTGGTAGAAAACTAGCTTTGCCTATTGATAGACTAGATAATGCTTTATTAGTCGAAGTTGCTAGTGGCAAGTTTGTACCTGTTAGCCATCGTATGAAAAACATCTTAATCGACCTTAATGGGAATAAGTTCCACGAGGAATTATTGCCTATCGAACTTAACGGTTTCGACATCGTGTTGGGAATGGATTGGCTCAGCACCAATGATGCCGAAATTTTATGCAAGAAGAAGATAGTTAAAGTAAACCCGCCTGGAAAAGATTCGTTTATGGTGTATGGGGACAAACGCAGAGTAAATTCCGGAATCATTTCCCTAATGAAAGCCAGAAAGTGTTTGACCAAGGGATGTACATCATATTTAGCATTCATGATTGATGCTAAGAAGGAAAAGAAGGTGATGCAGAGTATTCCTGTGGTGTGTGATTATCCGGAAGTATTTCCCGAAGATCTTCCTGGATTACCACCTGATCGACAAGTGGAATTCGTATTGACTTGTTACCAGGAACAACGCCAATAGCAAAAGCATCTTATCGATTAGCACCGACGGAGATGAAGGAGCTAATGATGCAACTTCAGGAATTGTTGGACAAAGGTTTCATTAGACCTAGTTCATCTCCCTGGGGAGCTCCAGTGTTATTCGTGAAGAAGAAAGATGGAAGTATGAGAATGTGCATTGATTACAGAGAGCTGAAAAAGGCAACAATAAAGAATAGATATCCGTTGCCAAGGATTGATGACCTATTTGATCAATTGCAAGGTTCGAGCTATTTCTCGAAGATCGATCTAAGGTCAGGATATCATCAGCTGAAAGTAAGAGAGCAGGATATAGAGAAGATTGCGTTCAGAACTAGATATGGACACTACGAGTTCTTGGTTATGTCGTTTGGACTAACCAATGCTCCGACAACATTCATAGATTTAATGAATAGGGTTTGTAATCCGTTCCTTGATAAATCCGTGATAGTGTTCATCGACGACATTCTGATTTACTCGAAAAGCCAGGAAAAGCATGGCAGACACTTGCGAGAAGTGTTAGAAGTCTTGAAGAAGGAGAAGCTTTATGCTAAGTTCTCCAAATGTGATTTTTGGATTCGTGAAGTCCAATTCTTGGGTCACATGGTCAACCAAGAAGGGATAATGGTTGATCCAGCAAAGATTGAAGCTGTAATGAAGTGGGAACAACCGAAAAGTCCCACGGAGATCCGAAGCTTTTTAGGATTAGCCGGATATTACCGAAGGTTTATCCAAGGCTTTTCTTCGATTGCTACTCCATTGACAGCTTTGACCCCCAAAGGAGCTACTTATGCTTGGAGTGATAAGCATAAAGAAGCATTCGAGAAGCTAAAGAAGAAACTATGCGAGGCACCGATACTTTCTCTACCCGATGGAGTTGAAGACTTTGTTGTTTATAGCGATGCGTCTGGGGTTGGATTGGGTTGTGTCTTGACCCAAAGAGAAAAGGTGATAGCATATGCGTCTCGACAGCTGAAGGAGCATGAAAAGAATTACCCGACTCATGATTTGGAGTTGGCAGCGGTAGTTTTCGCTCTGAAAATATGGAGGCATTACCTCTATGGCACGAAGTGCAAACTTTTCACTGATCATAAGAGTCTCCAATATCTCTTTAATCAGAAGGAATTGAATATGAGGCAACGACGCTGGCTAGAATTACTTAAGGACTACGATTGTGAGATACTTTACCATCCCGGTAAAGCTAATGTTGTTGCTGATGCTCTCAGTCGGAAAGTCAATCTTGAAAGGAAAAGGCCAAGAGCGTTGAGAATTGAAGTTGTCTCGACCATTGTGGAAAGTATAAAGAAAGCTCAAAGCGAAGCTTTTGAAAAGAATGACCGAAAGGAGGAACATTTGGGCAAAACGTTGGTGTTCAGTGTAAATAGTCATGGACTGAAGGTGTTCCAAGATCGGATTTGGATACCTAAGACAGGAGGAATCAGAGATCTTCTGATGGAAGAAGCTCACAAGACCATGTACTCGATTCATCTCGGTAGCACTAAAATGTATAGGGACCTGAAACCCTACTACTGGTGGCCGACGATGAAGCTTGATGTTGCAAGGTATGTGGCCGAGTGTGTGACTTGCGAGAGAGTCAAAACTCAACATCAGAAACCGTATGGGAGTTTAGAGCCTTTACCTGTACCTATGGGTAAGTGGGAAGACATTGCTATGGATTTTGTCACTAAACTACCCAGAACAAAGAATGGTCACGACATGATTTGGGTGGTCGTTGATCGATTCACTAAGAGTGCGCATTTCATAGCAGCCAGGGAGAAATGGTCTATCGAAAAGCTTGCAAATTCTTATGTGAAGGAAATTGTGAGACTTCATGGTGTTCTGCTAACAATTGTGTCGGATCGTGATAGTCTTTTCACCTCAAGGTTTTGGAAAAGTCTACAAGAGGAAATGGGTACCAAGTTATGTTTAAGTAAAGCTTACCATCCGCAGACTGATGGTCAGAGTGAAAGAATGATACAAACACTTGAAGATATGCTGAGAGCATGTACCTTGGAATTCCTAGGTAATTGGGATGAACATTTACCTTTGGTAGAATTTTCCTATAATAATAGTTTTCACTCGAGCATTAAGATGGCACCTTACCAAGCTTTGTATGGACAAAAGTGTCGTACGCCATCTTGTTGGCTTGAGGCTGGGGAAAAGCAGTTTATGGGACCAGAGATGGTTCATCAAACTGCTGAAAAGTTAAAAATAATTAGAGAAAGAATGTTAGCAGCTCAGGATCGTCAAAATAGCTATGCTGACAAGAAGCGAAGACCGATGACTTTTGAAGTTGGGGATTCGGTTTTGCTTAAAGTCTCGCCGTGGAAGGGACTTATAAGATTTGGTAAAAGGGGAAAGTTGAGTCCAAGGTTTATTGGACCGTTTAAAGTTCTTCAGAGGATTGGGAACCAAGCTTACAAGCTCGAATTAACCGAAGAACTGAATGGAATTCACAACACTTTTCATGTGTGTTATTTGAGAAAGTTCACGGGAGAAGTTCCCGATATAATTCCAATTTCTGAATTGAGAATCGATGAGAACAAAAGGTTGATTGAAGAACCAGAGGCAATTGTTGACCGAAAGACTAAGAAGTTGCGACACAATATGGTGGAGTTAGTGCTTGTCTGATGGAAACACACGAATGGGCCGAATCTCACCTGGGAGACGGAGAGTGACATGTTGAGTCGCTATCCGCATTTGTTTGTTGATGTGTGATTCCGGGGACGGAATCATTCTAAGGTGGAGAGAATTGTAACGCCTGTGTTTCCAGGCTTGCCATTTTTAGCAATGTAATGGTCTAGGTTAACCTTTGTAACCCGTTTTGAAATAATAGAAGTGTATTATTTGAGTATTATGTGTTTTGTGCTTAATTGCTTAATTATGTGATTTGATTAATTAAGAATAAAAATAAGCGTCAAAATTTAAGTGTAAAATAAACATGATATCTTTAGATAATGTTGTAGTAGTTGAAACAAGTTTTCCGAAGATACAAAGAATGCCGAAATCCGAGTTATAACGAGGAAGTTATGACCTGTCGAAGTTTCGCGACAGAACCGACAACGCTGATCAACGTAAAAAGTGAAATATACGTTAGAGCGATATTTAGTCTTAGTGATCTAAACGAGAATCGAAGATCTCGTTGTTAGTATCAAAGTGATAAAAAGTTAGGCGAGAACGGACGTCAAACGAAGAAGTTATGAATTTATAACGAAAGTTTCTGTCCCGGCCTATTAAAAATAAATAATAAAAATAAATCAAAATTAGCCGATGGAGTCTAAACAAAAGTTGTAGAGCGTAGTCTCACCTTTCCGTGGATATAAAGAACGTCGAAAACGGAGTTCATATGAAGAAGATATGAATTTCCGAAGTTTGATAAATAATTTGTATTTATTTTTAAATCAAAAATCCGGCATTATCCGAAGGGGGAGTCACAGATCTGATCCGAGGTACGCGCCGCGTACTCGAGTACGCCCCGCGTACGGCCAAAGTGCCGACACTTTGGATGACGCATGCAGTGATGCATTTCGGAAGCAGTACGCGTTGCGTACTGCTGTACGCCCCGCGTACAAGGTGCTTCCGGCCTCCTATAAATAGGATGCGAGGGTTCCGGGTTCCATTGCTATTTTCCTCTCGTTTTTGTGCTGAAGCTCTGCGTTTTTACCCCCGAAGCCATCCCGAAGCCGCGATAATATTCCCGAGTTCCGAAGCGAGTCCCAAGATCCCGAAGATCCCGAGAAGTGCGGTTTCCGAGCCGAAGCTCTACCCGCGAGAAGTTCGATTTTCGTAGAGATCTTCCAGATCTGCTGAGGATTACGACTTCTGCAAGCCGTAGTGCTGTCCGATCATCTTCTGATCAAGTGAGTGTATACTACCTTTCATAAACGCAATAATAATACAAGTATGGTTCGAGGGTATTAAGTTTATTGTCGTTTATACATGTGAATGCGTTGTTACTTTCTCATAACGTATAACTATGAAGTATTTTATACGAGATACGTGTTATGTGTATATTTTGTTGTTATGTGTGTGAATGTATATTCACTTTCTTCTATCTTACAGATCTGATTATTTCTATACGAAATATGTGTTATGTGTGTGTGCCTCATCTATTATATGGAACATGTATTGATCAAGCATGCTATACAGGTTTTGAAAATATGTATAAAAATGTATGTTTTTATCTACTAATATGTTGGGTAGAACATGGGTAGATAGTGTGGTGTGTAATAAACAGATGAGAGGCCTCGTTGTTGTTTTGATCCAGTCATCTAGCGGAATTTAGATGACGACCACAGACTTTTCTAGACAGTCCAGTGGCACGCTAGCAGGCTCATAACCTGTAGGTGTTAATGAACTTGGGTGTTCATTCGCTGTATTCCACCCCCCTCATGGTTGCCTTATTTGACTTATATTGTTGAGGAAACCCTGCAGCATGTGTTGTCACCTCGATGAAAATATTCTTAGATTAGGTCCCTTGTGTTAGTTATTTTAGGGACATAAAGTGAGAATAACGGGAATGGGTAACTGGGTTATTGCTGGTTGATAATAATTAATTTAATTATTTATTGTGGGTTGAAAACCCTATATGCTCACCAGGCTCCCAAGCCTGACCCACTCAGTTTTATTTGTATTACAGGAAGTGGCGCAAGGGCGTAAGATGGATGAACCATCAAGTTGTTTTGTTTACAAGTCTGCATATGTTTATATTTGTTATATGACTTGTAATGTATTCGTTTTTGCTTATTGGTCTGTATCAGAACATGACACCTCGAGTTTTGATTATAATGAAAATACATTTCTTTTATGAAATGCTTCGGTGAACATTGTTTTATCATGTTTTGTTTTTGGGAACAAATTCCGCAACTTTTTCAAATCAAAAGGATTTACTCTGAAAATATTTAAAAGCATAAATGAAAATCGGTCTTTTCTGGCCGAGATTTTGGGGATGTCACATTGTAGCCTCACATTTCATCTCTACAGCTTTTCCACTACCACGGAAGTATGAATAAACTTGCTGCATATCCATAACAACCCACATACATTGAAATTAAAGAAAAAAGGGGAAGATCATGATCTGATCAAAAGATGAAGATCAATATTTCAAACCTGAATAACCCAGATGCTCATTGCTGTTTCAATGAAAAATAGTCCAAATCCAATGAGGTAGATACCGTGAAAATGAAGCTGGATGATGAACATATAATGTTGAATAAGTGTTTTCTTTTAAATATTACTACGTACCCCAAAAAAGTATAACCCTGGAATTCCTAATATGATGTAGATAACAACACATAGCCAGATGGTCATTTAGTGTAGCTCATTTAGTGACACTTACCTTCTTTAAAGCAACAATCTTTCCAGTTTCAAGGTCTCAAGCTCTGTACACGCTGTTGTAAGTCCCCTGTATTTTACAATTCCTTTTATAGATTGCATGCATTCATATAAACCAACCAAAAGCCCTTTATTACATTGTTTGTTATTTGCATCTGACAGAAGCATTTGGGAAGTTCTATGGAAGCTCAAAACAGGGAACCAACAATGATAAATCTCGTGCTGGTGTTCATGACAACTGCATCAAGTATATATCACCATTCTTACTTTTTTTTTCTAATTTAATTTATTCTTCTTAATTTTAATGTAGTTGCTATCTTATTGTAGGCACACATAGGTTTTCTCTTTGGTAACTCAATTTTACCCGTTTGAGGAGATAAGTTTGTTATTATTTTTTTGCTTTTTTCCTTTCTGAGTGTAGATATGGAAACTTCATGCACAATTTTATTATAATTATTTTCCAAGTCATATGAATGATTAAATGTCGACACTCGACACGAACCTGAATTCTTTATTTTGAGGTGCTTGTAGAGTGTCATGTATGGATTGATTAATGGTTTGGTTGAACACAAGTCACATGATACTTCATGCATAGTTTGGATCATATTAAATTGTTAATGGTTCAGTTTAGAATTCAAGCGATGTCTAATGTTTAATGATCAATTTCACAGGTGATGACCTTACATGTGATAATGAAAATCTTGAAGGTGAATCAGGGTCACACACAATTCTTGGGAGATAGGTCAAAGGAATTGTCACAGAGCAGGTTATTATAATGCTTCACCTATTCAAAATAGCAATTTAGTCTCTTTATTTTGTTTATTGTAACATTATATATTGTAAGAAGTAGAATTGTATGACATTAAATTTTATGCAATGGATTGTATTTTTTTATATGGTATTTTATTTCTATTATGAGACATTCAATGCAAATTTAATTTAAAAATTAATAAATATATAAATATATTTTTTTTTACAACATTTAAATTTACGATACACAAAAATGTATGTCATCTTCATTTATGACATGCCCTTTCTTGACAGGGGTTTTAATGATACGCATTGTGTGTCATTAACACGCGCGTCGTAAGGTTACGACACGCGAATGCGTGTCATCTTGCTTTATGACAGGGCCTTCCTTGATACGCATTGCGTGTCGTAAACGCGCATCATAATTGCACGTCGTCTATAGACGACACACAAAAGCGCGTCATCTCTCTTTATCACAAGGCTTTCCTTGACGCGCATTTGCGCGTCGTCTGAGCCTTTTACGATGCACAATGAGCATCGTAAAAGGCTGTTTTTCTAGTAGTGAAATATACTACTAAAATTTTTGTACGGTTATCCTGGGATACCCCAGGCTCCAATGTGGATTCGCATATGACCAAAATGGTCAAAGTAAGCTCAAGATACATGCATTGGAGTTAGGGTTCGAGTTGGGCACTACAAGAATAAGGGAGGCTGAGAGGATAAGTATTTGGAGTGTTATAAGTTTTTTAGATAGAGGAAAACCCTAAAACATAGGGTTTGCATCTGATCATCCTACGCCCATCATACATATGGGTACACTTAGCGTACGCATGGGGGC
Source organism: Lactuca saligna (assembly GCF_052625555.1). Lineage (NCBI taxonomy): Eukaryota > Viridiplantae > Streptophyta > Magnoliopsida > Asterales > Asteraceae > Lactuca > Lactuca saligna. Next base: position 147,080,902 of record NC_136421.1, on the reverse strand, counting down.
TCCCCGTTCCACGCCTCTTATATGTACGCCGTGCATACACCATGTATGCCCAGCATAAGCTCTCCCCAAAATCCCAACATCGTGCATACACCCTGATGAATCATGGACATTAGAAAACTGCCCCAGTTGAATTAGAATTCCTCCTTGAAGTTTTTTATTGTTTCTCAGAATAGCTCGGGGTAATGCTCCCTCATCTCGTCATCTGGCTCCCATGTCCATTTCGATCCTTTACGGTGCTGCCACAGTGCCTTCACCAGTTCTACTTCCTTGTTTCGCAGAGCCTTTGTCTTTCTGTCGAGAATGGATACATGCCTCTCGATGTAGTTCAGGAGGTCATCTATCTGTATGTCCTCCAAAGGAACCACCATGGAATCATCGGCTATGCACTTCCACAGCCGTGAAACATGAAAAGTGTTGTGGACCTGTCTAAGTTCTTCCAAAAGTTCCAACCGATATGCTACCTTGCCTAGTAGGACCGCCACCCTAAAAGGTTTGATATAACTGGGGCCTAACTTGCCCCATTTTCTGAAGAGGATGACACCTTTCCTAGGTGACACCATCACAACGGCCATATCCCCGATCTGAAACTCCATGTCCGATCGACGTCTGTCGGCATAGCTCTTCTGCCAACTCTGGGTCGTCTGGAGTCTACTCCGGACCTGTTGGATCTTCTCCATCATCTTTAATACCACCTCGGTACTCCCCATGACCCTCTAACAACCCTCACCCCAACATATTGGGGTCCTACTCTTCCTCCCGTAAAGCATCTCGGAGGGAGGTCGGTCGATACTAGTGTGGTAGCTATTATTATAGGAAAACTTTTCCAAGGGAAGGTAGGTATCCTAGTTACCACCGAAGTATAGAATACACGCCCATAGCATATCCTCCAAGGTATGGATGGTCTGCTCGCTCTGACCATCCGGCTGTAGTTGGAAAGTCGTGCTGAAGTGCAGACGAGTACCCAACTCGTCATGAAATTTCTTATAGAATTTGGAAGTGAACCGCACATCCCTGTCAGAAATCACAGAAACTGGCACCCCATGTCGAGCTACTACCTCGCTGATGTAGATTTCTACCAGCTTCTCGGTTGAAATACTTTCCTAAATTGGTATGAAATGGGTGCTCTTGGTCAATCTATCCATGATGACCTATATCGCGACAACTCTACACGGCGTCTGAGGCAACTTCGTAATGAAGTCCATGGTAATATCCTACCATTTCCACACATGGATATTCAATTGATGCATCCTTCCAAGAGGTCTCTAGTATTCGTCATTAACCTTCCTTCAGGTTAATCACCTCTCGACGTACCAGACTACATCCCACTTCATGCAAGGCTACCATTAATCAGGGCGGAGATCTCTATACATATTCGTTGCCCCAGGGTTGATGGAAAATCTAGATTTGTATGCCTCCTCCATCAGGATTTGACGCACATCGCATGTGTATGGAACCCACACTCTACGATGGAGTGTCAATAGACTGCGACTATCATAGTCGAAGGAGGAAATATGACTTACAATACGCTCACTCTTCCGGTGTTCCTCCTTCATAGCCTCCTGTTGAGCCTCCTGAATTCGCTCGAAAAGCGGAGTCACCACTATCATCCTCAGGTAGATGTACCTGATCGGGGCCACGAATTCCTTGCGGCTAAGTGCATCGGCCACAACATTAGCCTTCCCCGAGTGGTAGAGGATCTCGCAGTCATAGTCCTTCACCACGTCTAACCATCATCGATGTCTCATGTTCAGATTCGGTTGGTCCATCAAGTACCTAAGGCTCTTGTGATCCGTGTAAATGGTACAACGGATGCCATAGAGGTAGTGTCGCCAAATCTTGAGGGCAAAAACAATTGTTCCTAACTCTAGGTCATGCGTTGGGTAATTCGCCTTGGAGGCTTCAATTGCCTTGAGTTGTAAGCGATAACGCGCCCTATCTATATCAACAATATGCCCAAACCCGAGATAGAAGAATCTCAATACATAAAAAAAATCCTCAACGCCCTCTGGAAGGACTAAGATTGATTCCACGCACAACTTTTTCCTCAAAGTCTCGAACGTTGCCTGTTGCTCAGGCCCCAAATGAATGACAACAACCTTCTTCATCAGCCGGGTCAGGGGTAGCTCTATCTTGGATAAATCCTAAATCAATCTCTGATAATAGCCTACTAAACTGAGGAAGCTCCGAATCTAGGATGGAGACCTCGGAACATCCCATCTAATCATAGCCTCCACCTTGGCCGGATACAACCAGAATATCGTTTTGGTTGACAAGGTGCCCTAAGAACTATACCTCACGCAACCATAACTCGCACTTGGAGAGCTTTACGTACAAGATTTCCCTCCTCGGTGTATCCAACACCTCTCGCAAGTGCCCCTCATGTTGTTCCTAGGTCTTGCAGTAGACCAGGATATCATTAATAAACAATATCACCGAACGATCTAACATCGGGCTGCACATGCGGATCATGAGGTCCATCAACGCGGACAGGGCATTGGTGAGCCCAAAAGGCATCACCACACACTTATAGTGCCCATATCGAGTCCGGAAGGCCGTCTTCTACACATCCTCCTCCCTGACCCTCATTTGGTGGTATCCTGAGCGAAGATCAATTTTGGAAAACCAAGATGCCCCCCCACCCCCCCGAACCTTATCAAATAGATCATCGATCCTTAGGAGTAGGTAACGGTTCTTCATTGTAAGCTTGTTCAACTCCCAATAGTCTATGGACATCTGGTGTGACCAATCCTTCTTTTTCACGAACAAGATCGGCGCACCCCACGACGAGCTACTCGTTCGGATGAACCCCTTGTCTAACAGCTCTTGTAGCTGTGTAGACAACTCATGCATCTTTGGCGGGGCCAAGCGATATGGTGCCTTGGCTATGGGAGCTGCATCGAGAACCAGATCAATCTAAAACTCCACCTTCTTCTCTAGAGGCACCCTAGGTACATCCTCTGGAAATACATCAGGGTACTCACGAATAACTGATACCTCATCAATCATCACTCTAACCTGCTCTCGTGTATCCATGATGTAAGCGACAAACCCCGAGCAACCCTGATGTAGATAACATCTGGCCCTAGTAGCCGAACATAAAACTGGGCTGCACTGAGCTCTCTCCCCCTGGACCACCAACTCTCCTCCACTTGGGGTCCGCACTTGTAGCATATGGTGCTTGCAATGAATCACTGCCCCATTGCGGATCAACCAATCCATCCCTACTATGATTTTGTTCTCACGCAGAGGGATGGGAACCAAGCCAATAGAGTAGAACTTATTGTACATCCTCAAAACACAACCTCGATGGACCCTCGATGCATGAACAAACCACTCATCTGCAATCTCCACCTCTAGTGGGTAGTCTAACATGCTTGAAGACTCCGTAAACCTCTTGCTGAGGGCAATAGATACGAAAGATCGGGTGGCCCCCGAGTCAAATAATACCCAAACAAGAATATTGTTCACGAGGAACGATCCTAAAACAAGATATATAAAAATGTAAGTACTGTCGTAACATAAAATAAGAGTTAAGGGAAAGAAACATACATGACACCACATCTGGTGCGGCCCATGCCTGCTTGGTAGTGAACTCAATGATTCGGCTCCTCATCACTTGAGAATCCGTCTTGCCCTATCAACCATCTATGATCTGCAGGGTCGCTAGAGCCAGGCCACCACTGGCGCTCTTGATTCTAAGCTCAGACAATGGACCTTCTTGTGGCCCTTCTACTTGTAATGGAATCAAAATATGATCTGATGTCAGAATGGTATGAGTAGTAGCGGTACAATCCTTGCTAAAGTGCCTGGTCTTGACGCACTTATAGCAGCGTGAGCTCCTCAACATACAAGCTCCCTCATGTGGCTTGCCACATTTCCCACAAAGGCCCCATACCTGATGTCCGTTCGACATTGAGGCGAATCCCTTGGGTTTCTTCGCAGATACTCATCCTGTCTGCCCAGACTCTACCTTCCTCTTCCATATATTCTCCATATCAATCTCCCTCTTGTGTGCCCTAGCTATCATGTCGTCCAGTGTCGCGCACACTGAGTAACTAACAAACTCTCTGATCTCCAGTCTCAGAATATTGTGGTATCGATTCTTCTTCATTTCCTCGTCAACTGCATACTACGGCACCAACAAAGCCTCTCCTTGAATTTGGTGTTGATATCTGCTACAGTCTCAGTCGCCTATCTCATGTACAAGAACTCTCTGGATAACTGTTGAATCTCCACAACGAGTGCAAACTCAGCTCAGAATCGGGTCAGGAAACTCGGCCAGGGCTTGGTCGCAATGGTTGGTCCTCCGAATGCGTAACGGACCTCCACCCACCAGTCCCTAGCTCAATCCCTCAAACACCTCACAACAAACCTAACCTTCGACCCCTCAGGTCAGAAGCTGGTCATCTGAGCACACTCGATATTATCTATCCATCATCTGGCTGCAATGGGGTCATTCACCCCACAAAAGTTTGGTGCTCCGCATCTCCTGAAATCATTGAAGGAGAGCATACGAGTCCTCGACTGGCCAGGTGTCATGTCACTCCTGAATGCCCTTATGTGATCCTCTATCAGCTCAATGATACCCTCCTTGTGATGAGTTTTGAGCACTATAACAATCCTATGGTGCACATACAACCCCAATTCTTTGGATATAAGTTTTCTCAAGTTATACATGCAATTTCATTTTATCCAAAGCATATACCATAGCTAGCATGCAATTGAATATCTACACCAGAAAAACTAGTTATCTCAATACCTTTTAGTTATAGCTTGTAGTTCTTGACCTTTCGAGAGCTTACTACCTCAAGCGTGATACTTCTAATAAGTTATAAACACCAAAAGAAAAATAAGGCTTATTAGAGAGAGGTTAGGAAGTACAAATCGGCTAGGGTTTCATCTTGGAATTCTTGTGGCCGATTTTAAGGATGCTAAGGATTACTTTTATAGTGTGGAATTCCTAGGGTTTCTTACATGTAAACCCTAATTCACCATGACTCTTCACATTTGATAGGACCTTTGGACTAAACCTTCATGGACTCTCATATAGGTTTAGTCCATCCCTAACCAACATGGATCATTATCCCATACTATAAGTATCACTGATTTACCTAATCAGTCCCCGTAAATTTAATCAGTATACTTTGATCACCAAATTAATTCTTTATCAATACCAATTAAATAAGATGATTTCTCAATTAATATATTGTTCGTATAATATATTAATAAAACACAAATAACCGCTTTCTCAAATATCCATCTGTTGAGTATTTGACATATTGAAACTAATTTGGCATTTTTGGTTATTTAGGGAAGCCTTTTAGGGTTAATTGTTTTATGATTCCCTACGGTGCCTTTACAGTAGAAGTTCTTAATCGACGTCTTCTAAGGCATTGGTTTTATATATATGGCAAATATTTTATTTTCCCTATAAATAATCATTAGGTTAGATTTTGAGGTAAACTTTTTACCAGATTACGGTTTTTCTATGTACGTTCATGTTACAATCAATATAGACAAAAACCTTTATCAGATTACTTGCATATTATGGTGATTGATTCTTGATTGTTCTTGATATTCTGTAGTCGTCATCTTGGATTTATTCCTAATAAGTGGTATCAGAGCAGGTTCTTGTAGATCTCAACGATTTTTGTAAGAATCGGTCTTGTTCATGGCGATATTTTCTCATGAATCTCACCTTGTTCTTCAAGTTTTGTAAGTTTTTTGAAAAGAAAAAGTCTAATACTTCATTTTATTGCAAAATCTTGTTCACATCTGTTATCTTCTACTCATTGTTTCATTTGATTTGATCTTAAATCGTGTTTTGGAAGAGTATTACAATAAATAGTTTGTGTTTATTCGAATTTTTTTGTTCAGATCTACTTTATCTCTACAAAAATCGTTTCAAATATGTTTTTTCTCTCTAGAAACCAACTCAGATCTGTTTTCTCTCTCTAGAATTCTCATCAGATCTACTTTCTCTGTCTTTAAGTTTTCTTTCTTGTTGAAGATTAAATGCGGATTATAAGGTGTTAAAAGACATTAAGAGACTAGGATTAAAAGTTACAGATCCAAAGTTTCATCTTAAAGAAGGATATTTGTTTTTAGATGTTCTCAAACAATCTATGTTGAAGAATGCCATTGAGGTGTATAATATCTATGTTGATGAGAAGATTGGTGATTTCACACAGATTTCTAGTGGTGGATTTAAAAGTAATCGTGTAAAGGAAGATAAAGATTTGTTAAAACAATTTATCATTATCAAAGAATACTTACTTTTAAAGAAAATACAACAAAACTTAGAGAAAGAAAAAAAAAGAAAAAAAAGGTGTTCTTGGTGTTATTAATAAAGTTCATGATGTTCTTCAAGTTTCTGAAGAAAAAGTGACTCCAGATGTTCTTGTCGAGGGTGAGTAAAGTGTTTCATATTTTTCAAAAGCTTCACAATCCGAATCTAGTTGTTTTGAAGAAGAATTTCAAAGTAAACCTTCAGAAATCATGAAAGTAAAGGAGTTTTGTTCTATTGAAACAACTACAAATAATTTTTTTGTGTGTTGATGATGTCTTTGAAGGATTGATTCCTTACAAAAAGCCAATAATTCAAGATGTTCAAATTTATCAAACTCCCAAGGATTGTGTTCAAAAGTCTTCAAATGTTCAGATTCAGAAGGATGAAAAGGTTGTTCAGATCCAAAATTCGTTTCTGAAGCCTAGAAATAAGAAAAGGAAGAAGAAGAAGAAGAAGAACAAGAGTAAAATAAAGAAAGTTTGGATACCCATGGTACAAATACCCAATGCTTGTGAAAAAGCTAAGAAAATTGAAGTCAGACATGTTCAAAGAAACTTTAATTCTCATTTTTCTTCAGATAAAAATGTTAGATGTTGGAAGGAAAATAAAAGAGAATTTGGCTGGTTTAATGAATTCTATGAGAATTTTTGTTTTCCAACTAAAAAGCGGGTATTATTTTCAGAAGATGATAGATTTTCATTAAATAAATGGGTGTGCAAGAAACCTGTAACAGCCCAAAATTCAGGTTTGACCATTTAACCCTTCATCTTTTGATAAATGTCATTTTGGCCCTTCTTCATGAGGCGGGGTTGGGTTGTTGTTTTGAGATTTGGAGATATCAAGCACGTGAGACTCTAGACTTCCTACGAGGTGAGTCTTCTCACTATACTATATCTGGAAGGGTATCTATGTGTGACCGGAAGGTCGGATATGTTATAATATGTATGCATTGTATGTGATTACGTTAACCATTTTGTATGTGCTATATATGCTATGTTTGATATTGGCCGGCAGGCATTATGTTATGGGCCGGAAGGCATTGTGATGTGGACCAGAAGGTCAACACAGGTAGGACCGGAAGGTTTCCCGGGTTGGGACGGAAGTACCCTGAGACACATGGACCGGAAGGTCATGGCCTAGAAAGGCGTATGTGTGTAAGTAGTATTTTGGGGAACTCACTAAGCATTTATGGTTATAGTTGTTGTGTTATGTGTTTCAGGTACTAGCGAGGACCGTGGGAAGGCGCCAGCGTGATCTGTACACACTAATGGAAGATTTATTTTATGATATTGGGATTCGATATGTTTTGTATTATGATTATGATACATTGGATTTTGATGGCTTGATTTGGATGAAAACATGTTTTAAGAAACGAAAATTTTGTTTTGGAAATTCACGTCGTTACAAGTTGGTATCAGAGCCTTGGTTTGAGGGATTCGGGAGCACCTTCGGGCGTAACTGAACTCAAACCGAGGATTCGAGAAAAAATTTCCAATAAAAAAATCATAAAATTTTATAAGAGGTTTTGAGATAACCAAAGAAGGAGCAGCCCGAATGGTAAAATCCCCAAAATACCCTTACAATATGTGTTATGAGATATGCTATGATATGTGATGCATGCTAGAGTAGACTAGGTATTCATATTAGGACTAGAGTGGCTTGATTTGTGATGCCTTAGTCTAGGGGAACCCTACTGCTATGAGATGCTTTGAGAGCGAGTAGGTAGTCAGTGCATAGGGAGAATAGAGTAGTCGCGTTCCAGGGTCCAAGGAGGAGGACTTGGGGTGAATGTTGATGCGGTGTAATCAATAGTATAGGGCCCATACTACTGAAGACACCTGATCAGTTGGAACCCAAGTAAGAATCCTTTGGGTATCGGAGGCCGAGTAGGGTTGCATTATCGAGTGCGAGCATGCTCGATCGAGTCTCTGATATTTTTATGTTGTATTTTAGAGGCATTATGGTTGGGACACGTCACTGACCTGGGACGAGAGGTGTGAGTGAAAAGGAGCTTCGTCAGATGATCCACGATGAGGTGGTTGCGGCAATCAGGGCCGAGATTACGAAGATGTTTGGGTCTATCAAGACCACACTGTTGGAGACTTTCGATGAGCGGTACGCCGCGGTGACCGAGGCCGTAGCCGCTGCAGCTACAGCAGCTCTGGCTACTACCAGACCTCAGGGAGGTGACTCGTTGTTGTTCTGGGAGTTCAACAACACGAAGCCACCCAAGTTTGATGGGACGCAGGATCCGATCGCTACGATGAGATGGATTGTTGACATTGAGGGATGCTTCTATACGTGTTCATGTCCGGAGCATCTGAGGGTACGGTTCGCTTTGAACCAACTCCGCCTGGGAGCGAAGGATTGGTGGAAGTTCGTGACAACGAACTTCACTCTTGCAGAGATTTCAACAGTGACTTGGGAGAGGTTCACCACCATGTTCAGAGACGAGTATGTTCCCCCGGTGGAGAGGGAACGGTTGATTCAGGAGTTCTTGACCCTCAAGCAAGGTAATGATTCAGTTATTGTGGTCACCCGAAAGTTTCATGAGAGGGTGATGTTCTGCCCTGAGCAGGTGTCTACTGAGAAGGCACGGATGAGCCGATATTTGGGTATTCTGAGGAGGGACATTCGAGAGTTCGTATCGAACTCGACGTACCGGGCATTTTCTAAGGTTCAGGAAAATGCCCGGAAGAGGGAGATTGAGTTATAGACTCAGGCCAGGGAGGAGGTTGAGTCTCAGAGGATGGATCAGCGGCCGGCTCAGTCTCAGCCGACAGCAGAGTGGACCAAGTCCACCGATTCAAGGAGGGGAGGCCAGAAGGGACGAACTTATGGAAAGTGCGGCAAGGGTCATAAGGGGGTCTGTCGATCAGGTGCTTGCTACAAATGTGGCAAGGAGGGGCATATCGCCAGGGATTGCCCCAAGGGATTCATGGTTTGCTTCCACTGCAACCAGACCAGCCATCGGAAGGCCGGGTGTCCTCAGCTACACTGGGGATCAACACAGTGATCTGTGCCTGCTGCTAGGGTTACCGAGGCTCGACCGGCAAAGGCCGGGACTCCGAAGGCTCGTGGGAGAGCTTTTCAGTTGATTGAGGAGGATATCCGCGCGATGCCTGATGTCGTGGATGGTATGTATTCTTTCGTGTATTTACTTTCATGTTGAGATATTATGCTTATATTATGATATGCGTAGGTACTTTTCTTATGAATTCTGTACCTTCCTTGGTATTATTTGACTCGGGTGCAAGCCGGTCTTTTTGTATCTTTGGCTTTTCGTTAGCACATCAGTATTGATCGGGAGGTGATGAGTCGACCCCTGAGGGTTTCCATAGCTGATGAGAAAGCGGTATATGCTACCGAGGTGATTCGAGGATGCGTGCTCTAGAATTTTAGCGTCAGGTTCCCAATTGATCTAGTTCCTATCGCGATGGGAGATGTCTGTGTCATCGTGGGCATGGACTGGTTGAGTAATTTTGGAGCGGTTATTGACTGCGAGAGACAGCTGGTGACCATATGAGACCCTAGTGGGTGAGTGCTTACTGTGTATGGCGAAGGGACCCAGTGTGGGTTAGCGTTTTGTTCGGCTGCCAAGGCGAAACAAAGTTTGCAGCATGGCTGTAGTGGATTCATAGCTTATGTGATGGACACATGAGTGGCCGCGGGGAGGCCAAGTTCGATTGACGAGATCCCGATAGTGTGCGAGTTTCCGGATGTTTTTCCCGAGGAACTGTCGAGCGTGCCTCCAGAAAGACAAGTGGAGTTCCGTATCGATTTGGTTCCGTGAGCAGCACCTATCACCAAGGCGCCTTACCGCCTCGCGCCGCCAGAGATGCAGGAGTTATCCTCGCAGCTTCAGGACCTGTTGGGGAAGGGGTTTATTCGACCGAGTAGCTCATCTTGGGGAGCGCCGATCCTTTTTTTCAAGAAGAAGGATGGTTCACACCGGATGTGTATTGATTACCGGGAGTTGAACAAGTTGACGATCAAGAACCGATATCCGTTACCTAGGATCGATGATCTGTTCGATCAGTTGCAGGGGGCATCTTGGTTCTCCAAGATAGGCTTGAGGTCAGGTTATCATCAAATGAGGGTTCGGGATGAAGATATCCAGAAGACTGCATTAAGAACTCGTTATGGACATTATGAGTTTGTGGTGATGCCTTTTGGGCTCACCAATGCCCCAGCTACGTTCATGGATCTCGTGAACAGGGTGTGCAGACCGATGCTGGATCGGTCGTTGATCGTATTCATTGATGATATTTTGGTATATTCGAGGTCTAGAGAGTGGCATGAGGAGCATTTGAGGGATATCCTTGGAGTTCGAAGATCAGAGAGGCTACATGCCAAATTCTCCAAGTGTGATTTTAGGTTACGAGAGGTCTAGTTCTTAGGGCATCTTGTTAACCAGAAAGGGATATTGGCTGATCTGGCCAAGATTGAGGTGGTGATGAGATGGGGGTTGCTGAGATCACCCACTGAGATCAGGAGCTTTCTGGGATTGGCCGTCTATTACCAGAGGTTTATTAGGGATTTCTCCAAGATCACCGTGCCCCTTACCAAGATGATACAGAAGGGTGTTGCGTTTTCATGGGGTCCGGAGCAACAGTCTTCACTTGAGACACTTCTCCAGAAGTTGTGCGAAGTCCCGATGCTTGCACTCCCGGAAGGGATGGAGGATTTTGTGGTATACTGTGATGCATCAACCTGAATATGCGCCAGAGGAGATGGTTGGATGTGGTGAAGGAGTATGATTGTGAGATACTGTACCACCCGGGCAAGGCTAATGTCGTGGCCGATGCTTTGAGCCGTAGGGAGAAGAGCGCCCTGATTCGAGACGTTTGTATGAGGTTGACAGTGATGACTCTGGTATTGGACACCATCCGAAGGGCCCAGGCTGAGGCTGTGAGACCAGAAAACCGAAAGAGGGAGCGAGTTGTCGGGCAGGTATCGGACTTCGTTACCGATAGCCGGGGACTTATGACATTTCAGGGTCGGATTTGGGTACCGTTTATGGGCGGGACGCATACCATTTTGATGGAAGAAGCACATCGATCGAAGTTCTCGATCCATCCCGGGGCCATTAAGATGTATCTGGACCTAAAGAAGGAGTATTGGTGGCCCTATATGAAGAGGGATGTTGCATGGTTCATCGAGAGGTGCCTAACTTGTCACCAGGTTAAGGATGAGCACCATCATCCACATGGTAAGCTGCAGCCGCTGGAGATTCCCGAGTGGATGTGGGAAAATATTAGCATGGATTTTATCACCAAATTGCCAAGGACTGCGAGGGGAGTCGATGCAATTTGGGTGATTGTGGATAGATTGACAAAGAGCGCTCATTTTCTTGCTATCAGTGAAAGCTCTTCTATTGAGAGGTTGGCAGAGTTGTATGTGAGGGAGGTGGTATCGCGGCATGGGGTTCCGATCTCGATTGTTTCAGATCGAGACGTACGATTTACTTCCAGATTTTGGAAGAAGTTTCACGAGGATTTGGGTACGAGGTTGCATTTCAGTACCGCATACCACCCACAGACGGACGGGCAGACTGAGCGGATGATTCATACACTCGAGGATACGCTCCGAGCGTGTGTTTTGGATTTTGGAGGAAGTTGGGATACATATTTACCCTTGGCAGAGTTTTCGTACAACAACAACCATCATTCAAGCATTGGTATGCCACCCTTTGAGCTGTTGTATGGGAGGAGGTGTCGGACCCCCATTTGCTAGGGAGAGGTGGGGCAACGTGTAATGGTCAGTACGGAGATCGTGCTTCAAATGATAGAGCAGATACAGTAGGTCAGGCAGAGATTGTTGACCACTCAGAGTCACCAGAAGAGTTATGCGGACTGGCGTCGGTCCGAGCTCGAGTTTCAGGTTGGTGACCTCGTACTCTTAAAGGTCTCTCCTTGGAAAGGAGTGATCCGATTTAGGAAGAGGGGCAAGTTGGGGCCTCGATATATTGGACCTTTCAGGGTAATCGCGAGGGTAGGCAGGGTAGCCTACCGTTTGGATCTAGCTGCGGAGTTGGGTCAGATTCACGACACCTTTCATGTTTCATAGTTGAGGAAGTGTATAGCCGATGAGTCAGTAGTGGTACCATTAGAGGATAATCAGGTGGATGCAGGCCTGAAATATGTTGAGAGACCAGTGGCAATTAGGGATCGAAAGTTTAAGGTTTTGAGGAACAACGAAATGCGTTTGGTGCAAGTGCAATGGCAGCATCGGAAGGGATCCGAGCTGACGTGGGAGTCCAAGTCAGAGATGCGGGAGCAGCATCCGGAGTTGTTTTCGGTATAAGACTTCAGGGACGAAGTCTGGTTCTAGCGGGGGAGAATTGTAACAGCCCGAAATTCAGGTACGACCATTTAACTCTTCATCTTTTCATAAATGTCATTTTGGCCCTTTGTGTTGGGCGAGTACGTTGGGCGTACAAAGAGTACGTTGGGCGTACTCGTGCGCTTAATTGAAACGCGTTGTTACCCAGGTACGCTGGGCGTACCTAAGGTTACGCCGGGCTTAACCGGTCCTGACCCAAATCCCTAATATGTCCTGAGGGCTATAAAAGGAATGAGATGGCCTTGTCCCTCAGCCACCATCCTTCAAAAAGAAACCCTAAGAGGGCATTTCCTTCGTTTTTAGCTTGGGTGTGAGTGTTCTAAGCTTCAAAGTGTCATTTGAAGGTAGAAAAAGAGAAGAGGAGTCCTTTGTGGAGGCTAGAAGTTGGTGGACATGTGTAGATCCGAGGACAACAAAGGTTGGAGCTTCTTCCTGAGGCGGGGTTGGTTCGTCGTTTCGAGATTCGGAGATATCGAGCATGTGAGATTCTAGACATCCTACAAGGTGAGTCTTCACTATACTGTATCCGGAAGGGTATCTATGTGTGACCGGCAGTTCGGATATGTTATAATATGTATGCATTGTATATGATTAAGTTAACCATTTTGTATGTGCTATGTATGCTATGTTTGATATGGGCCGGAAGGCATTATGTTATGGGCCGGAAGGCATTGTGATGTGGACTGGAAGGTCGACACAGGTAGGACCGGAAGGTTTACCGGGTTGGGACGGAAGTCCCCTGAGACACAAGGACCGGAAGGTCATGGCCTGGAAAGGCGTATGTGTGTTAGTAGTATTTTAGGGAACTCATTAAGCATTTATGCTTACAGTTGTTCTGTTATGTGTTTCCGGTACTAGCGAGGACCATGGGAAGGCACCGGCGAGATCTGTACACACTGACAGAAGATTTATTTTATGATCTTGGGATTTGATATGTTTTGTATTATGATTATGATACATTGGATTTTTATGGCTTGATTTGGATGAAAACATGTTTTAAGATATGAAAATTTTGTTTTGGAACTTCACATCGTTACAAAACCAACTTCATTCTTGAATCTTCAATGGGTACCAAAAGTGTTTTGAAAATTTTTGTTCTTTATTAAAAAAAACGAAAAAGGGGACAAAAGATGGTGAAAATTTAGTCAAAAAGGAGAAATTTTATTGAAGAAATCAGTTTCCATTGAAATTTAATTGTTGGAAATGACAAAAGGATGAAAAAGGTGAAAAGTGACATTTTCTGGAAAAAGGAGGTTGTCTTTTGACACATTTCAGGAAAAGAGGTACATGCTATGTGTTCACTGCATCAGGAGGGTCAGATTTGCATTCATGGAAATATTGGGGTTACGGAGTTATTGACGAAAATTGTTGAGTTTCATAGTTAAGGGCGAAATCTCTCATTTTATTAAAATACGAGGGATGTGTTTCGGGCATTTGGCCATCTTATCATGTCCTGTTCCTGTGTTCATTCTTTGAAGCGGAGACAAACAACCACATGCGAAAGTCTAGATGCCAATGTCACAAGATGCAGAAGTCCAAATCAGAAACCAGATTCGCATCTTAGTCAACAAATTTGACGTTCAAACTGCGAATCTCTGCGAACGTTCGTAGGCATTCGTAGTCAGTAAATCACGTTCCTATTCATGGCTGGATGGTTTGCAGTTCCAAATTAAGCGTTCAGTGATTCACCTCTACAGGTTTGTAGTCCTCCATTCTCATTTACAAGTTTGTTGTTCTTGGCTCGCTCGTAAACGAAGGCTCACTCTTAATGAATTCGTTCCTTGGTCTCGGAATCGGAGAAGCTACTTTCTTATCTTATGGAATAAAGGTTCGCAGTTCTGTGATCGAGGCTTCTAGCCTATGAAATCGATACTGGAAATAGGAACGAAACATCATTTGATGTCACAATTCAAAATCGGAATGCTTGTGTTAGAATGAAATCTAAATTGGAATTTCATGCTTCAAAGTTGAAATCGGAAGTATTGAATGTCACGAAATCGAAAATCATTCACCATGATCGTAGTTGTGGAATCAGATTTTGGAATCAACATTTGACATCCGAAACGGCTCTCATCCAAATCTTTCAATGCATAGAAATCTGAATATTCATTCTCAAAATCGAACTCGCAAGTGAATCACGTTATTAATCAGCACCAATAAGAACTAATTTGGTGTTTCGTTATTGTAGTATTGAACGAAGGAATTTGATTCGTAACTGACTTGACTTTTGAAAGTCAAACATAGCGTTTTTAGAATGAATACTCAGAAGTCAAGAAGATCGGAAATCGTGATCTTCATCACTTTCAACATCTAGGGGGAGATTGTTAAGTATTTGAGAAATTGAAACTGATTTGGCATATTTGTTTATTTAGGGAAGCGTTTTTAGGGTTAATCATTTTATGATTCCCTACGGTGCCTTTACAATAGAAGATCTTAATCGAGCTCTTTTAAGGCATTGGTTTTATATTAAGGCATTGGTTTATATTAAGGCATTCATTTTATATTTATGGTAAATATTTTATGTTCCCTAGAAATAATTGTTAGGTTAGATTTTGAGGTAAGTTTTTTTACCAGATTAGTTTTTTTTTTTTTTTTTTTTATTTTTTTTTATTTTGTACATTCAGGTCATAATCAATATACACAAAAACCTTTATCAGATTACTTGCATATTATGGTGATTGATTCTACATTGTTCTTGATATTCTGCATTCGCCATCTCGGATTTATTGGAAATCGTGATATTCATCAGTTTCAACATCTAGGGGGGATTGTTGAGTATTTGAGATATTTAAACTGATTTGGCATATTTGGTTATTTAGAGAAGCCTTTTTAGGGTTAATCGTTTTATGATTCCCTACAGTGCCTTTACAGTAGAAGTTCTTAATCGAGCTCTTCTAAAACACTGGTTTTATATTAAGGTATTTATTTTATATTTATGGTAAATATTTTATGTTCCCTATAAATAATCATTATGTTAGATTTTGAGGTAAGCTTTTTACTAGATTACATTTTTTCTTTGTACGTTCTTATCATAATCAATATACACAAAAACCTTTATCAGATTACTTGCATATTATGGTGATTGATTCTTGATTATTGTTGATATTCCGCATTCGTCATCTCGGATTTATTGGAAAACATGATCTTCATCAATTTTCACATCTAGGGGGAGATTGTTGAGTATTTGAGATATTGAAACTGATTTGGCATATTTGGTTATTTAAGGAAGTCTTTTTATGGTTAATCGTTTTATGATTCCCTATGGTGCCTTTATAGTAGAATTTCATAATTGAGCTCTTCTAAGGCATTGGTTTTATATTAAGGCATTTATTTTATGTTTATGGTAAATTTTTTATGTTCCCTATAAATAATCATTAGGTTAGAGTTTGAGGTAAGCTTTTCACTAGATTAGAGTTTTTTCTGTACGTTCATGTCATAATCAATATACACAAAAATCTTTATCAAATTACTTGCATATTATGGTGATTGATTCTTGATTGTTCTTGATATTCTGCATTAGTCATCTCACACCATCCTATCAAATTGCTCCGGTGAAGGCAACCCAAAAAGACCATGCTACTATCGAGTCAAGTACATACCAGTTATAGTTATGGGCTTGGACACCTAATCCAACAGTCTCCCACTTAGACAAGTCTAATAACTATAACTCCCAATGTAACTTCAAAATCCGATTACCAATCATAGTCCTCAAAATCCGTTGTCTTTTAGATAAGGGGTCATATAATCCTCTGTTATTCAAGATATCGTGTGGACAAAGACATGGAATAAGTGTTGGATAAGGTGTCTAAGTCAATAACTATATTTGAGATGTACTTGACCGGACCTGACATGGTCCATTTGGGTTGCATTTCACCCGAACAATTTATATGGATAATCTTTTGAGAATAGTATAAGTTATGATTTATTAATATATTATAAGTTCTAGTATATTAATAAGAAATCATATTATTTAATTAGTTTTGATCTAAAATTAATTTAGAATTAATTTAGTGATCAAAAGCGTGACTAATTAAATATGGAATCTTGTATTTATATATTGTTGGCTAATGCGTATTTAGAATGGGCTAGGCTTGCATGATAAGTCCATCGATAGTCAATGGAGCTTTAACCCATGGATCTCATGGAAATGAAAGGTCATGGGTATTATGGTTTAGATGGATGTAACCCTAATCCACCACACAATATAAAGGAGTCATTGGTACTTGAAATGGGACTAGTTTTTGTGTGAGAACACGGGTGGGCCGATTTCTACAAGTGTTATACTATTCTCTTAAATTTCCTAGGTTTGTGGTGATTTGTAACTTCAAATTTTGAGGCATCCACATTATTGGTGCTAGGCTCTCAAACTCCAAACAATCAACCACTACTAAAAGGTATGTAACTCTACTAGCTTATTAAGTTTCAAAGTTCCCCATGCCATGCTAGTTAAGTTAAGAACTTTGGAAAAGCAAATTTGCATGTATCATAGTAAAACATAGATCCAAGGTTTCTAGGGTTGCATGTACACCATAGGAGTGTTAGAATGCTCAAAACCCTTGAGTGGTATCAGAGCCTAGGCTTGTTTTTTTGATACTTGATGCAAATTGTTGAAAAAACTCAAGTTTTCTACATTCTGCAACATGAACTCGTCGACTCCATGGGGGGACTCAATGAGTCCGTGTGATAATTCATCATGCACTCGATGAGTAGGAGCCCTAGAATGCATATTTTTCGAGTTTTGCTGCTGGAAATGGACTAGAAACATTACCGTAAACTGTTTTGGTCTTATAAAACTTGTTTTAGGTGGTGTAATGGTTATGCTAATCCATTTTCAATAGCGTTTATCAAAATTTCAAGTTTTATGTGGCTTATTTATGATTCTTGGAATTGTTGATATTCATGTTCACAAACATATGAGTTTAGAAAATCATAGGAATTATTTGCAACTTGCTTGGTAGTTTAATTCTTGATCTTGATGTATTTTAATGGAATCCATAATCTATCCTCAAGTTATGGATTACCAAAAGTCACTATTTTAAAGTCAATTAAAGAAGCACATAGGTTACATAAAATGAAAAGTCTCTCATTTTAATAAATCATTAACTCATAAGTTATGAAAGATGAAAAGTTTTGAAAGTTACAAAACTTCCCCTCAAGTTTTGGAACATGTAAAGTCACTTTAAAAACTTTAGTTCCAACCCTAATAATTTTAGAAGTTAAAATTCAACCCTTAAACTTTATAATATTATAAGTTTAATAATAATTATATAAGTATAACAACAAGTCGTTTTACCGTTAGTAGGCCTCATTCACGAAGTCAGTCTATAAAGGGGTATAAGGTTATTGCCTATAAAATGGCAGCTTAATGGGTGTCCACTCTCACCCACCGCTCCTTGACCGGTGGAGGGTCATTATCAAAACGGGTAGGACAAGGAATTTAAATCTTCATTAAAATTATGATGAATGTAAAGTAACTAAGTGTTTTTTTTTAAATTCCCAATCTTAGTTACTTTAGAAAAATGTGAGTAAGGTGCTAACCCATGAAATTACACTTTGCACTTTGACTAAGTCGTAAGTGGAGCGTGTGTGGTTAACCGGCACACTAACCTGGACTTAACAAGGTAGGCAAATGCTGGTTTAAGGTTTATCATAGGTCGGTGGAGTGCGTGCGGTTAACCGACACATCGATTGAGTGATAAACATTAAAGGTACCAAGTAATTTACATGGTTACTTCACACCTTGTTTTGTGATCTTCGGCATCCCAGTCACAAAACATGAAGGGCAAACTCGAGATTGAAACATGCCATTGAAAATTTCAATGAATCTCGAAGAATCTAGGAGTTTCAAAACAAATTAAAAATCTAATAATTTATTTCGCTTTTCATGGTGGAAGTTGGTGAATCGTCATTCACCTACCTTCTAATATTTTATAGCTTCGCTTAAACATCCCTCTTTTAAGTTATAAAATATTGTGTTGGGTCCTAGCCTAAATATTACATTTGGGTGTTTTATTAAGGACTATCTTTATATCTAATCTAAACTTGTCTTTCTTCCTTTTCAGATGTCTTCCAACAAGGTTGCTTCTGGGTCAAACCCTACCGGCTCCCTCTCTCTCATGAACCTTTGTGGGAGAGTCATCTTTGATGGATCTAACTTTATGAGTTGGAACAGGAACATCAAGATGGTCACTCGGTATGAGGACAAGGAATATGTCCTCGACAAGGAGATTAAGGAGCTTGAGTCGTCTGCTACTCCTGAGGAGATTGCTAAATACCAGGCACATGAGAATGATGCTACCAAATAGGCATGTATCATGTTGGCCACAATGATAGCAGAGCTCCAAAAGTCCTATGAGGACTACTACCCTTTTGTGATGCACCAAGAGTTGATGGACTGCTACCATTAGAGTGCTTGTTAAGAGCGGTATGAAATCATCTCCTCCATGATAACAACCCAAATGAAGGATGGTGAACCCATCATGGGCCACATGCAGAAAATACAAAGGTATGTGGACTGTTTGCTGAAGCTAAATGTGAACTTCCCTGAGGAGTTGTCAATTGACATCATTTTGCACTCCTTACCTTCGTGTTAAGATAAATTTCGTACGACATACCACATTAACAAGGAGGAAGTTACACTAAGAAAATTTCAAGGACTTTTGAAAACCGTAGAAAGTGGTCTTAAAGGTCGACTATTACTACTCCTACTCTTACCACAACCCCTGTCTTGGAAATCGGGCAAGGCAAAGGAAAGAAGAGGAAGTGCCCTTCGAAGGGCACCAAGGGACAGTCCCTTGATGTCTCCTCTTCAAGTGGAACCACGAAATGTTTTGTCACTCCTTTTTCCAACCCTAAAGAGGCTGGATGCTTCTATTGGCATGAAAACTTGCACTGCAAGTGAAACTGCCCAAAGTACCTGCAAGATGTAAAGGATGGGAAAGTATTACCCAACCATGCAGGCATATACACTATATTGCCTAATAACTCACCCCATTCTAATTCTTAGGTCCTTGATACAGGTTGTGATATTCACATATGTACTGACTTGTAGGGACTAAGAAGAACTAAGAAAGTGGAGCAGGGGAAGATAAACTTGATCATGGGGAATAGGAAAGCTTCACCTATCACCAAGATTGTAGTTTATTCTTTGTTGCTAAGTAGTGAGTTAGTGTTAGATTTGAATAAGTGTTGTTACTCGTCTGAAATGGCGAGAAATATTATTTCCTTTCATGGTTTGTACAAAAAAAGTTTTTATCTTTTTGTTTGATAATGAATGTGGTGGTATTAATGATTTGTTTAATAATGTTCTTTATTTTAAAGCATTAACTTGTGATGGTTTATATGAAACTATGTCGGTTGTGGATAACCTAGGTAATAATGTATTATGTATCGATTCTTCCACTAGCTTGGATATAACTGTTGGAATAGTGTCTAAGGCTATAACTATATTCGGTGGTGCATGGTCCTTTTGGGTTGCCTTCACCATAGCAACTTGAAGGATGATTTGTTAAGAGAGAGTAAATGTTATAAGGAATAATATTTAGCTATTTGATTAATATAAGTCATAAATTAATTGGTATTAATTTGGTGACTTAAAGAGATTAATTAAATAAGATGGTATAAACTGTCAATTGTTTGATAGTTAGACTTTGGACTATAAATCCATTAGGATGGACTTTGGACGGTTTCTAAGAGCTTTAGGATAGCTCAAAATAGTCCATAAGGATATCTATGGAATGGATTTGGATAGCCTTAAGTGAAGATTATCCAATTAGGGTTTAGGGTGAAATCCTTAAGGAGTCTAAAGGTATAAATAGGCCCTTGGGGTGTGGAATTCGTGTACAACCTTTCAGAACCTAAAGCAAGGAACCTCTGGCCGAATTCCATCCCCTCTCCTCTCTCCTAAATCATCTTGCTTGCTATTGGTGTTTGTAAGCCATTAGAGGAGTGACAATTGTGACTCTAGAAGCTCCAAGACAAGAAGATCAACAAGGAACTCAAAGGTATGATTCTAGATCTGTTTTAATGTTATTGTTTAACCTAATTAGCCATTAGAAGTCTTGGATTCAAAAGCATGTTTGATAGAAAGCCTAGATCCAAGCAATAGGGTTTTTGCATGCGCACATAGGAAAGTTCTTATGGCTAAAACCCAACAGTGGTATCAGAGCCTAGATTGGTTTTCTACAAATTGTTGCTTGAATAACTGAAACAAACCTGCAAAATTCGATTTTTTGGTTTTGAGTCACTGACTCGTCGAGTTCCATGGTGGACTCGTCGAGTAGGCCTGACTCGTCGAGTCCCCTTGTGCACTCGGCGAGTCCAAGCGTCAGGAAAGGCCAGATTCAGGATTTCTTTGTGTTTATCTTATCCAAACATTCCATAAACTAATTAGATCAATATGAATCCGATTTCTTGATAAATATAAGTGTTATCTTGATCTAGTTAAAGGTAATTATTAACTAATTAAATATTTAGTTTTCCTATATGATAATTATTTAATTATTTTGATTATTTTTTGGTAATTATCCTCAAAGAAATCAAAGATAAATCAAATAAAGATAATTAAGATATTAATTGTTAATTGAAATTATTTGTTATTTGATCCTCCATGTTTTAAATGTTTAAAACCTACCCTATAGTTTTGAAATTTATATTTGTGATTAAAAGCTTTAATTTAGACAACCTAAATTTCAAACCCTAGATTTTGAAAAGTTTAAAATACAACCCTATACTTATATGATATTATTAGAATAATATATATATATATATATATATATATATATATATGTATAACTAAATGCTAGTCTTACCGCTAGTAGGCCTCATTCACGAAGCCGATCTATAAGGTGGGTATAAGGTTGCGGCCTATAAAATGGCGCTTAATGGGTGTACACTCACACCCACCGCTTGCTTGATTGGTGGAGGGTCGTTAGCCGAACGGGTAGGATAGGGCAACCTCATCCTCTCATTAAAAGTATAATAAGAAATACGAAGTAACTAAATCTTTTTCCAAATTTCCCAATCTTAGTTACTTTAGGAAAAGTGAATTGATGCAATTCCATGAAATTACACTTTGCACCTTGCTAAGATGTTAGTGGAGCGTGTGTGGTTTACCGGCACACTAATTGGTTCTAAGCGAAGGTGGCAAAGGGTGATTCATTGTTTATCATAGTTCGATGGAGCATGTGTGGTTTACCGGCACATCGAATAGGTGATCGTAACAATGAAGGCACCATGTGAATTTGCATGGTAATTCACACCTGCTTTGTGATCCTCGGCATCCCAGTCACAAACAAGAGGGGCATATCGAGATTTAAACATGCCATTGAATAGTTCAATGAATCTCATCCGAACCTAGGAATTCTCAAAAACACTTAGGACTAAAAGTTTAAGTTTTGTGATGGAGAATTAGTGAATCGTCATTCACTTACCTTCAATTTATTTGCATTACGGCATCCCTTTTCTAGTATGTAAATGTTATTGTTGGATCCTAGCCCTAATTTTTCTTATTGGGTGATAATTAGGGATTCTTGTTCTAATCTATCTTTGTCCTTTCTATAGATGTCAAACGCAAACAACGCTGCTGCTAGTTCTTTCACGTTGATGAGCCTTTGCCAAAAGGTCACCTTCGATGGAACGAACTTTGGCGAATGGATAAGATACATTCGCACCATTGCTCGCTATGAGGATAAAGAGTATGTCCTCGATGAGAAGCTCGAGAAAATCAACCCCGAAATTGCTACTTCCGCTGAAATCACCGCCTTTGAAACCCATGAGCGAGATGCGATGAAAGTACATTGCATCATGATCGCCACCATGAACTCCGAGTTCCAAAAGTCCTAGGAGGACATGTATCCATACGAGATGCATCAAGACTTGTTGGAGAGGTACCACCAAAACGCGAGACAAGAGCGTTACGAGATCTTCACCAACATGATTTCCGCTAAGATGGGTCATGGAGAATCTCTTACCGTGCACTTGCAAAAGATGCAAAGGTATGTCGACCGCCTTCGCAAGTTAAACGTTGACTTCGGCGAAGACTTGGCGATCGACATGGTGCTTCACTCTTTGCCTCCGATGTATAATCAATTTAGAATGACCTACCACATGAACAAAGAGGAGGTCACTCTAAGTAAGCTCCAAGGTCTATTGAGGGTTGCTGAGAGCAATTTCAAGGACAAGTCTGTTGCACCAACTCCCAATCCGTCTGCTGCTCCTGTCTTGGCAATTGGTCAAGGGAAGGGAAAGAAGAGGAAAGCTTCTTCAAATAACTATCGAAAGGTGAAAGCCCGAGATGGTTCCTCTTCTAGTGGGACAAAAGTTGATCCCTCTAAGCCCTGCTCTAACCCGAAGGAGGCAGAGTGCCACCACTGCCACAAGATAGGACATTGGAAGCGAAGCAGCCCGGACTACCTGCAAGCCATCAAGGAAGGAAAGATCAAGCCATCTTTCGCAAGTATATATGCAATAAAATCTAACGATTCTAATCATGCTATTTCTTGGGTTCTTGACACCGGTTGTGGTTATCACATTTGTTCTAATGTGCAGGGACTAAAAAGAAGTAGGGATGTGGAGCAAGGAAGGATCAATCTAATCATGGGGAACAGAAGATCGTCGCCTGTGACCAAGATTGGAGTGTATTCTTTGGTTCTTAAGAATAGTTTAGTTTTAGATTTGAACAATTGTTGCTATTCGCCAGAAATGGCTAGAAACATCATTTCATTTCATGGTTTATATAGACAAGGTTTTAGATTTTCTTTTAATAATGAGAATGGTTCTATTTTGGCTTATCTAAATGGTGTCTTTTATTTTGAAGCTATACCATGTAATGGAATATATGAAACTGTTATGATTGTTGATAACTTAGGAAATGATGTTTTGAATATCGATTCTTCCACTAGTATGGATAAAGCATCCTTGTGGCATTGTCGTCTTGGACATGTCAACAAGAAACGCATAGCCCAACTCCAAAAGGATGGAGTGTTGGAGTCATTCGACCTTAGGGAAGATGACACATGCGAATCTTGTTTACTTGGAAAGATGACTAAGTCACCCTTCACGAGTACTTGTGAAAGGGGTGAGGGACTATTAGACCTAATACATACCGATGTATGTGGACCTTTTAGATCAACCACAAAGGATGGGAACCGCTTCTATGTGACCTTTACCGATGATTATAGTAGATATGGGTATATCTATTTAATCAAGCAAAAGTCAGAAACCTTTGAAAAGTTCAAAGAGTTCAAGAATGAAGTGGAGAATCAATTGGGCAGGAAAATCAAGATGCTTCGATCCGATCGAGGAGGAGAGTACCTAAGTCTTGAATTCCACGATTATCTCAAGGAGTGTGGAATAGTTTCGCAATTGACGCCTCCTAGGACACCACAATTGAATGGTGTGGCAGAAAGGCGTAATCGAACCTTATTGGATATGGTTCGCTCTATGATGAGTCGTGCTTCACTACCTATCTTCTTTTGGGGGTATGCCTTAGAGACTGCCGCCCATATCCTTAACCGAGTCCCTACCAAGAAGGTTGCTAAAACACCTCACGAGATGTGGACGGGGAAAGTTCCCTCGTTGGCACATATCAAGGTTTGGGGTTGCGAGGCTTTCGTAAGACGAGATACTCACGACAAGCTTGAACCTCGAAGTGAGCGATGTATTTTCATCGGCTACCCGCAAACTTCCTTTGGATATCTCTTCTATAGACCGAAAGATAATGTTATCTTTGTTGCGAGGAGAGGAGTTTTCCGAGAGCGAGAACTCATAAGCCAAGGAGACAGTGGGAGGCAAATCGAACTTGAAGAGATTCAAGAATTGATAGATGAAGGAACCTCTACTGCTGGCGTTCAACCCGAGGAGGAAACTCCGGTTGAACCGATTGACGAATCCTTACCTCTTAGACGTTCCGATAGAGTTAGAGTTCAACCCCAGTTTTATGGCTTTCATATTACTACCGAAGGGGACATGTATATTAGTGATTGTACACTAGTAAATCTTGATGAACCTAATAGCTATAAGGAAGCCATGGCAGGCCCGGAGTCTGCGAAATGGAAAGAGGCGATGGATAGCGAGATCCAATCCATGTACGATAACCAAGTTTGGAATTTGGTTGATTACGTGCCCGAACGTAAGACCGTAGGGTGCAAGTGGATCTTCAAGAAGAAGACCGACGTGGATGGGAACGTACACACATACAAAGCGCGATTGGTTGCGAAGGCCTTTACTCAAACTCCTGGAGTTGACTATGATGAGACCTTCTCACCAGTTGCGAAGATTAAATCTATTAGAGTGATGCTAGCAATTGCCGCATTTCATGATTATGAGATTTGGCAAATGGATGTCAAGACCGCTTTCCTTAACGGAAAGTTGGCTGAGGATGTTTACATGGCTCAGCCAGAGGGGTTTGTGGATCCGAAACATCCGAATAGAGTGTGTAAGCTTGAGAAGTCCATTTATGGACTTAAGCAAGCGTCTCGCAGATGGAATCTTTGCTTCGATGAGAAAGTCAAAGAGTTTGGATTTGTACGAAGCGAAGACGAATCTTGTGTATATGTCAAAGCCAGTGGGAGTGTAGTAAGCCTCCTCGTTCTATATGTCGATGACATATTACTCATAGGAAACGATATCCCGACTCTGCAGGAGGTTAAGTCCTGGCTCGGGAAGTGCTTCGCTATGAAGGACCTCGGAGAGGCTTCTTACATTTTGGGAATAAGGATAGTAAGAGATAGAAGTAAGAGACTAATTGGACTTAGTCAGAATACTTACTTGGAGAAGGTACTAAAACGTTTTAGTATGGAAAACTCAAAGAAGGGAGAACTACCGATACAAGGAAATGCCAAGTTGAGTAACACTGAAAGTCCGAGTACCGAAGACGAGATAGCAGAAATGAGCCGAGTACCATACGCTTCCGCAGTTGGTTCAATCATGTACGCTATGACTTGTACTCGCCCTGATGTAGCCTTCGCTTTGAGCATGGTTAGCAGATATCAAGGGAATCCTGGCAAAGCACATTGGATTGCGGTAAAGAACATCCTTAAGTACCTTCGGAGAACAAAAGAATGGTTCTTAGTCCTTGGAGGGAGTGATGACTTGAAGGTGCGAGGGTATAGTGACGCCAGCTTTCAAACCGACAGGGACAACTATCGTTCGCAGTCGGGCTGGGTTTTTACCCTAAATGGAGGAGCAGTGACATGGAAAAGTTCCAAGCAGGAAACCGTAGCTGATTCAACGTGCGAATCAGAGTACATCGCAGCAAGCGAAGCGTCGAAGGAGGCAATATGGCTGAAGAACTTCATCGGTGATCTTGGAGTTGTACCGGCCATAAAGGAGCCCATGGAGATTTTCTGTGATAACGAAGGTGCGGTTGCCTTGACCAAGGAACCAAGGGATCATGGTAGATCTCGACATATCGACAGAAAATATCACTTCATTAGACATCGTGTAGAAGAAGGACAACTCGTAGTGAAGAGGATATCATCAGAAGATAACCCAGCAGATCCGCTTACGAAGGGACTGAGTAGGGTTAAGCACTTGCAGCATGCTAGGAGTATTGGTCTGAAGGATGATATTAGTATAGATTAGATTGTATTAGAAACGTATAATAGATAAATGTAATTAACATTTGATGATTAAATAAAGAAGTTTTATTTGTGCGTAAAGTTACTATCACATGTTAGTTGTTTAACTATTGTTTCACTTTGCATGTTTTGACTTCCAGAATAATTGAGTTTATTAGGAATAATCGAATTATTTAAATGGTCCACAATCGTTCATATGTTGGGAGTAGATATGAATGAAGATTGTCGTGAATTGGTGTGTAGAGTGTCTAAATGGTGTTAGACATAGCAAGAGTTGCTGCAACGTTCATGAGTGCTTACGAACTAGTTTTGAGCATTGGAATAAACCCGCGCTTGCTGGAATCACCTTATGGAATACGATATAAAAGGTGATCGCAAGACGATAATATCATATGGTCTTAAAACCTAGATATATGGTTTATTATTTGTTAATTGATTGTGCATTGATAATGCGAAAACGCATCAGTAACTTGATGTCATAAAACGCATTGTTGTGTATGGTTGGTTAATGAATAAGTAAATGCATATAAGTCGAAGTTTATCTGTAAATTTTATCCTAAGAGGGTAGAAGAGATATCTTGGCCACTCGATGATTTGATTTGACTTATGTGCCGGGCCCGGTCAGAACTGAATTGATGTGTTCGATTAAGTTCTATGTCAAATAAATCGAAGATCGAGAAATCTAAATGCTAGACTAACCATTCCATAGGATTGTCAGCATGATATCTAACAGAGGACTGTACGATCCCTTATCTAAAGGACAAGATTGATTAGATCAGAGTTGACAGCGTCTTTGAGAGCTACGATTGCAAACCGTATTATACTTGTATAGTTACTAGACTTATCCAAGTGGGAGACTGTTGGAATAGTGTCTAAGGCTATAACTATATTCGGTGGTGCATGGTCCTTTTGGGTTGCCTTCACCATAGCAACTTGAAGGATGATTTGTTAAGAGAGAGTAAATGTTATAAGGAATAATATTTAGCTATTTGATTAATATAAGTCATAAATTAATTGGTATTAATTTGGTGACATAAAGAGATTAATTAAATAAGAGGGTATAAACTGTCAATTGTTTGATAGTTAGACTTTGGACTATAAATCCATTAGGATGGACTTTGGACGGTTTCTAAGAGCTTTAGGATAGCTCAAAATAGTCCATAAGGATATCTATGGAATGGATTTGGATAGCCTTAAGTGAAGATTATCCAATTAGGGTTTAGGGTGAAACCCTTAAGGAGTCTAAAGGTATAAATAGGCCCTTGGGGTGTGGAATTCGTGTACAACCTTTCAGAACCTAAAGCAAGGAACCTCTGGCCGAATTCCATCCCCTCTCCTCTCTCCTAAATCATCTTGCTTGCTATTGGTGTTTGTAAGCCATTAGAGGAGTGACAATTGTGACTCTAGAAGCTCCAAGACAAGAAGATCAACAAGGAACTCAAAGGTATGATTCTAGATCTGTTTTAATGTTATTGTTTAACCTAATTAGCCATTAGAAGTCTTGGATTCAAAAGCATGTTTGATAGAAAGCCTAGATCCAAGCAATAGGGTTTTTGCATGCACACATAGGAAAGTTCTTATGGCTAAAACCCAACAATAACATCATTATGGCATTATCGTCTTGGACATGTAAGCAAGAAACACATTGGCCAACTCCAAAGGGAAGGATCTTGGAGTCATTTGACCTAAAGTCGGATGAGTTGTGAATCTTGTTTGCTTGGGAAAATAACAAAGTCACCCTTCACTGGTTCTTGTGCTAGGGGTGATGGTTTGTTGGATCTCATACATACTTATATGTGTGGACCCTTCAGAACAGCCACAAGAGATGCTAACTGCTTCTATGTGACGTTTACTAATGATTTTAGTGGATATGGACATATTTACTTAATCAAACATAAGTCAGAAACCTTTGAAAAATTCAAAGAGTTTAAATAGGAAGTGGAGAATCAGTTGGGCAGGACCATTAAGATGCTTCGATCCGATCGAGATGGTGACTATATGTAACATACACGTTTTGAAATCGTGTTTTGTAATGAATAAAATTGCGAAATACTATGTGAAATTGAGTGTTGAGTTCTAAAAGATGGTCTCAATCTTCCTACGGGTCAAACTCACATGATCTATGGCGATAAACTTAGCTCCAACCTTCGCATCATTTCCTGCATCAAAGCTCAAAAACTCTTGTGAAAGGAGTGCCAAGCATTCCTAGCGCATGTCATTAACAAGAAACAGGAAGTTAAAGACCTCGCGAGCATCCCCGAAGTCTGCAACTTTCCTGATGTCTTTCCGGAAGAGCTCCCCGGAATTCCTCCTGAACGTCAGGTCAAATTTCGCATTGACCTAATTCCTAGAGCTACCCCCGTAGCCAAATCTCCATATCGCCTAGCTCCAGCAGAAATGCAGGATTTATCCAACCAACTCAACGAGTTACTTAGCAAATGGTTCATCAAACCGAGTTCCTCACCCTGGGGAGCCCCGGTTTTATTTGTAAAGAAGAAAGATGGATCCTTCCGGATGTGCATCGACTATCGTGAGCTGAACAAGTTGACCGTCAAGAACCGATATCCTCTTCCTCGAATCGATGACCTCTTCGATCAACTTCAAGGAGCCAGTTACTTCTCAAAGATAGACCTTCGGTCAGGGTACCATCAGTTACGAGTTCATGAGAGTGATGTTTCCAAAACAGCTTTCAGGACTCGATATGGACACTACGAGTTCGTAGTGATGCCCTGCGGTCTAACCAACGCACCGGCAGTGTTCATGGACCTGATGAACTGGGTGTGTCGCCCTTTTCTAGACAAGTTTGTCATTGTGTTCATCAATGACATACTTGTCTACTCTAAAAGCGAAGAAGATCACAAGCAACACTTGAGGTCAGTGTTGGAAACCCTTATATCTGAGAAGTGCGAGTTCTGGATTCGGAAGGTAACTTTCCTCGGTTATGTGGTAAGCGAGCAGGGTATTCATGTGGATCCTTCCAAGATTAAAGTGATAGAGAATTGATCGGCACCGAAAACACCAAGAGAAATTTGTCAATTTTTGGGGCTCATCGGCTATTATCGGAGATTCATCCAGAATTTTTCCAAAATCGCGAAACCCGTAACCACTCTAACACAGAAAGGTGTACCCTTTTGTTGGAGTGAAAAGCAAGAATCCGCGTTCCAGACATTAAAGCAAGCCTTGTGTAGCGCACCTGTTCTATCCCTACCCGAAGGGACAGAGGACTTCGTGGTCTATTGTGATGCGTCTAATCAGGGCTTAGGCTGTGTGCTTGTGCAAAGAGGAAAGGTAATTGCTTATGCCTCGAGACAACTTAAGGCACACGAGGTCAACTACGCCACGCACGACTTGGAGTTAGGAGCCGTACTTTTTTCACTGAAGATCTGGAGACGTTATCTCTAGGGAACCAAGTGTACGATCTTCACTGACCATAAGAGCCTGCTGCACATCCTCAATCAGAAGGACTTAAACATGAGGCAACGACGATCAGTAGAGCTACTCAGCGATTATGAGTGCGCGATTCGTTACCATCCCGACAAGGCCAATGTGGTAGCCGATGCCTTTAGCCGAATGGAAAGTTCAAGCCGTAAGGTGAGAACACTGACGATGACTATCCATTCCCACTTATCCATGCAAACCCAAGAAGCCCAGATAGAAGCCCTCAAACCCGAGATCAAGTCAAGCGAAGCCTTGAGGGGAATAGATAAGAAACTTGAGATCAGAAGTGATGGAGTCTACTGTTTCATGGACCAAATCTGGATTCCAAAGTCTGGAGGATTCAGGGAGATTGTCATGGAGGAAGCACACAAGACCAGATACTTTGTTCACCCAAGTTCAGACAAGATGTGCCTAGATCTCAAGAAACAATACTGGTGGCCAAACATGAAAGCGGAGATCGCTACATTTGTGGGCAAGTGCCTGACTTGAACCAAAGTGAAAGTCGAGTACTAGAAACCCTCGGGTCTGCTCTAGCAACCCGAGATACCTGAGTGGAAATGAGGGATGATTACCATGGATTTCATAACCAAGTTACACAAATGTTCAAGTGGGTACCATACCATTTGGGTAGTTGTCGTTTGACCAAGTCCGCTCACTTCATCCCGATTAGAGAATCATTGAAGATGGAAAGACTCGCGCAAATCTACATCCAGGATGTAGTCCGACTGCATAGTGTACCTGCATCCATTATCTCCGACCGAGATAGCAGGTTTACCTCAAGGTTTTGGCAGTCTCTCCAGAAGGCTCTTGGAACTAAACTAGACATGAGCACAGCTTATCACCCTCAGACCAACGGACAGAGTGAGAGAACTATCCAAACCCTGGAAGATATGCTTAGGGCATGTGTCATCGATTTCGTAAAGTCATGGGACACACATTTGCCTTTGATCGAGTTCTCGTACAACAACAGTTACCACACCAGCATCCAGGTTGCCCCGTTCGAGGCCCTCTACGGTCGCAAGTGCAGATCCCCTCTGTGCTGGACCGACGTAGGGGACACGCAGCTAGCCAAGAGTCGATTTCCCGACAATGCTCTCACTGGTCCAGAAATCATTCACAAAACCACTGAAAAGTTCATCCAAATCCGAGAATGATTGAAAGCTTCACGAGATTGCCAAAAGAGTTATGTTGATATACGATGGAAACCTCTGGAGTTCCAGGTTGGAGACCGTGTCCTGTTGAAGGTCTCACCCTGGAATGGCATGGTACGTTTTGGAAAGCGTGGGAAACTTAACCCGAGGTACATAGGACCCTTCGAGATCCTCGCCAAGATTGGTCCTGTAGCCTATAAACTTCTATTACCCCATGACCTTAGCAACATTCATCCCGTCTTCCACGTCTCAAATCTTAAAAAGTGTCTATATAATGAAACCGTTGTGATTCCCCTTGACGAGACCGAGCTCAATGAAAACTTGAACTTCGTGGAAGAGCCAATCGAAATCATGGATCGAGAGATCAAACGTACGAAACAAAGTCGCATCCCGATAGTGAAGGTTCGCTGGAATGCCAAATGGGGACCAGAATTCACTTGGGAGCGCGAAGACTTGATGAAACAGAAGTATCTGCATCTCTTTCCAAATCCATGATTTGTATCTTAATTCTGAATTTTGGGACAAAACTCCCTCTAACGGAGGGATAATGTGACAACCGTAATTTATTCCGTCACAAAAACCGTTCCTGTTAAATAAAACCGTTCGTATGCATATTGTCCCGTTAACCTTTGAGTTAAATTAATTTAATCGTGACTTTTATTCCGGTTTCGTAAGTGTTGGGATGCGTTATAAACATTAAAATATTTTCCATATTGTTTGGAAAATTATTATTTTCATCTCAGTCGTGATTACGTCAAATTATCGGGTACGACCAAAAGCACCGTCTAACGACAGGATCCGGTAGAATTCCACCAGGCCACAAAATAAACCCCTATATAAGGGATTGAGTGACATCATTTTGAAGCTTTCTCTCTCTCTCTAAACACTTTCTCTCACTACTCTCTCTCTCTCTAGAACTCGAAATTGGTCCAAAAACCCCATTTCAAGCATCATTTGGTAAGCAATCCATCCTACACTTTTTGTTTAACTTGAATAGCATGAAAATCCATCTTGAAATCACCCAAAACACCTATGAACATGTGTTTACGGTTTGGGGACCCTCCCAAAACCGTGAACACCTCTTATGAGGGTTTTGAAGCCTCAAAACCCCTCCAAAACACCTCTAGGGCTTAGATTCGACTTAGAAACTTGCAGGTATGGACTTAGGACCCCAAAATCATGGCATTTGATGTATGAACATGAGTTTACGGCCCAAGAACATTGTTGGACTGTAAAACCCCATGCATGAACCATAAACACCTCTTAAGGTGTTAAAAATGCCCTTAAACACCACCGAAAGCTTTCAAACGATTCTATGACCTTCTACTCCATCATTTGGAGCACCAAATCATACAAGAAGGGACCAAACACGAGTTTACGGTCCAAGAACATGCTTGGACTGTAAAACCTCATTCATAGACCTTAAACACCTTTTAGGGTGTTAGTTTTCCCCTAAACACCTTCAATGAACTTCCATGAGTGCATAGAACCTTATAACCCTTCAAGAAATGCACCAAAACATTCATAAATGGGAAAAACTAGAGTTTACAGTCCAAGAACATTCTTAGACCATAAACTCATCTACCTAGACAATAAACACCCCCAAAGGGTGTTTAAGTGCCCTTATCACCTTAAATGGCTTGTATGTTGGACTAGAATCACATGTGATTAACCTACAAACACCAAATCACATGAATCATGGACAAACATGAGTTTACGATTGTAAACTCATGTGTTTAAGGTAGTAAACTCCCCAAGAACATCTTCATAGACCATAAACTCTATTTCTAAGGTCATTTCAAGTCCCGATCACTTCCTAAGCCATGGAATCAACCCTAGAACTTTCCCGTGTGCATTGTAAGACTATTTGGAAATCAAGAATACACCACCCATCAGTTTATGGCCGTAAACTCATGGGGATATTGTCAATGGACCGTAAACTCGTCAAAGAGTTTACTTTTGAAGAGTAAACTCCATATCTAGGTCCTACACATCCATAGATGTCACTTGGGTCACTCCGAACACTTGAATTGAAGTGTTTTCCCGTCTCAAAGTGTATATTCATATCTAATTAGTGATTTAAACTCTAATTAGATACGTTTGTATATCATTTCACATTACATAGGAACCTCGCGCGTTATGAAGCCCCAAACCGACACATAGCATCCAAACCGACACGTTTTCTCGTCTGGTGAGTTCATACCCCTACCCTTATTCAATGTTTTTCACTGTTTTCAGGGGGGAATACAAGCAAAGTACAAGGAATAATTTTACTCAAAACTTGTTTTGTATATGTTGTGTTTCATTTTACATATGCTTTTAACACTGACAATCATAACAGATAATCGTTGAACCAGCAGAACACACTATTGTATTATTTGTGAAAAACATTATAAATTGTTGTATTTTATATTTTCACAAATGGTTTTTCCCACATCAAAACAATTAAAAGCAAAACATTGAACTTTGAACATTAACTTAGAATATTGTTTTGTCCTCGGTAACACTCCATAGAGATACGCGAGTGGAGGATCGTCATTTGATCTTTCTGTATTATTACCAGTAAGTTTGTTAATCCTATAAATTGGAGACACGTCCTCGGAGAACACTCCACAGAGATACGCGAGTGGAGGACTGCCGCTATAACCAAAATCTCTTAGATAGGGAGCCTGACTTGAATGTATAGATCTATACGGGGCTGACTACCCCGCACCTGGCTGCTAGCTACAGCCAAACCGAAAGGTTCAAGGGTGACGAAAGTCATAAAGTGAGATGGACTACTTATTGCCATAATTAGTCTATCGTATGGTTATGGAACTCGCAATTTGGATAACAGAGATTTACCTTTTTAGTAATAATGGATTTCAGTAACTAGTTAACTTTGTAATTATTAGTTTTATATACATGTTAAAAATAATACATTTCAGTATACATCTTTTACATTACATTTCGGATTGGTAAACTAACATACATTTCACAAGGATAACCAGGCTTTTCAGTATACATCTTTCACATTACATTTCAGATCGGTAGTCAACATTTAGGAAAATATGGGATTTTCCTGGGATAACAATTGAACATAACAAGAACCGTGTAACATAACAGATAACTAAACTTTACATATAAGAAAATATGAGATTTTCCTGGGTCGTAACTTTTTCAGAAACCAAATGGAAACTCATACATTTTCAGAAAACAAAACTGCTTATGAACTCACCACCCTTATGCTGATTTTTAAAAATGCTTGTATTCTCAGGTCCGCATTAGATAGGTACCCGATGATCATTCTGTTGAAGACGGAGTGCATCGAAGACACGTCTTGCTTTTGTTCATATATATATATATATATATATATATATATATATATATATATATATATATATATATATATATATATATATATATGTATCATAGTTGTATAACTTTACTTTTGAACAAATGTAAATATTCATATGTAATGTAATGGTTTTTTACTTTGCTTACTATGTGCATTGGATTTGATACTCAACGTGGAGTCCACCCCGGAAATGTTTCCGCCTTGGTTTTCGGGGTGTGACACATCGGTGGCGAGTCCGACGGGAGACACGTCTCGCCTACCAGCCTCGCATCCGATCCATCCTATCCGAGCCTCGCATGCGCGCCAGCTCCCCTCCTCTCGCTTCGTGGCCTTCGCTCCAGCAGCCGTGTGTCCCTTCTACCAGTGCACCTACGAACCTCCGCCTTATAAATAGGAGGGTGCGAACCCTCCCGACTAAAATTAGAAAACTGCCATTTTTCACCCCTAAATCCATATTTTCACTATTTTGAATTTCCCCGAAGCCCCGGTATTAATTTTAGCACCCGAAACACGTCCCGAGACTCCCGAGAAGCCCGGAAATTTTATCTTTTCGGTTTTGAAGCCCCACCTTGGCAGAGCCCGATTTTCAATTAAGCTCCCAGTTTTCAACATAGAAAGACATATTTAAAGCCGAAGTGCTGCATAAATTACTATTTTAACCCCCGGTTAACTTAAGGTGAGTTCAATATATAGGAACAATTGTATGTTGTTTTATTCGCTATGTTTATAGCAATTGTAATACCTTTGACCATGTGATCAAGGAAGGACTTATATTCACATTGGTATTGGTACGTAGCCTCTAGCCATGTAGAGCATGTCTCCATAAGAGAATGACTTCTATTCTATGGCATTGGAAAATGGTTAGAAAGGACTATAAGCCTGAAATCTAACAAGATGTTAATCAGGAATTGCATTTCTTCTATGCCATTTGGGCCAAAGTTTTATCGATGTATATAAAGCATTGAAAATTATATTTTTGAATAAAGTCTTTGATTGATATGAACGCTTGTCACATGATTTACACATACATCTTGTTGTTTCTCTTTGCTTTTGCTACATTGAAGTATATATATGGAATAACATTATATTGTATCTATTATTGAACTCACTAAGCGTCACCGCTTACCCTATCAATGTTTAACAATTGCAGGTGATAAGTAACTAGTATGCTGACATACTATTCAAAGATTCAGAATATTTTGTAAAAGTACTTTTGTACTTCAGTTTAGGTTTGTATAAATTACAATATCCTGGGTAGTTATGTAATATATATAACACTTTGTAATAGACGGTTTGTATCCAATAGTTTGTAATCCCTTTATCAATGTAAAATATTGCTTTTATAAATATGCAAGTAGCATGTTTTGGAGTAATGATATTGTGAAGTATGAAAGTTTGGGTCTTTCAAAAATACGAAAGTTGGGGTCTTTCACTATCTTAGTATACAGTTCCTTGACTATCTTAAGGAATGTGGGATTATCTCACAATTGACACCTCCTAGGACACCATAGTTTAATGGTGTGGCTGAGAGGTGCAATTGAACCTTTTTGGATATGGTTCGTTCCATGATGAGTGAAGCTTACCTACTAATCT
The DNA here is from genome assembly GCF_052625555.1 of Lactuca saligna. Taxonomy (NCBI): domain Eukaryota; kingdom Viridiplantae; phylum Streptophyta; class Magnoliopsida; order Asterales; family Asteraceae; genus Lactuca; species Lactuca saligna. The sequence goes on along the minus strand of NC_136421.1, from coordinate 147,045,169 downwards.
CATTTTGGGGGTATGCATTAGAGACTGTTGCCCATATCCTTAATCTAGTCCTTTTAAAGAAGGTTGCCAAAACACCTCATGAGATGTCGACCGGAAAAGTTCCCAATCTAGACCACACCAAGATTTGGGGTTGCGAGGCTTTCGTGGTGTGCGAGACTCACGATAAGCTCGAACCTCAAAGTGAGAGGTGTATTTTCATCGGCTACCCACAGAGATCCTTTGGTTACCTCTTCTACAGATCCAATGATAATGTGGTCTTTGTAGCAAGGAGGTGAGTCTTTTGCGAGAGAGAGAGAGTTCATGAGCCAAGGAAGCACTCGGAGGCAAATTGACCTTGAAGTAATTCAAGAGTCAAGTGGTGAAGGAACCTCAAACCCTAGCAATCAACCTGAGGAGGAAACTCCTATTGATCCGACAGAAGAGTCTGTACCTCTGAGGCATTCCACGAGATTTAGGAATGCACCAGAGCATTATTATTGTTTCCGTATTACTACGGAAGGTGATACACTTATTAGTGATAGTACACTAGTAATTCTGAATGAACCTAACAGTTACACGGAAGCCATGTGTAACGACCCAATTTTTACGTCCGAAAATTTCATTTTAAAATATTACTTTAGAAAACATTAATAAATAAAAACATTGTTTGATCACACCTTAACACATCGCAACCATGTTCTAAAAGGTCAAACCATACATCCCATCAAAATATCAGAGTACAATCCCAGTAAATCTCGTAAATGCGGAAACCGAAGAGTGTGTGTATGACGTGCCGCTACCGCGCCGGCTCCTTCCCCTTCGGTGCAGAGGTACCTGAAAACAAAACTGTAAACGTAAGCATAAAGCTTAGTGAGTTCCCCCAACGTACCACATACCACACAAACACATAACATACGTACTGCCAGGCTATTCTGGGGTGCCTGACTACCCGGTACGGCCATTCTGGGGTGCCGACCTACCCATGCGGCCATTCTGGGGTGCCGTCTTACCCGTGTCAAGCCATTCTGGGGTGCTGACTACCCATGTCAAGCCATTCTGGGGTGCTGACTACCCATCGGTCCTAACAACCGATCCTCGAGGATTGGTCCCCTCCCACTACCACTATCGCATAACATGACAGACCAACATACAAGCATACCATCACATACAGTCAGATAATTCTGGGGTGTCTGACTACCCAGCGGTCCTAACAACCGAACTCTACTACTATTGCATATAACGTATCATGATAGCATATAACATAACCGGTAATAGAAAACCTAGATGATTTCACAAAGACAATCATCTATCATACGTCTCCTACTGGTGGGCCGGCATTGTGGCCTTAGACCCACCGCTACTGGAAGGTAACTCACCTCAAAGTAGCTGCTGAACTGATCGGGAACTAACTGACTGCTGCTGCTCCGGGAGTCCTCCGGCTGCAATTCCCACAACATACTCAATCAAACACTGCTAACTGTCCTTTAGGTAAAATGACCATTTTACCCCCGGTCTAGCTCTAAGCCAATGCTAGAGTCAACTTTCAGTTGACCCGACTCGCCGAGTGGATCTCCACTCGCCGAGTCCCAAGCAAACTATTGTCGTGGGTCCCTGGTTCTACTCGTCGAGTTGGGCTATGACTCGACGAGTTCATCTTCTAACTGTCATTCAACTCCTTCATCCTACTCGCCGAGTTGTATGAACAACTCGTCGAGTTCATCTTCATCCGAAGGACACTTTATGCTAAGACTCGCCGAGTTGTATGAACAACCCGCCGAGTCTGTTCTTGATCTATGAAGATTGCCTTGGACTTGCCGAGTCAGGGCATTGACTCGCCGAGTCCTAACATGGGTGAGTTCAGTTCCCAACTCACCGAGTCACCCCCTGTGACTCACGGCTCAACTCGATACATCATGAAGGGACCAAATCAGTGACTCGCGACCAGACTCGCCGAGTCGCCGCCATTTATCCACCAAATACACCGATTTACTCGATTTTAGTCCATGCCATTCATAGATCTGGACTTCTAGGACACAAATCACACGTAAAGTTTCCAACTTTACGTGTGGATATTCACTAATGTGGATTTTAGGGTGCAAAATGCCTCAAAAGGGTAGATCTAGGATGAACAAGCCACATGGGGCCATAAAGCTAACGGATCTGAGCTCTTGGAGCTCAATCTTGCCTAGATCTAAAGGTTAATCCACTTATTACGAAACATTAAGCATAAACAAGCTTGAAGAATTGCTCAAGAGTGTCTCAAATGAAATCTTAAGCATAGAAACAGGGGAAAAACGAGATATACCTCAAGGAAAATGTTGAAATGACACAAAGATGGCTGATCTCCTTCTCCTCTTCTTGATCTACTCCTCTTCCTCCTCAAAACCTTCAAGAACACACCAAGAACACTTCAGTCTCTCAAGGAAATAAGGGAAACGATGTTGGGGGAGTTCTGGGGGTGAATGGGGACGAGTTGGGGCGGAATGAGGGTTTAAATAGGGTGCAAACCCTTGAAACTTAGGGTTTCATCCAGCAACGGTGACTCGCCGAGTCCAGGATATGGACTCGCCGAGTCGCCCACTTAAACGTGTCTTGAGTCTCGTCCCTACTCGGCGAGTCGGACCTTATGACTCGCCGAGTCCAAGGCTTTAATAGGGCAATGCTCAAATAAAATTCACATACCGGAGACCAGGTGCTACAAATCTCCCCCACTTATTTTAGACTTCGTCCTCGAAGTCTGCTGCCCGGTCCTGAAACAGCTCGGGGTAATGCTCCATCATCTTGTCCATCGGTTCCCAAGTCCATTCCGAACCCTTGCGGTGCTGCCATTGCACCTTTACTAGTTCTACCCTCTTGTTTCTCAATGTCTTGGTCTTTCTGTCAAGTATTGCGACTGGGCGCTCAATGTAATTCAAGCTGTCATCAACCTGAATATCCTCCAACGGTACTACTGCTGAATCGTCCACCAGGCACTTCCGCAACTGCGAAACATGGAAGGTGCTGTGGATCTGACTGAGCTCGGCTGGCAGATCCAGCCTATACGCCACCTTGCCCACCCGGGCTGTAACCCTGAACGGCCCGATGAACCTTGGGCCCAACTTGCCCCGCTTCCTGAATCGAATGACACCTTTCCAAGGCGACACTTTCAGGAGGACCATATCCCCGACTTAGAACTCCAAGTCGGATCGACGTCTATCGGCGTAGCTTTTCTGCCGACTCTGTGCAGTCTGAAGTCTGCTCCGTACCTGTTGGATCCTCTCGGTCGTCTCTAGCACCACCTCGGTACTTCCCATGACTCTCTGGCCAACCTCCCCCCAACATATCGGGGTTCTGCACTTCCGCCCATACAACATCTCGAACGGTGGTCGGTCAATGCTCGCGTGATAGCTGTTGTTGTAGGAGAACTCAGCCAAGGGAAGATAGGTATCCCAGCTACCACCGAAATCCAACACACACGCCCGCAACATGTCCTCCAAAGTCTGGATGGTCCGCTCACTCTGACCATCTGTCTGCGGGTGAAAGGCGGTGCTAAAATGCAGACGAGTGCCCAACTCGTCATGGAATTTCTTCCAAAATCTGGAAGTAAAACGCACATCTCTGTCCGAGATCACCGATACTGGCACCCCATGCCGTGCCACAATCTCCCTGATATAGATGTCGGCCAATTTTTCGGCCGATATGCTCTCCTGAATTGGAATAAAGTGAGCACTCTTGGTCAATCTATCCACGATGACCCAAATCGAATCCACTCCCCGTGCCGTCCTGGGAAGCTTTGTGATAAAATCCATCGTGACATCTTCCCATTTCCACAGTGGAATGTCCAACGGCTGCATCTTGCCATGCGGCCTCTGATGTTCGGCCTTGACCTTCCTGCAGGTCAAACACCGCTCGACGTACCATGCCACATCCCGCTTCATGCAAGGCCACCAATAATCCGGACGAAGATCCCTATACATCTTCGTCGCCCCGGGATGAATAGAAAATAGGGACTTGTGCGCCTCCTGCATCAAAATCTGACGCACGCCATCGTGATACGGCACCCACACCCTACGGTGTAATGTCAAAAGTCCTCTGCCATCCTAATCAAAGGAGGAAACCTGACCCACCACACGCTCGCTCTTCCGATGCTCCTCCTTGATAGCCTCCTGTTGAGCCTCCCGAATCTGCTCCAACAGGGGAGTCACCACAGTCATCCTCAAACAGACGTCCCTGATCGGCACCGTCTTGCGGCTAAGCGCATCGGCCACCACATTGGCCTTCCCCGGGTGGTAAAGGATCTCGCAATCATAATCCTTCACCACGTCCAACCACCGCCGCTGCCTCATATTCAGATTCGGCTGGTCCATGAGGTAACTCAAACTCTTGTGGTCCGTGTAGATGGTACACCGAACCTCGTAGAGGTAATACCGCCAAATCTTGAGGGCAAAGACCACCGCCCCCAACTCCAAATCGTGCGTCGGGTAATTTGCCTCGTGAGGCTTGAGCTGCCGCGAAGCGTAGGCAATGACATGCCCCCTCTGCATCAGAACTGCGCCCAACCCTGAAATGGACGCATCGCAGTAAACCACAAAATCCTCTACGCCCTCAGGCAGGGCTAGGATCGGTGCCTCACACAATTTCTTTCTCAGCATCTCAAACGCAGCCTGCTGCTCGGGTCCCCACCGAAAGACCACGACTTTCTTCGTCAGTCGTGTCAGGGGTACGGCTATCTTGGAGAAATCTTGGATAAATCTCCGATAGTAGCCCACCAATCCCAGGAAGCTCCGAATCTCGGATGGAGACTTCGGGACCTCCCATCTCATCACGGCCTCGACCTTGGCCGGATCAACCAAAATCCCGTTCTGGTTGACGAGGTGTCCAAGAAATTGCACCTCGCGCAACCAAAACTCACACTTGGAGAACTTGGCATACAAGCTCTCCCTCCTCAGGGTCTCCAATACCTCCCTCAGATGCTCCTCGTGTTCCTCCCGAGTCTTGGAATAGACCAAGATATCATCGATAAAGACTATCACAGACCGATCCAGCATCGGTCTACACATGCGGTTCATGAGGTCCATGAACGCGGCAGGAGCATTGGTGAGCCCAAACAGCATCACCACGAACTCGTAATGACCATAGCGCGTCCGAAACGCAGTCTTCTGCATATCCTCCTCCCTGACCCTCATCTGATGATACCCCGAACGCAAGTCAATCTTGGAGAAACAAGATGCTCCCTGAAGCTGGTCAAATAGGTCGTCAATCCTCGGAAGCGGGTATCGGTTCTTCACCGTTACCTTGTTCAGCTCCCGATAATCTATACACATCCGATGCGACCCGTCCTTCTTTCTTACAAACAGAATCGGGGCTCCCCAGGGTGAACTGCTCGGCCGAATAAATCCGTTGTCCAGCAGCTCCTGCAGCTGCGTAGACAACTCCTGCATCTCGGGAGGAGCCAACCGATATGGTGCTTTGGCTATCGGAGCCGCACCGGGAATGAGGTCAATCCTGAACTCCACCTGTCGCTCCGGAGGTATCCCAGGTAGTTCCTCCGGGAAAACATCAGCAAAATCTCGAACCACCGGGACCTCGCTCACGGTCGCCTTACCCGCCTCCCGGGTATCCATCACATACGCGACATAACCCGCGCATCCCTGCTGAAGGTAGCGCCTAGCCCTCGCTGCTGAACATACAGTGGGTCCACACTGCGGCCGCTCTCCATGAATTACTAACTCTCCCCCGCTTGGGGTCCTGACTCGCACTAGCTGCTGCGCGCAATCTATCACTACCCCATTAGGGCTCAACCAATCCATACCAATAATCACCTTGTTCCCACGCAAAGGAATGGGAACCAAGTCTACCAGGTAACGCTCATCAAACAGTCGCAGAACACAATCTCGAAACACCATCGATGCTCGCACCGATCGATCGTCAGCAATCTCTACCTCTAACGGGCAATCTAACTCGCCCGAAGTCTCATGAAATCTCTTGCTAAGAGCAAGAGAAACGAACGATCGGGATGCACCCGAGTCGAACAATACCTGAACCGGGATGCCGTTCACATGGAACGATCCTAATACACATGTATACACACGGAGCACATATCAATATCATAACAACGTAAAATAAAAGATAGAAGGAAGGAATCATACCCGTCACCACATCGGGCGCGGTGCGTGCCTCCTCGGCAGTCAACTCAAATGCCCGACTCCTCACCACTGGAGCCTCTGCCTTGCCCTAATGGCCATCCGTGATCCACAGGGTCGCTGGAGCTGGCGCCTTCACTGGCGCTGAAACTGTCAACATGGGGCAATTGGCCTTCTTGTGGCCCCTCTGGTTGCAGTGGAAACACAGCAACTCTGATGTCTTAATAACTGTCGCAGGAGCAGTGCAATCCCTAATGATATGCCCAAACTTGCTGCACTTGTAGCAGCCTGACGATCCCATCCTGCACGCCCCCTCGTGCGGCCTGTCGCACCTCCTGCAGCGGCTCGGTCCCGACTGGCCTTTCGGCCTCCCATCTGATCCCTTGGGCTTCTTCCCCGAAGCCCCTGCTGCCTGACCGTCCTCAAGTTTCAGTTTCTGGATGTGCTCCAAATCTATCTCTCTCTCCCTAGCCCTGGCAATCATGGAGTCCAGGCTAGGGCAAGCCGAAAAGCTAACATGCTCCCGAATGTCAGCTCGTAGCATATCATGGTAACGAGTCCTCCTCATATCCTCGTCACCTGCATACTGGGGCACCAATAAAGCCCTCTCCCGAAACTTGGCGGTGATCTCCGCCACGGTCTCTGTCGTCTGCCTCATGTCTAGAAACTCCCTGGCCAGCTGCTGAAGCTCGACCGCTGGTGCAAACTCTGCCCTGAACCTAGCCACAAAGTCCGACCAGGTCATTGCCTCGATAGCCGAGGCTCCCAACGAGTCACCCACTGACTCCCACCAATCCCGGGCTCGGTCCCGTAAACACCCTGCTGCGTACCTCACCTTCGACCCCTCGGGGCAGAAGCTGGTCAACTGGGCGGACTCAATATCCGCAATCCACCGCCTGGCGACAATGGGGTCCTTCACCCCATGGAAATCCGGCGCACCACTGCCCCTGAAGTCCTTGAAGGACAATGTGCGAGATCCCGACTGGCTAGAGGCCAAGTCGCTCCTGAATGCCTGTAGGCGATCCTCCATCAACTCCATGATCCCTTCCTTGATCGACCCAAAGATGATGGGGGTCGACTCAAGGATGCCCCTAGTGATCTCCGATGTGATGAACTCACGTAGCCTCTCATCAATCGGCTCGGTGCCTGATCCCGAACCTGACCCCTCTCCTGACCCGCCATCTGTCGGTCTCGGTCGAAGTACCACCATTCTGCAAAACATCATAATAATCATTAGTGGTACTGCTACTTTCTGAGGGATCTCAACTACTTACAGGTTCCTTGGTCTCGTCTTGGCCTTCCTCGGCTTGGGTACGGATCCTCTGCTTTCAGTAGTACGGGCCCATACTACCTTCCACATCTATCCATACCTTCTCCGAGGAATTCCTCGACTCCACCAGCTCCCCTTTACTACTGCTACTCTCTGATGTTCTCATCCTAGGCTTGCCCTAGGGAAAACTCAAGTTCAACACGACTGGTCCTCAGCTGCTGTAGGTCTCCTCATAATGCCAGTTAGCCACCACCTAAACACCATCACATGTGATGAGGATTAGATAATCCTTCAAGTAAAAGATCCGTCCCTACAACGGTTGGACTCAAACAAGAGCTGCGCAATAGGGCCAGTTCCAATACTTTTGGATTATTCAACACTGATTACATGTGGTGTGATGTGTTTACCTAGTGGCTAACTCCCATTACTCAGAATCCCACCAAGCACGAAGCAAGCAACATTCGGATAAGGGAAAAATAGACTCAAGCCAAAACTATTCTTATAACAAGAAATGACACTTAACATAGGATGCTAAGCTCATACTATCAGGCATAACCTAAACAGGCTATCCTACTGCTGTCTACTCAATTCTAGCATGCAATATTCATAAAGCTGTAACACATAAGCAGGCACATAAGGCATCACTCCTAGATCCTTAGCCTATTCTAGCATGCAGTTTTACGTAAGCTGATAAACATAACATAAACTTGTATGGGTACTATGGGGAATACTTACTTGAGCTCGGCGGGTCGTGCACGTCACACACTTTGCTCTTTCTTATGACTCTTTTCCGGGTTTTAAAGAACAATTTCTTTTGGAAAATCTTTCAATCCCTCGATTTGAGTCCAAACACTCCCGAAGGCATGTCCGAATCCCTCAAACCAGGGCTCTGATACCAACTTGTAACGACCCAATTTTTACGTCCGAAAATTTCATTTTAAAATATTACTTTAGAAAACATTAATAAATAAAAACATTGTTTGATCACACCTTAACACATCGCAACCATGTTCTAAAAGGTCAAACCATACATCCCATCAAAATATCAGAGTACAATCCCAGTAAATCTCGTAAATGCGGAAACCGAAGAGTGTGTGTATGACGTGCCGCTACCGCGCCGGCTCCTTCCCCTTCGGTGCAGAGGTACCTGAAAACAAAACTGTAAACGTAAGCACAAAGCTTAGTGAGTTCCCCCAACGTACCACATACCACACAAACACATAACATACGTACTGCCAGGCTATTCTGGGGTGCCTGACTACCCGGTACGGGTACGGCCATTCTGGGGTGCCGACCTACCAATGCGGCCATTCTGGGATGCCGTCTTACCCGTGTCAAGCCATTCTGGGGTGCTGACTACCCATGTCAAGCCATTCTGGGGTGCTGACTACCCATCGGTCCTAACAACCGATCCTCGGGGATTGGTCCCCTCCCGCTACCTCTATCGCATAACATGACAGACCAAATACAAGCATACCATCACATACAGTCAGATAATTTTGGGGTGTCTGACTACCCAGCGGTCCTAACAACCGAACTCTACTACTATTGCATATAACATATCATGATAGCATATAACATAACCGGTAATAGCAAACCTAGATGATTTCACAAAGACAATCATCTATCATACGTCTCCTACTGGTGGGCCGGCATTGTGGCCTTAGACCCACCGCTACTGGAAGGTAACTCACCTCAAAGTAGCTGCTGAACTGATCGGGAACTAACTGACTGCTGCTGCTCCGAGAGTCCTCCGGCTGCAATTCCCACAACATACTCAATCAAACACTGCTAACTATCCTTTAGGTAAAATGACCATTTTACCCCTGGTCTAGCTCTAAGCCAATGCTAGAGTCAACTTTCAGTTGACACGACTCGCCGAGTGGATCTCTACTCGCCGAGTCCCTAGCAAACTATTGTCCTGGGTCCCTGGTTCTACTCGTCGAGTTGGGCTATGACTCGACGAGTTCATCTTCTAACTGTCATTCAACTCCTTCATCCTACTCGCTGAGTTGTATGAACAACTCGTCGAGTTCATCTTCATCCGAAGGACACTTTATGCTAAGACTCGCCGAGTTGTATGAACAACCCGCCGAGTCTGTTCTTGATCTATGAAGATTGCCTTGGACTCGCCGAGTCAGGGCATTGACTCGCCGAGTCCTAACATGGGTGAGTTCAGTTCCCAACTCACCGAGTCACCCCCTTGTGACTCACGGCTCAACTCGATACATCATGAAGGGACCAAATCGGTGACTCGCGACCAGACTCGCCGAGTCGCCGCCATTTATCCACCAAATACACCGATTTACTCGATTTCAGTCCATGCCATTCATATATCTGGACTTCTAGGACACAAATCACACGTAAAGTTTCCAACTTTACGTGTGGATATTCACTAATGTGGATTTTAGGGTGCAAAATGCCTCAAAAGGGTAGATCTAGGATGAACAAGCCACATGGGGCCATAAAGCTAACGGATCTGAGCTCCTGGAGCTCAATCTTGCTTAGATCTAAAGGTTAATCCACTTATTACGAAACATTAAGCACAAACAACCTTGAAGAATTGCTCAAGAGTGTCTCAAATGAAATCTTAAGCATAGAAACAGGGGAAAAACGAGATATACCTCAAGGAAAATGTTGAAATGACACAAAGATGGCTGATCTCCTTCTCCTCTTCTTGATCTACTCCTCTTCCTCCTCAAAACCTTCAAGAACACACCAAGAACACTTCAATCTCTCAAGGAAATAAGGGAAAACGATGTTGGGAGTGTTCTGGGGGTGAATGGGGACGAGTTGGGGCGGAATGAGGGTTTAAATAGGGTGCAAACCCTTGAAACTTAGGGTTTCATCCAGCAACGGTGACTCGCCGAGTCCAGGATATGGACTCGCCGAGTCGCTCACTTAAACGTGTCCTGAGTCTCGTCCCTACTCGGCGAGTCGGACCTTATGACTCGCCGAGTCCAAGGCTAAAATAGGGCAATGCTCAAATAAAATTTACATACCGGAAACCAGGTGCTACACCATGGCAGGCCATGAGGCTACTAAATGGAAAGAGGCTATGGACATCGAGATACAGTCCATGTATGACAATCAATTTTGAAACTTGGTTGACAATGTACTAGGTCGTAAGACAGTCAGGTGCAAATGGATCTTCAAGAAGAAGACCAACATCGATGATAATGTACACACTTATAAGGTGCGACTGGTTGCAAAGGGCTTTTATCAAACTCTGGGAGTTGATTATGATGAGACCTTTTCACCAGTAGCGAAGATTAAGTGTATTAGGGTTATGTTAGCCATTGTTGCATTTCATAATTATGAAATATGACAAATGGATGTCAAAACCGGTTTCCTTAATGGAAAGTTGGATGAGGATGTTTACATGAGTCAGCCAGAGGGTTTTGTCAGTATAGAGTACCCTAATAGAGTGTGTAAGCTTGAGAAATCCATCTATGTATTGAAGCAAGCACCTCACTGATGGAATCTTTGTTTCGATGAGAATGTCAAAGAGTTTGGCTTTTCGAGGAGAGAAGATGAATCTTGTGTATATGTCAAGGCAAGTGGGAGTATAGTTGCCTTTTTGGTATTATATGTGGATGACATACTACTCATAGGAAATGACATCCGAACTCTACAGGAAGTGAAGTCCTGGCTTGGGAAGTGTTTCGCTATGAAGGACATTGGAGAAGCTACCTATATCCTAGGAATGAGGATTTTGAGAGACAAGAGTAAGAGACTAGTTGGACTTAGTCAAAGCACATATGTGGATAAAGTTTTGAAAATTTTCAACATGCAGAACTCTAAGAATGGTGAGTTATCGATCCAAAGTAACGCCAGACTGAGTAAGACTCAGAGCCAGAGTACAGAGGCTGAGATAGCATAGATGTGTCGACTTCCATATGCTTCCACTGTAGGCTCGATCATGTATGATATGACTTGTACTCGTCCTGATGTGGCCTTTGCATTTAGCATTGTTAGCAAATATCAGGGGAATCCTGGAAAGGATCACTGGACTGCGATAAAGAACATTCTCAAGTACCTACGGAGGACTAAGGACTGGGTCCTTACCCTCGGTGAGAGTGATGACTTGAGAGTAGTATGGTATAGTGATGCTAGCTTCCAGACTGATAGGGATAATTTCTGCTCTTAGTTAGGCTGGGTCTTTACCTTGAACGGAGGAGCGATTTCTTGGAAATGATCCAAGCACGAGACAGTAGCTAATTCAACTTGTGAATCAGAGTATATAGCGGAAAGCGAGGCAGCAAAGGATGCTATATGACTGAAGAACTTCATCGGATACCTTGGAGTTGTACCAACAATAGATTAGCCTGTGGAGATTTTCTATAACAGCAATAGTGTGGTTGCCTTAGCCAAGGAACCGAGAGATCATGGTTGATCCAGACACATTGATAGAAAATACCATTTCATTAGACATCGAATAGAAGTAGGACTCCTCGTGGCAAAGTGGGTATCATCGGATGAGAACCCAACAGATCCCCTCACGAAGGGACTGAGTAGGGTTAAGCATCTCCATCATACAAGGCGCATAGGGCTGAAGGATGATATTAGTTTTAGTAATTAGATAGATTTGAAATGTGTAAAGTGTAATTAACATTTGATGATGAATAAAAGTTGTTGTTTTTATATGAGTAAAGTGTTTTTATCTTTTTTCAATCGTTTACTATTGTTTCATTTTGCATGTTTTGACTTCCAGAATAATTATGTTATGGTATATCATATTATTCAAATTCTTCACAGTCGGTCATATGTTGGAAGTAGATATGAATCAAGACTGCCATGAGTTGACTTGTGGATGTCTAAGATGTTGGACATATCAAAGTGTTGCTACAACACTTATATGTGCTCATAAGTTCTGAGAATTGGATTCAACCCACACTCGTTTATATCACTTCATGGAATTTATCTCAAGTGATCGTGAGATGGTAATATCATATAAGTCTTCAAACTTAGAGATATAAGTTGTTGCGTATGAGTTGGTTATGAATTGATTGTACGAAAACTCATTGGTAACTCGATGTCATAAAACGTTCCTTTGTGTATTATTCAACAAGTAGTAGAGCAAGCATATGAGTCAAAGTTTATCTGTTCCATCTTGGATTAGAAGCGATATCTGGGACCCTCGATGATTTCGTGTTGACCTATGTATTTGGTCCGGTCAGAACTAAATTGATGTGTTCAATTAAGTTCTATGTCAAACAAATCAAAAATCGAGAAACAAACTACTGGACAATAATTAAGACATTGTTCCATGTATTTGTCCGACTTATATCTAGAACAGAGGATTATATGATCCCTTATCCAAAATGGCGCTTTATAGTTCAACAGAGTTTTAAGAGCTAATATTGCCGATCGATTCTTGAAGTCATAAAGCAATTATAGTTATTAGACTTATTCATGTGGGACACTGTTGGATAAGGTGTCTAAGTTCATAACTGTATTTGAGATGTACTTGACCCGACCCAGCATGGTATATTTGGGTTGCACTTCACCCAAACAATTCATATGGATACGCTTTTGAGAATAATATAAGTTATGTTTTATTAATATATTATAATTTCTAATATATTAATAAGAAATCATATTATTTAATTATTATTGATCAAAAATTAATTTAGAATTAATTTAGTGATCAAAAGTGTGACTAATTAAATATGGACTCTTGTATTTATATAGTGTGGGCTAATGCTTATTTAGAATGGGCTAGGGTGGCATGGTAAGTACATGGATAATCTATGGAGATTTAACCCATGGATCTCATGGAAACGAAAGGTCATGGGTATTAGGGTTTACATAGATGTAATCCTACTCTACCACACTATATAAAGGAGTCATTGGCACTTGAAATAGGACTAGTTTTTATGTGAGAACATTGGTCGGCCGATTTCTACAAGTGTTATACTATTCTCTCAAGTTTCCAAGGTGTGTGGTGATTTGTGACTTTCATTTGAGACATCCACATTATTAGTGCTAGGCTCTTAAACTCCAAGCAATCAACCACTACTAAAAGGTATGTAACTCTACAAGATTATTAAGTTTCAAAGTTCCCCATTACATGTTAGTTAGGTTAAGAACCTTGGAAAAGCAAATTTGCATGTATCATGGTAAAACATAGATCCAAGGTTTCTAGGGTTGCATGTACACCATAGGAGTCTTAGAATGCTCAAAACCCTTCAACAAGGTCATACTCATTGTCCAAGAGTTTGTTTCCCGATTTCTGATTTCTTTGATATAGAACGTAATAGAAAACATCAATTGAGTCATGACTGGGTCTATCACATAAGTCAAAACAAAATCATCGAGGGGCCCAAGATATCTCTTTTACTCCTCTTAGCATAAAAGGAACAAATAAACTTCGACTTATATGTTTGTACTAATTACTTGTTAAATTATACACAACAATGCATTTTATAACATCAAGTTACTTATGCAGTTTCATACTATCAATGCACAACCAACTCGTAATCAACAACTCATATATATTGGTTTGAAGACTATATGATATTATCGTCTCACAATCACTTGTGATAAATTCCATGAAGTGATTCATGTGAGCGTAGGTTTAATCCAATACTCAAATCTTATTTCAGGAGCACTCGTGAACGTTGTAGAAAACTTTTGCTATGTCTAAACACCTTAAACAATCTACAAGCCAATTCATAATAGTCTAACCTCATAGCTTACTTCCAAAGTATGATTGATTGTGGATAGTTCGGATAATCATATTATTCTGGAAGTGAAAACATGTAAAAGTGAAACATAAAATAAGCAATTGATAGAAGACAGTAAGCTTTACTTACAAATAAAACCCTTATTATTTAATCATCAAATGTGAATTACACTTATTTATTACAACCTTCTATTTGCCTGTCTAATCACTAAAACTAACATCATCTGTTAGGCCAATGCTCTTAGCATGCTACAAATGCTTTACCCTACTTAGTCCCTTCGTAAGGGGATCTGATGGGTTATCCTCTGATGATACCCTCTTCACTATGAAGAGTCCCTTTTCACTTGATTTCTTATGAAGTGATATTTTATGTCGATGTGCCTGGATCTGCCATGATCCCTTGGATCCTTGGTTTAGGCGACCGCACCCTCATTTTCACAGAAAATCTCCATAGGCTTCTTGATAGCTGATACAACTCCAAGGTATCCGATGAAGTTCTTTAGCCATATTACCTCCCTCGACGCTTCACTTGCTTATATATACTCTGATTTGCATGTTGAATCAACTACAGTCTCCTGTTTGGAACTTTTCCATTTTACTGCTCCTCCATTTAGGGTAAATACCTAGCCCGAATGAGAGCGTAAATTATCTCTCTCTATCTGAAAGTTGGTCTCACTGTAGCCTATCACTCTCAAGTCATCACTCTTACCGAGGGTAAGGACCCATTCGTTAGTCCTCCGCATGTACTTAAGAACATTATTTATTACTATCCAGTAAGTTCTACCAGGATTCCCTTGATATCGACTAACCATGCTCAAAGCAAAACCCACATCAGGGAGAGTAGATGTCATATCATACATGATCAAACCAACAGCAGAAGCATATGGTAGTTGACTCATTTCTGCTATTTCGGCATCGGTACTCAGACATTAAGTCTTACTCAGTTTGATATTTCTCTGGATAGGCAATTCTCCTTTGTTGGAATTCTCCATGTTGAAACGTTTCAACACCTTGTCCAAGTAGGTACTTTGACCAAATCCTATTAGTCTTTTACTCCTATTTCTCAATATCCTTATCCCTAAAATGTAAGCAGCTTCCTCAAGGTCCTTCATAGTGAAATACTTCTCAATCCAGGACTTAACATCCTGCAAGGTTTGAACATCATTTCCTATGAGAAGTATGGCATCCACATATAAAACCAGAAAGCTAACTATACTCCCACTAGCCTTGACATATATACAGGAATCACTCTCACTTCTTGAAAAACCAAACTCGTTGAATTTCTCATCGAAACAAAGATTCCATTTGCGAGATGCTTTCTTTAATCCATACATGGATTTCTCAAGCTCACACACTCTATTAGGGTACTTTGCATCAACAAAACCCTCTGTGTAAGACCCCATTCACTAAAATTACCATAAAGCCAAACATGCTACATGCATATTCATAATTATAATTCACACTAGTGGTCTAAATACAAAAGCATGGATACAAACCAACTAAAAGGGTTTTTACAAAGTTTCATAACTAGTTGTATAAATACATAACTACCCAGGAATTTATAATCCATATACATATATGTATACCAAGTAAAAACGTAGTAGTGTCAACTACTCTAAGTCCTCCAACAAAGCCTGTTTACTCTGGATGCTTATCACCTGAAATAGTTAAACACTAAAAGGGATAAGTGGGCGTCACTTAGTGAGTTCAAAAATAGATACAATATAACGCTATGCCATATACATAACAATATGACAGGAACAAAAAGAAACAAAGGACAACAAAGGCTTATGTGTGTATCAAATAAAGGACTTTCCAAATCAATAAACGGTTAGATTCAAGGGATTACAATAATTAAGACACAATAATTTAGGATCATAAGCATCATAAATTCCAGCCCAAGAGGCACATAAAACACAATCCCTTTTAATCATGTTGCTAGAATATACAGGCTTTCAGCCCTACCTAGCCCGAAGCCAATACCAAAGTGATACGAGTCATGCTCTACATGGTCAAAGGCACAAAGCCAATACCAAAGTGATACGAGTCATGCTCTACATGGCAAAAGGCATCAAAATCAATATCAAGTAATAACCACTTAGATCAATAACACAAGAAAGCACATTGCACATATAACACATAACATACAATTGTCCCTATATTGAACTTACTGTGCTGTAACCGAATGTTGCGATAAAATTCCTCTTTTTCTGATGAAATTACACCATCCTCAGGCCTTTAAAACCTTCAATTATACCCCTGGAGTTCATATTTCAAATTTCATAAGCAATTACTCAACTACTCTCAAGTTATGTTGTTTTCAATTTAGAAATTTTAGTTTTTGTTCTTTGTATAGCTGTTACTTGCAGATCTGTTTTACCCTTATTAAATGTCAAAATAACTAATAAATTATACATATTAACAAAATAGACTCTTATATCTTTCTAATGCCACTGACCTCACATTTTTATGATTTTTCTATAATTTACTATGAATTTTACAAAACAGCATCCTAAAGCTGTCAAAATGTTCCAAAGCTGTCAAAATTCAGCCTTACTGCACTGAACATATAGCTGTTTTCACCCATTTTAAGTCCGGAATTAGATTTTGGTTTTAAAACAAAAATCAAAGTAGACATTCTCAGCTTTCCAGGGATATATAGCACATCTCCATACTATTTTTCTATAATTTTTGGTGATTTTTACAAAAACAGGACAATTATACCCTTTATAATTTCATTTTACCCTTTACATGATCAAACCTCATGATCAATATCACCAAGTTCTTCTTTTACAATGATAACACTGAATATTTTAGTAATCCATTCTAATTCAAGTATAAACCATGGGTTTCATTATTAATTTTCACTAATTACTCTTAAACCATATGATTAATTCTCAAGTTTACATGTAGTTACTTGATTTCCATTTAAGATTCTAGGTTAATAACATAAACTCATGCCTAATTTCATTAAATCAGTGGTAAACCCACTTTGATCAAACCCTAATCTCTTAATAACTCACTAATTACAAGGGTTAATTCAAAAATTAAGAGTTCATACCTTGATTACTAGACTTGATACTTCAAGAACACTCAAAATCTTGATTTAATCTTCAAAACTTGATCAAGATTGATCATGTATGTGAAAATCTCCCATAGGGATGGTGACGAACTGAAAATGGCAGGAAAATGACTCAAAATCGTGTTTCAATGGGTAAAACCCGAGTTGGGTCGGGTTTGACCCGGTTTGGGTACCCGTTTTACCCCTAAACACTAAAAATTGCATAACTTTTCGCTCGAAACTCCGTTTTCGATGAGGTTTTCGCCTGTACGTTTCTAACGAGATAATTTACAACTTCCAATAAAAATATCCCAGAAAAGATCTTCCAATAAAATCAGATTTAATTATTTTCAACTTAGACGTTATACTTTCGTTAATTCCGATAGTTGACTTTTTGATCGGAATCACATAAGACTTCCCTATCACCTCTAATACATTCCAAATGATTCTAAACTTAGTTTAACTTCAAATATTATAAACCTATTTCGTTAGAAATCAACGCTTAAAACCATACCGAAAATAATATATATATATATACATATATATATATATATATATATATATATATATATATATATATTTAAATGCTTACAATTCTATTTTACTATAACTACCTACTTTAAACGTTTAAAACAACATATAATATATATAATAATATTCATTTTTAAACTAACAATCATATGAAACATGATAATTAAACAAGGTTACTGAAGTGTATGTTACAAATACCTCCTCCTTTTGAGGATTTCGTCCCCGAAATCACGACGATTTAAACAAGCGGGGATATTTTTCTCTTATGTCATTCTTATTTTCCCAAGTATAATTTGGGCCTCGATGATGTTTCCACTTGACAAGCACTAACTCCACTTCTTTATTACGCAGATCAACCGTTCTCTCATTTATAATCTCTTCAGGTTCTTCTACATATCTTAACTTATTATCCAATTTCACCTCGGATAATGGAAATGTCTCATCATAGATGCTCAAGCATTTGCGTAGATAGCTCACATGAAACACATCATGAATACCTACCAAATCTTCCGGCAATTCCAAGCGGTATGCTTGTTTACCAACTCTCTGGATGATTTTGAAAGGACCAACAAATCTAGGACTTAGTTTTCCTTTCTTCCCAAATCGCATAATTCCTTTCCACGGGGATACTTTTAGCATTACGAAATCACCCACCTGGAATTCTATGGGTCGTCTCCTCTTTTCTGTATAGGACTTCTGTCGATCCTGGGCCGCTTTCATTCTTTCTCGTACAATTTGAATCTTTTCGGTGGTGTCTTGAATCATTTCAGGGCCTCCAAGGATCTTTTGTCCTATGTCTCGCCAACACAATGGTGTACGACATTTTCGACCATATAATGCTTCATATGGTGGCATTTTGATTGAAGCGTGGTAACTGTTATTATACGAAAATTCAACAAGAGGTAAGTATTTATCCCAGTTACCACCGAACTCCAACACACATGCACGAAGCATATCTTCTACGGTTTGGATTGTTCTCTCTGTCTGACCATCTGTCTGGGGATGATAAGCTGTGCTGAGAGCAACTCGAGATCCCATTTCACGTTGCATACTTGCCCAAAAGTGAGAAGTGAAGCGAGTATCACGATCGGAAATGATCTTTAATGGCACACCGTGTCTTGCAACAATTTCATCCAAGTATACTTGTGCGTATTTCTCCATTGGAGCCGTTTCACGCATGGCAAGAAAATGAGCGCTTTTAGTCAGGCGATCGACAATTATCCAAATGCTATCATGTTGTCTAGCAGTCTTTGGCAATTTGGTAATAAAATCCATGGACAGTTCTTCCCATTTCCATACAGGAACACTAAGACTTTCTGGGGCTCCATAAGGCTTTTGGTGCTCTGCTTTGACTTGTAAGCATACTAAGCATTCCTGTACATATCTTCCAATGTCTCTCTTTAATCCAGGCCACCAATAATCAGCTCTTACATCATAGTACATTTTACTTGTACCAGGATGTATTGAAAGTTTAGATTTATGGGCTTCATCTAAAATCTTCTGTCTTAATCCACCAATCTTTGGAATCCATAGCCGATTCTTGAATACTTTTAATCCTCGCGGATCATCAAGTAAAGCATCATTATAATGTATCATCCCTTCTTTCATCACATTTTCTGGCTTTAGGGCCTCTTCTTGCCATTTCTTTAGTTCATCTAGAATAGTGAATTTTACTGTGGTATGAGTAATAGCATAACACATACTATTACGATAAATTTTTCTGCTAAGTGCATCGGCAACTACATTGGCTTTTCCAGGATGATATAGGATTTCACAGTCATAATCTTTGATCAACTCCATGGCTCGTTGTTGTCTCATATTCAAAGTTTGCTGACTGAATATGTACTTGAGACTTTTGTGGTCAGTAAATAATTGGCATTTTGTACCAAAAAGATAATGCCTCCAAAGTTTTAGGGAAAATACCACTGCAGCGAGTTCGAGATCATGAGTGGGATAATTCTTTTCATAATCTTTCAGTTGTCTTGAGGCATAGGCTATCACTTTGCCATGTTGCATCAACACACAACCGAGTCCCAATCTTGAAGCATCGCTGTATACGGAGAAATCATCATCACCTTCTGGGAGTGATAAGATTGGAGCATGAGTCAAAAGATCTTTTAGAGTTGAGAAAGCTTTTTCTTGGGCTTCACCCCATTCAAACTTTACTTCCTTCCTTGTAAGACTCGTGAGCGGTACGGCTATACGAGAAAAGTCTTTAATGAATCTCCGGTAATATCCCGCGAGACCCAAGAAACTACGAATTTCGGAAGCATTACGGGGCACTTCCCAATTTTGAATGGCTTCGATTTTGATAGGATCTACAGATACACCATCACTAGAAATAACATGGCCAAGAAATTGAACTTGGCGAAGCCAGAATTCACATTTCGAGAATTTAGCATATAGTTTCTCCTTTCGAAGAAGTTCTAATACCGCACGAATATGAATGGCATGATCAGCTTCAGACTTGGAATAGATTAGAATATCGTCAATGAATACGATGACTGATTTATCGAGCATTGGGCGACATACCCGATTCATCATATCCATGAATACAGCAGGAGCATTTGTTAAACCAAACGGCATAACAAGGAATTCATAATGCCCATATCGAGTACGAAAAGCAGTCTTCGGTACATCCTGCTCGTGAACTTTCAACTGATGATATCCAGATCTCAAATCAATCTTCGAGAAATAGCTAACACCCTGAAGTTGATCAAATAAATCATCAATGCGAGGTAGTGGGTACTTGTTTTTGATAGTCACCTTATTCAGCTCACGACAATCAATGCACATCCGCATCGATCCGTCCTTCTTCTTGACAAACAATACAGGAGCACCCCAGGGAGAAGTACTCGGTCGGATAAAGCCTTTGTCAAGTAATTCCTGCAGTTGGATCATCATTTCTTTCATCTCTGTTGGCGCGAGACGATAAGGAGTCTTTGCAATCGGAGCAGCACCAGGCACAAGGTCAATTCGGAATTCTACTTGCCTATCCGGAGGAAGGCCAGGCAAGTCATTAGGGAAAACATCAGGATATTCGTTAACAACATGAACATCATTTACCGTTTTCTTCTCCTCTTTTGAGACATCAACTGAGTAGGCCAGATAGATAGAACACCCCTTCGATATGAATTTACGAGCTTTAAGGAAAGAGATTATTTTGAAGATTCTTTGTTCACCATAGACATAAATAGGATTCTCCCCTTCAATAGGAATGCGTACTATCTTTTCATAGCACAAGAGTTCTGCACGGTTCTTTGACAACCAGTCCATGCCGAGAATGATATCAAAGTTGGGTAGGGAGATAGGAATCAAATTGGCAAGAAAATTATAACCTTCAATTTCTATGACACAATCTCTATAGACTTTATCAACAAGTAATGATACACTTCCCGCGGTATCTACATGAAATGGTTGGGCGAGTGCATAACAAGCAATTTGAAAAGAACGCGCAAATTCACGAGACACAAAAGAATCTGAGGCACCAGAATCAAATAAGATGTGAGCAGGTCTAGAATTGACGAGAAATGTACCAGTCACAACATTCGGGTCCTCGCGTGCCTCCTCTGGGGTAATCTGGAATGCACGGCCTTTAGCCTTTGGCACATCCTCCTTTTGGGTTGAAGTACCCACTGGTTGTTGAACGGAAGCTTGACTTCTCACCATTTGGCTGGTAAGAGTAGGGCAGAAACGCTTTCTGTGACCAGTAACACCGCAAGCATAACATGTAACATTCCTCATCGGGCAAACGGGCTTCATATGACCTGTTTCTCCGCATCCATAGCAAATCACTGGTCCTTTTCCTACCCTGCATTGACCTTGGTGGCTCTTTCCACATTTCTGGCATGGTGGTGGAGCTCTCGACTGAAGAGAAAAAGATTGTGGCCGACCGCGACCACGAAAGGCGCTCTGAGATTGTACTTTTGTGCTAAGATCAGATTGAGCAGATCGACCCAATGGATTAGTTGAAACAGAAACAGTTCGATCAACACGTGGATGCTTCGGGACAGAAAGAGTGGCACCACGTATCTCTAAGTCATGCTCGCGCTTTCGGGCATACTCAACAGCTTTATCGAATGATAGAATATCCCGATTGATCACGAAATCACGGATTTCATACCGTAACCCTTCCATGAATAACTGACTTTTATCGTCTTCAGTCGGGATATACTTCGCAGCAAACCGTGCCTTTTGATTGAATTGAGTTTCATATTCGGTCACAGTCATTCCTCCTTGCTTAAGTTCGAGGAACTCCTTCTCCAGTCTTCTCCTCATATCTAGAGGAAAATATTTTCCTAGAAAGCGTATTTTAAACATCTCCCAAGATAAATTCTCCTGGTCATACTCGTTAAGAGCTTCAAATGTCGCTTCCCACCAGACTAAGGCTTCTCCAATGAGCATTGCAGAAGCATAGTTAACCTTGTCTTCGTTAACCACATGGGAGATACGAAATACTTTTTCTGTGTTCTGGATCCAGGTAAGAACAACAATGCGATCAAGGACACCTGAAAACTCTGTAGCACCACTACTCTTGAAAGTTTTGAATGAGGGATGTTTCGCTTTCTCTCTTGAAGACTCTTCGGTGGCTTTCTCTTTACCCTTATCACTATCCCTTTTGTGTTGTTCGAGAGTTTGTCGAATAACACCAGTAAGTTTATCCAAAAGTCGCTCCTCACGAGGGGATATTGGAGTATCTCCCTCATTAAGATGAAGATCTCCACCCACATCTGGTGTATGACTACCCTCCTGCTCAGCCATTGCTCTGAAAAATTTGGAGTAACATAACACGTAAGAATATAAGGATTTATCATTACCCAACACCCCACTTAAGTCTTTCCTATGGTTTGTATCCATATACGGACAATAAATTTGTTCATATATTGAACTTCCAACAGTTTAAGTCTAAATACCAATTCGTGGTATTTAGTTCGCTTAAACCAGTGCTCTGATACCATAATTGTAAGACCCCATTCACTAAAATTACCATAAAGCCAAACATGCTACATGCATATTCATAATTATAATTCACACTAGTGGTCTAAATACAAAAGCATGGATACAAACCAACTAAAAGGGTTTTTACAAAGTTTCATAACTAGTTGTATAAATACATAACTACCCAGGAATTTATAATCCATATACATATATGTATACCAAGTAAAAACGTAGTAGTGTCAACTACTCTAAGTCCTCCAACAAAGCCTGTTTACTCTGGATGCTTATCACCTGAAATAGTTAAACACTAAAAGGGATAAGTGGGCGTCACTTAGTGAGTTCAAAAATAGATACAATATAACGCTATGCCATATACATAACAATATGACAGGAACAAAAAGAAACAAAGGACAACAAAGGCTTATATGTGTATCAAATAAAGGACTTTCCAAATCAATAAACGGTTAGATTCAAGGGATTACAATAATTAAGACACAATAATTTAGGATCATAAGCATCATAAATTCCAGCCCAAGAGGCACATAAAACACAATCCCTTTTAATCATGTTGCTAGAATATATAGGCTTTCAGCCCTACCTAGCCCGAAGCCAATACCAAAGTGATACGAGTCATGCTCTACATGGTCAAAGGCACAAAGCCAATACCAAAGTGATACGAGTCATGCTCTACATGGCCAAAGGCATCAAAATCAATATCAAGTAATAACCACTTAGATCAATAACACAAGAAAGCACATTGCACATATAACACATAACATACAATTGTCCCTATATTGAACTCACTGTGCTGTAACCGAATGTTGCGATAAAATTCCTCTTTTTCTGATGAAATTACACCATCCTCAGGCCTCTAAAACCTTCAATTATACCCCTGGAGTTCATATTTCAAATTTCATAAGCAATTACTCAACTACTCTCATGTTATGTTGTTTTCAATTTAGAAATTTTAGTTTTTGTTCTTTGTATAGCTGTCACTTGCAGATCTGTTTTACCCTTATTAAATGTCAAAATAACTAATAAATTATACATATTAACAAAATAGACTCTTATATCTTTCTAATGCCACTGACCTCACATTTTTATGATTTTTCTATAATTTTTGGTGATTTTTACAAAAACAGGACAATTATACCCTTTATAATTTCATTTTACCCTTTACATGATCAAACCTCATGATCAATATCACCAAGTTCTTCTTTTACAATGATAACACTGAATATTTTAGTAATCCATTCTAATTCAAGTATAAACCATGGGTTTCATTATTAATTTTCACTAATTACTCTTAAACCATATGATTAATTCTCAAGTTTACATGTAGTTACTTGATTTCCATTTAAGATTATAGGTTAATAACATAAACTCATGCCTAATTTCATTAAATCAGTGGTAAACCCACTTTGATCAAACCCTAATCTCTTAATAACTCACTAATTACAAGGGTTAATCCAAAAATTAAGAGTTCATACCTTGATTACTAGACTTGATACTTCAAGAACACTCAAAATCTTGATTTAATCTTCAAAACTTGATCAAGATTGATCATGTATGTGAAAATCTCCCATAGGGATGGTGACGAACTGAAAATGGCAGGAAAATGACTCAAAATCGTGTTTCAATGGGTAAAAACCCGAGTTGGGTCGGGTTTGACCCGGTTTGGGTACCCGTTTTACCCCTAAACACTAAAAATTGCATAACTTTTCGCTCGAAACTCCGTTTTCGATGAGGTTTTCGCCTGTACGTTTCTAACGAGATAATTTACAACTTCCAATAAAAATATCCCAGAAAAGATCTTCCAATAAAATCAGATTTAATTATTTTCAACTTAGACGTTATACTTTCGTTAATTCCGATAGTTGACTTTTTGATCGGAATCACATAAGACTTCCCTATCACCTCTAATACATTCCAAATGATTCTAAACTTAGTTTAACTTCAAATATTATAAACCTATTTCGTTAGAAATCAACGCTTAAAACCATACCGAAAATAATATATATATATATATATATATATATATATATATATATATATATATATATATATATATATTAAATGCTTACAATTCTATTTTACTATAACTACCTACTTTAAACGTTTAAAACAACATATAATATATATAATAATATTCATTTTTAAACTAACAATCATATGAAACATGATAATTAAACAAGGTTACTGAAGTGTATGTTACACTCTGGCTTACTCATGTAAACATACTCAGCCAACTTTTCATTCAGGAAAGCGATTTTGACATCCATTTGCAATATTTCATAATCATGAAATGCAACAATGATTAGAATAACCCTTATAGACTTAATATCCACTACTTGTGACAAGGTGGCATCATAGTGAACTCCCGGAGTTCGAGTAAAGCCCTTCGCAAGCAGTCGTGCCTTATAAGTGTGTATATTCCCATCCATGTCAGTCTTTTTCTTGAAGATCTATTTTCACCCAACTGTCTTACAACCATGTACATTGTTAAGCGAGTTCCAAACTTGTGTGTCATACACGCACTGAACCTCTTTGTCTAATGCCTCTTTCCACTTTTCAGACTCTTGGCCCGCCATGGATTCCTTGTAGTTGTTAGTTTCATCCAAATTTATCAGTGTACTATCACTGATAAACGTGTCACCTTCAGTTATTATAAGAAAACTGTATAACTATTGGGTTTTAAGCACTATAACACTCCTATGATGCACATGCAACCCTATATGCTTTGGATCCATGTTTTCTCTAATTATACATGCATTTTCAATTTTCCAAAGCATACATCCTAACTAGCATATAATAGAGGATTTTCAATATAAAACTCATAGTTTGATGAATACTTCTTATGTAGTTTGAGGTTCTTGGCCTTTGAAAACATTAGCACCACAAGTGTCATGCCTCGAATGTGTCACAGACACCAAATGCAAGAGGATGCTTGAGAGAATAGGCTAGTTAGCTCAAAATCGATTATCAGTCTCTTAGAATGATGGGGCAACCGATTTTAGCTCTAGGGGATTGCATTTATAGTGTAACTAATGCTAGGGTTACAACCATGCAAACCCTAATGCACCATGACCGTTCATATTACTTAGGGTCCATGTGTTAAACGTCCATGGACTATCCATGTTGGTTCAGCCCATCCTAATTAACCATGCATCTTTAGCCCACACTATAAGAATCATTGATTTACTTAACTAGTCCCCGTAAATTTAATTAGTCTCTTTTGATCATTGAATTAATTCCAAATCAATACTTGATCAATACTAATTAAATAATATGATTTCTCAATTAATAAATTATACTTATAATATATTAATAAATCTGTAACACCCATTTATTTATTAGTTAAATAAATAAGTTAATGAATGAATGGTAGCCTAAAATAAATAATTATATATGCAGAGTGTTGGGTTCGAGGAGTTAGTTGCCACATTTTTAGAAGTCGGGGGTTAAAAGTGTGAGTTTGTGACTCATTTTATAAATATTTATAAAGGTCGGGGCTCCGTAGTAATTAATTTAATTTAATTTTAAAGAAAATGGAAAAAGAGGGGCTGAAATTGCTATTATGGAAACAAGTTTGGGGGATCGGGGTATATAAACCCGTCACCCCTGGATTTAACCCTAACCCTAGCGGGAGAATGAGCTGTCACCCCTCCTTCTCACGTTCTCCACAGCTCCACCAGCCCTCCTGTAGTCGGAGAAGTCGCGGATGACTTAGATCGTCGTGGGTTGCCGGAAACTTAGATGCGAGGCTATCATTGCTGTGCTCGGTGGGTTTCGCACCCCACCACCCTTCATTCGTGTTCCAATCCGACAAGTCCAGCCGACTGTTGCCGCTGCCTCGCCATCCAAATGCCACAGGGACCACCGAAACCATCGGGATACCGAGCCTGCTGCCGAGAATCGTCGCCGGACATTAAGCACGACAGCGCCGCAGCCACCGTGCCTCTATATGTTCTTATTCTTCTCCTCCTGCCTTCTGCTATCGTGAAGGATTCAATGTTCCGCCATCGGGTGAGTCTTGTTGCTGTGGTGGTCGTAAACCACCGCCATCGCCGTCGTAGTGCTGTTCACGATGTTGTGGCGGTATGCTGCCACCTTCGGACGTGTTCCTCCATCCATTTCTGCCAAGCATTCGTCGCTGCCGCCGCTACAACTGTTTCATTCGGTTTTTCGTGTGCCGTCGGTTGCTGCCACCTCTCACTGCCATTAGTCACCGTGAAAGGTGGCTGTGTGCGTGTTTTACTTCGTGATTAGTTCGGGAAACTGTCAGCCAGCAGCTAGGGTCAAGTCTGCGGGACTTCAACAAGTGTGGGATTGTGTCTTCGGGACTTCAGCAATGTGAGGTGAGTTACCTTCCAGTAGCGGTGGGTCTAAGGCCACAATGCCGGCCCACCAGTAGGAGACGTATGATAGATGATTGTCTCTGTGACATCATCTAAGTTTGCTACTACCTGATATATGCTAGCATGATATATTATATGTGATAGTAGTAGAGTTCGGTTGTTAGGACCGGAGGGTAGCTAGACACCCCAGATACGTCTGACAGTATGTGATGTTATGTTTATATGCTAGCATGATCTGTTATATGAGTTAGAGGTAGTAGGAGGGGAGCAGTCCCCGAGTTCGGTTGTTAGGACCGAAGGGTAGTTCAGACACCCCAGATATGTCTGATAATCTGTTATGTTATGATATGTGATTGTAGTAGTAGTAGGGGGTGAAATGGTCCCTGAGGTTCGGTCGTTAGGACCGAAGGATAGTCAGCACCCCAGAACAGCTTGACATGTGTAGTTAGCACCCGAGAATAGCTTGACACGTGTAGGTTGGCACCCCAGAATAGCCGTACCGGGTAAGTCGGGCACCCCAGAAAAGCATGGAAGTATGTATGTTTTGTGATTATGTGGTATATGGTATGATGGGGGAACTCACTAAGCTTCGTGCTTACGGTTTTCTGTTTTGGTTTCAGGTACTTCGTGTTTAAAGGAAAGGAGTCGGCTTGATCGCAGCGCATCACACTATGTTTTCCGCATGTGAGATCTTTGGGATTACACTCTGAAATGGTTTTATGATAATATGTTTTGATTACTAACACTTTGGTTTGACACAAGATATTATTATGAATGTTTTTTTATACTAATGGTTTTATGTAATAACTTATTTAAAAATGAAATTTTTGGCCTTGAAAATTGGGATGCTACAAGTTAGTATCAAAGCCTTGGTTTGAGGGATTCGGACACACTCTCGGGTGTGTCTGAACTCAAACTAAGGACTTGGTATGATAATTTTCAAAAGTAAAATCATTTTATAAAAGAAGATTGAAAAGAGAAGAACTTTGAAATGAACAAGGTGTGTGATGCGTGCAATCAGCTGAGCTCAAGTAATTCTTCCCCAAGATATCCGTACATGTTATGAGATGTTATGATATTATATGCTTATGAGAACTGCATGCTAGATTAGGGATAAGGATCTAGGAGGATGCCCTATATGCCTATTATATGTGCTTGTAGACTTGCATGCGAGTATTGATCAGTCAGTGATAGGATAGCCTGTTTAGGTTATGCCTGATTGTATGAGCCTTTGTATTGCATGTACAGATTCCTGATTAGAGGATAAAATGATTTGATTGGAATATGATGGTTAGATTTTCCAATGTCGGAATGCTGCTTGCTTTGTGCTTTTTGGACTCTTAGTAATGTGAGTTAGCTATTATGTGAATATGGTAAGTCACATGTGGCATAGGCTGGATAATCTCATAGTGATAGATTTGACCCTATTGCACAGCTCTCGTTTGAGTCCAACCGTTATCGGGATGAGTCTGTTACTTGAAGGATTATCTGATCTCTATTGCATGTGGCTATATTCATGACGTAGCTAGTTGACATTACTGGGAATCTTTCCGCAGCTAAGGACTGGGCGTGTTCGGGAATGTAGGGAAGCCTAGGATATATTTCAGTGAGTTAGTAGTGAGGCTCAGTTAGACTTGGGTGTACCAGTTGAGGAAGTGACTTGGAGGATCCGGGAGGATTGTTGAGGAAAGTATGGATATGTGTGGAAGGTAGTTTTGGGCCCGTACTACTAAAAGCACAGGATCCATACTCGAATCAGTGAGAGTCTTCGAGAATCTAAGAAGCCTCAGGGAAGAGTTTGTGACCTAGTTTGGGGATAGAGGATGTTCTAGTTGTTGCAGCTTAGCCATTGGCAAGCGAGCTAGTGAGCGTGATAGGGTGTCAAACCCTGAAGGATATGATTTCCAAGAGTTGCAGATGTGGGATCGATTTAGGAGCACCATGAAAAGAGAGGTGTGTGGTAGGTGCGTATAGTAGGGGTGTCGGGAAGAGACCCATGATTTGTGATCACCAGGTGAACGGCCAGCAGGGCCAGAGTCAGTGCAGCATGTATAGGACAGTGTACAAGAGAGTTTGTCGCTCCGAGGGTTTAGGCTACCACAGGGTAGCGGGGTTGGTCATGTTAGCAGAAGCTTATTAGTATTCCTCCAGATGTTGCGGGTATGTCATCTTCTATTGCTATTAGATGGATGTTGGGGATACGTATCGTGTTGGAGTTATAAGTAAGTTTGGATAAGTTAGATCTCAGGTCGGTTTCCTGCTCGTGTTTGGGTTATCAAGGACCATATATGCCATCCTGCAAGTCGAAAATTCTTTGATGAACACTCAAGGAATGCATCTTGCGGAGCGGGTTCCGCGTGTACTGTTATCATTCCAGATTTTGTTGAGATCTGTGCAGGAGTATTGTTTGGGAAGATCCTGGGTCAGGGTTAGAGTAATAGTTCTACAGTGAAGTCAGCGTTTAGGGGTTCTATCATTGTTCAGGTATGGTCGGTAATTGTCTATGGATGAACTTTGGAGTTCAAGGCACTACCGTTGCTAGGACATAGCTGGTGACATGAAAAGGGTAGTGTCAGCGCGGGTGTTAGATGCATAAGTGGCTGGTCATCGCATGTTCAGGAGAATTGTATTTCCGCATGGGCTGTGTTCGGTTAGAGTTCAGTGGTAGTGCAAGATTGGAAATGAGAACGAGGATTCGAAAACCAAAGTGAAGATTGATACCTTCAATTGACAACATGATAGATGGATTAGGGTGTTAGACTAGATCAAATATCAAGAGTACTCATCGAGATTTCTGAGGATGTGAGATCTTGAGGTTTAGTCGGTGATTAAACGCTAGCATTGGCAAGCACAGGTTGTCATCAGTGGGATATTCAAAAGCGAGAAGGATTGGAAATCCTTCAATTTTTGCGTGCAGTGAAGACTTAGTCGAATTTAAGTGGGGGAGAGACTTTTTATAAAGTTCTCCAAATATGAGTTCTAGTAGCACGGGGTGCAATCTCTTGGGTACCTTGTCAACCAGAAGGGTATTCTAGCTAATCCGACCAAGATAGAGGTCGTGATGCAGTGGGAGATTTCGAGGTCTCCATCTGAGATTTAGAGTTTATTGGGTCTAGCAGGTTACTACCGGAGATTTACATAGGACTTCTCCGAGATTGCGGTTCCTTTGACCCGACTGACCAAGAAGTCAGTGGCCTTTCATTGAGGGCCTGAATAGTAGGCAGCCTTCAATACTTTCAGACAACAGTTGTGCGAGGCACTGATTCTCACCCTGTAAGAGGGTGTAGATGATTTCATGGTTTATTGTGACGCTTTGATCATGGGCATGGGTACGGCACTGATACAATGGGGTCACATGATAGCAGGTTTTGGGAACTATGTCAGAGTTCCGGTTAGGACTCTAGTTAAGTGATGTGTTAGGTCGAGTGCATGTCCGACCTGGTATGGAAAGTGTTGTAAGACTACAGGGGTAGCCGTAGCATTCACTAGTAGTCAAATGGTATGGAAAGTGTTGTAAGACTACGGGGGTAGCCATAGCATTCATTAGTAGTCAGATGGTATGGAAAGTGTTGTAAGACTGCGGGTGTAGCCGCAACATTCACTAGGTTAGTAGATAGTGTGAGCGCATTGTTAGGACGCAGGAGGAACAGTAGTACCCACCAGTTCGGGTGTAGCAGTAAGGATAAGGAAATCCACGGATTGGATTTCAGAATTACCCATATGGATTAGATCTAGTTGAGCTAGTGATAGGACTGTCGGAGCATCACTACAGTTGTGAGATCAGAGAAGCAACAGACTACTTCAGGGCATGCGAGATAAGGCTACCATTGGTTAGGTAGCAATCACTTCCAGCCTTGGATTTGAAGATGACAAGATTCGACGTATGGACCCGATCGGTTATATCAGAAAGTAGTAGAGTCACAGTGTCATGATAACTAGTGGCAACTAGTTCCAGAGAAGGATTTCGTTCAAAAGTCGTGTGAGGCGACTAATTAGTGAGTCCTTTGGCTCCGCAGCCGGGTGTAAACCCAGTATTTCATAGGATTGCCAAGCGAATTGAGACCCAGGAGGACTAAGTAGCCTTTGGTAAGCAGCTATGTAGCACCGTATACTGCTTCAGGCAGTTCAGTGTTCGGGCAGTTTTAATGTTTGGGCAGTATTAGTATTTGTGTTTCAGGTTGCAAGTACTCACAGAATAGATGGTTTATTGGGGAGTGACAAGTCACTCACAATAGGAGTATCTGGGGCTTGGCCAGGTATAAGTGATCTGCAGAGATAATTAGGTCTGTGAACCTGTTTTATAGTGACAACCTAAAGCTATCATAAGTTGAGTAGCATGTTGATGGATGAACGGACTGGATTCAATGATAATGATTCAGTGTGAGTGGTCTGTTGGGGAATCAGACCATCTCGAGATAGTAGATTCAGATGAAGTAGATGTGATCCTATTGCGATGAATTCTTATATATGATGATATTATGGCTTTACGAAGATTGGTCACAGCTACCCTGGGAAGGCTAGGGTGAGCCAAAGATGGTGATCATGTTACTAGAAGTGGTCTGGCATATAAGAAATAGTAAAGAGTGATTTTGAGGATGAAAACTAATTTAAGTTGGGGAGAGTTGTAATACCCGTTTATTTATTAGTTAAATAAATAAGTTAATGAATGATGGTAGCCTAAAATAAATAATTATATATGCAGAGTGTTCGGTTCAAGGAGTTAGTTGCCACATTTTTAGAAGTTGGGAGTTAAAAGCGTGAGTTTGGGACTCATTTTATAAATATTTATAAAGACAGTGGCTCCATAGTAATTAATTGAATTTAATTTTAAAGAAAATGGAAAAAGAGGGGCTGAAATTGCCATTATGGAAACAAGTTTGGGGGATCGGGTATATAAACTTGTCACCCCCGGATATAACCCTAACCCTAGCGGGAGAATGAGCCGTCACCCCTCCTTCTCACGTTCTCCACGGCTCCACCAGCCCTCCTGCAGCCGGAGAAGTCGCGAATGGATTAGATCGTCGTGGGTTGCCGGAAACCTAGATGCGAGGCTGCTAGTGTTGTGCTCGATGATTTTCGCACCACCGCTACCCTTAATTTGTGTTCCGATTCGACGATTCCAGCCGAATGCAGCCAATGCCTCGCCATCCAAACGCCACATGGACCACCGAAACCACCGGGATTCCGAGCCTGCTGCCGAGAATCGTCGCAGGACATTAAGCACGACAGAGCCGTAGCCACCGTTCCTCTGTATCTTATTATTCTTCTCCTCCTACCTTCTGCCATCGTGAAGGACTCGATGTTCCGCCATCGGGTGAGTGTTATTGCTGTGGTTTTCGTAAACCACTGCCGTCGCCGTCGCTAGTGCTGTTGACGAGGCCAAGGGTGCTGTTGACGATGTTGTGGTGGTATGTTGCCACCTTCGGATGTGTTCCTTCCTCCCTTTCTGCCAAGTCGTCGTTGCCGTCGCTGCTACAACTGTTTCATGGGGTTTTTCTTGCGCCGCCGGTTGCTGCCACCTCTCACTGTCACTAGTCACCGTGAAAGGTGTTTATGTGCCTGTTTTACTTCGTGATTAGTTCGGGAATCTGTGAGCCAGCAATTGGGGTCGAGTCTGCGGGACTTTAGCAAGTGTGGGAGTGTGTCTTCGGGACTTCAGTAATATGAGGAGATTTACCTTCGAGTAACGGTGGGTCTAAGGCCACAATACTGACCCACCAGTAGGAGACGTATGATAGATGATTGTCTCTGTGATATCATCTAGGTTTGCTACTACCTAATATGTTATATGATAGCATGATATGTTATATGTGATAGTAGTAGAGTTCGGTTGTTAGGACTGGAGGGTAGTCAGACACCCCAGATACGTCTGACAGTATGTGATGTTATGTTTATATGCTAGCATGATCTGTTATATGAGTTAGAGGTAGTAGGAGGGGAGTAGTCCCCGAGTTCGGTGTTAGGACCGAAGGGTAGTTCAGACACCCTAGATATGTCTTATAATCTGTTACGTTATGATATGTTATAGTAGTAGTAATAGGGGGTGAAATAGTCCCCGAGGTTCGGTCATTCAGACTGAAGGGTAGTCAGCACCCCAGAATGGGTTGACATGGGTAGTCAGCACCCCAAAATGGCTTGACACGGGTAGGTCGGCACCCCAGAATGGTCGCACCGGGTAGGTTGGGCACCCCAGAAATGCCTGGTAGTATGTATGTTTTGTGATTGTGTGGTATATGGTATGATGGGGGAACTCACTAAGCTTCATGCTTACGGTTTTCAGCTTTGGTTTCAGGTACTTCGTGTTTAAAGGAAAGGAGCCGGCTTGATCACAGCGCATCACACAATGTTTTCCGCATGTGAGATCTTTGGGATTACACTCTGATATGGTTTTATGATAATATGTTGTGATTACCGACACTTTGGTTTGACACAAGATATTATTATGAATGTTTTTCTTATACTAATGGTTTTATGTAATAACTTATTTAAAAATTAAATTTTTAATCCTTGACAATTGAGATGTTACAAAATCACAAATAACCTTATTCTCAAAAGTTCACCCTATCAAATTGCACTAGTGAAGGCAACCCAAAAGGACTGTGCTACTATCGGGTCAAGTACATCCCAATTATAGTTATGGGCTTAGACACCTAATCCAACAGTTTCCCACTTGGATAAGTCTAATACCTATATCTGCCAATGCAACTTCAGGATCCAATTAGCAATCATAGCTTTCAAAATCCGATGTCGACTCTCACCCAGTCAGTGACATGTTTTTTAGATAAGGGATCATGTATTCCTCTATTATTCAAGATATCATGCAAAAAAATACATGGAATATAGTCATAGTTATTGTCCTGCAGTTTGTTTCCTTATTTCTGATTTGTGTGACATAGAACATAACTGAACACATCGATTTAGTTCTGACTAGGCCTGACACATATGTCAAAACAAATCATCAAGTGGCCCAATATCTCTTTAAATCCTCTTAGGATAAAAGGCACATATAAACTTCGACATTATATGCTTGTGCTAACTACTTGTTAAATCATGCACAATGATACATTTTATAACATCAAGTTACTGATGCATTTTCGTATCATCAATGCACAGCCAACTCATTGTCAATAACTAATATATTTTGGTTTGAAGATTATATGACATTATCATCTCACAATCACTCATGATAAATTCCATGAAGTGATTCAGGTGAGCATGGGTTTTAATCCAATACTCAAATCTTATTTCAGGATCACTCATGAATGGCGTAGAAAACTTTTGCTATGTCTAACACCTTAGACAATCTACAAGAAAACTCATGACAATCTAGCCTCACAAACTACTTCTAAAGTATTATCGACTGTGGATTGTTTAATATTCTGGAAGTCAAAACATGCAAAAGTGAAACAATAGTAAATAATTGACACAAGACAGTAACTTTACATGTAAATAAAACTCCTTTTATTTAATCATCAAATGTCAATTACAGTTTAGCTATTACAAGTTTCAAATATTTATCTAATCACTAAAACTAGTATCGTATGTTAGCCCAACGCCCCTTGCATGCTATAAGTGTCTAACCTTACTTAGTCCCTTCGTATGGGGATCTGATAGGTTGTCCTATGACGATATCATCTTCACAACGAGGTGTCCTTCTTCTACTTGATGTCTTATGAAGTGGTGCTTTCTGTCGATATGTCTGGATCTACCATGATCTCTCGGTTCCTTGGTTAAGGCAACCTCCCCTTCATTATCGTAAAAAATCTCCACATGCTTCTTTATGGATGTCAGAACTCCAAGATCTCCAATGAAGTTCTTCAACCATATGGCCTCTTTCGATGCATCGCTCGCTGCAATGTACTCTGATTCACACATTGAATTGGCTACAGTCTCTTGCTTGGATCTTTTCCATGTTACAGCTCCCCCATTTATGGTAAACACCGAACCTAACTAAGAGTGCAAAGTATCGTTGTCAGTCTGAAAATCGGCATCACAATACCCTGTCACTCTTGAGTCATCACTCCCACCGACGGCAAGAACCCAGTCCTTAGTCCTCCGCATGTACTTAAGAATGTACTTAAATGCAGTCCAGTGAGTTCTACCATGATTCCCTTGATATCTCATGACCATGCTCAAAGCAAAGGCCACATCAAGACGCATACAAGTCATAGTATACATGATCGAGCCAACTGCAGAAGCATATGGTACTTGACTCATCTTCGCTATATCAGCTTCTATACTCGGACTCTGAGTCTTACTCAGTTTGGTATTACTTTGGATAGGTAAGTCACCTTTCTTGGAGTTCTCCATTCTGAAACGTTTCAACAGCTTATCCAAGTAGGTACTTTGACTAAGTCCTATTAGTCTTTTACTCCTGTTTCTCAATATCATTATCCCTAGAATATTGGCAGCTTCTCCAAGGTCCTTCATAGTGAAACATGTAACATCCCAAATATCAAGGCAAAAAATTCCATTTTTAATTAAGTATTTTATAAAATAACTTATCCATACATTGCTAAAATTCTGTCAAAACATAAAACAGTAGTGTCATGTCTCAAAACCGTAGCATCAAAAGTACTCAAAAATCAGAGTACAATTCCAGAAACCCAAGCGATAACCATGTGTGTGTGTGATGCGCTGCTACACCGCCGCCTCCTTCCCTTTCGACGAATAGGTACCTGAAACCAAAACCAAAACCTATAATCACAAAGCTTAGTGAGTTCCCTCATCATACCGCATAACATATAATATCTTCGGTATTTTTCAATCGGTAACTGCCATCGGTATCTTTCAAACGGTAACTATCATCGATATCTTTCAACTGGTAACCGCCATCGATATCTTTCAACCAGTATTTTCCATCGGTATCTTTCAACCAGTAACTATCATCTATATCTTTCTATTGGTAACTGGGGACTATTTCAACCCTACCACTAGCATACAATAACAAGATAGAAACATACAGTCAGGCATATCAGGGTACTGACCTACCCTTGGTCCTAACGGCCTATGCCAGGGAAAGATTATTCCCTGTCACTACCAATGACACATATATCATATCACGCAGGCATATCTCATGACCAAATCACATAACCAAATCAAGATAATTATCATAAAGACAATTATCTAGTAAATATCCCTATTGGTGGGTCGACATCGTGGCCTTAGACCCATCCCTACTGGAAGGTAACTCACCTTGATGTCGTGTAGTGTGTGAACCGTCCTCAGCGCGAAGATCAACTCTCCACGACTCCTCAATCACTATACGACAATCCTCAAGTCATCAAACAGAACATATGACCCTAGCTTGGGTCAAAACCATAACCAGTCAAAGTCAACACCTAGTTGACCAGACTTGCCGAGTTGGTCTAGCAACTCGTCGAGTCCATGCTCCACTAACCCGATCCAACTCCAAATCCACTCGTCGAGTCTAGCAAGAACTCGTCCAGTTCTCCTTCATTCAAACCATTGGGACCATCTTCATCCGACTTGCCGAGTTCTTCCTTCAACTCGGCGAGTTCATCTCCCTCATAAAAATGTGTCCAGTTTATGACTTGTCGAGTTGTATGAACAACTCGTCGAGTCCATCATCAACGGTTGGGAGATTGCCTTGGACTCGTCGAATCTGTTCATATACTCACATAGTCCCATGATTCCCATGTCCCTTTTCGTGCCTAAGCATCTACAGGACTCCCTTTCAAAACAACTGGTCCATCCCTAGAAAGGATTGGTGGTTAATATACATTGACTCGCCGAGTTCCAAGAACAACTCATCGAGTCCCTGCTTGACCCTTACTATACAGCCGATTTAAATGTGTCTTAACACATCAAAACCATAGACGTAGCCTCCTAATGTCCATTTTATACGTAAAGTTCCAAACTTGGTGTACATGCATGGGGTTTTGGCTTAAAAATCCATAAAAGGTGCTCTACAATGTGCATGGCGCTCTCATGGCCATAAAGTTGGCACCTTTATGCCATGAGACCCCTCCAATAACTCAGATCTGAAAGTAGAACCCCAAGAATAACTTCACAAATCCGAAAAAGGCTTGGAAAACCCTAAATGCACCCAAAATATAAGCAATAAAGATGAACAACCAAATGGAAGACCAAAACAGGGGCATTTACCTTGCTTGAGCTGAAGATGGAATAAGATCTTTGGATCTACAAGCCCAACTGGAATTACCAAGCTTCTTCCTTTCAAGGTTCACAAACCACCCAAAAGCATTAAAATGTCCTTAGATCACACAAAAGCGGTTAGGGTTTCGATATACAACTTGTTGGGAGAGATAGGGACGAAGGAGGCTGAGTTAAGTTGTTTAAATAGGGTGGAAACCATCAGATTTAGGGTTTCCATCAAACAACACCTACTCGCCGAGTCCGTCTCCCGACTCGTCGAGTAGGTCAGTTAAAATGCCCGCAAGTCACCACCCTACTCGACGAGTTGGGCCACCAACTCGTCGAGTCCTAGAGAAAATACATAAATGCTTAATTTAAATGCGTGCCAGGAAACGGTTGTTACAAATCTCCCCCACTTATTCTAGACTTCATCCTCGAAGTCTTCGGCTTGATCCTGAAAAAGCTCGGGGTAATGCTCCCTCATCTCGTCCTCTGATTCCCTGCTCTATTCCGAGCCCTTGCGGTGCCGCCACTGAACCTTTACTAGTTCCACCCTCCTGTTCCTTAGATCCCTTGATTTCCCGTCAAGGAATACCACTGGTCACTCGATTTAGTTCAGGTTATCATCAACCTGGATATCCTCTAAAGGCACCACTGCTGAATCGTTCACCAAACATTTCCATAACTGGGAGACGTGAAAGGTGCTATGAATCTAACTGAGTTCGGCTGGCAGATCTAGCCTATAAGCTACCTTTCCAAACTAGGCTATAACCCTGAAGGATCCAATATCACTGGGCCCCAGCTTGCCCCGTTTCCTGAATCGAATGACACCCTTCCATGGAGACACCTTCAGGAGTACCATATCCCCGACCTAGAACTCTAGGTCCGACCGTTACTTGTTCGCATATCTTTTCTGTCGACTCTGAGCAGTCTGAAGCCTGCTCCAAACCTGTTGGATCTTCTCCATAGTCTTGACTACCACTACAGTACTCCCCATGACTCTTTTCTCAGCCTTTCCCCAGCATATCGTGATCCTGCACTTCCTCCCATACAACATTTTGAAGGGAGGACGGTCAATACCCATATGATAGCTATTGTTATAGGAGAACTCAGCCAATGAAAGGTAAGTATCCTAACTACCTCCAATGTCTAAAACGCATGCCCACAACATATCCTCCAGAGTCTGGATGGTTCGCTCGCTCTGACCATCCGTCTGCAGGTGAAAGGTGGTGCTAAAATGCAGTCGAGTACCAAGCTCGTCATGAAACCTCTTCCAAAACCTGTAAGGGAACCATATGTCCCTATCTAAAATCACCAAAACTGGCACCCCGTGCCACACCACCACCTCCTGGATTTAGATGTCGGCCAACTTTTCAGCCGAAATACTCTCCTGAATCGGAATAAAATGGGAGCTCTTGGTCAATTGATCAACAATGACCCAGATCGAATCCACGCCTCTCGCGGTCCTGGCAAGCTTCATAATGAAGTCCATAGTAATATCCTCCCACTTCCATAGTGGGATATCCAATGGTTGGATCTTGTCGTGAGGTCTCTAGTGCTCAGCCTAGACCTTCCTGCAGGTCAGGCACCTTTCCACAAACCAAGCTATGTCACTCTTCATACAGTGCCACCAATAATCCAGACGAAGATCCCTATACATCTTCATTGCCCCGGGCTGGATGGAGAACCAAGATTTATGCGCCTCTTCCATCAGTACCTGGCGCACACCCCCATGATACGCTACCCACACCCTATAGTGAAGAGTCAAAAACTCCCATCTATCATAGTCGAAGGAGGAAACCTACCCACAATTCTCTCACTCTTCCGATATTACTCCTTCATGGCCTCTTGAATCTGCTCCAATAACGGAGTCACAACTGTCATCCTCAGATAGATGTCCCTGATCAGCATTGCCTTGCGGTAGAGTGCATCGACCACTGTAACATCCGGATTTTACCAGGTATAATGTAAGTTTAATTGTGTTATATTGTGAGAGGGACTCGGCGAGTCGGGGCTCAGGCTCGCCGAGTAGGGACGCGGGATTGAGCGAGGGTGCGCACTTGGACTCGGCGAGTCCAGGGTATGGACTCGGCGAGTCTGCGCTGTGTTATGAAACCCTAAATCTCCGGGTTTGTGGCCTATTTAAGGGGCCTTATGGCCGTCATTTGCGCTCACCCAACCCCCAGAGAGTGTCCCTAGAGTTCTTGAGCGTTTTGTGAAGGAAAGAGAGCCAATCTTGATCTTGTGTGTGTTGTTTAGCAAGAAGAAGGAGGCCCTAGGCAAGAGGAAGCAAAGGAGGTTGCTATTTCGTGGATTGGAGCTTGGATCATCACTCTAGAGGTATTATTTTCGGACCATTTTCTGTTTGGTGAAACTTGATGCAAGTTAGGGCTTAATATGATCATTTATGGGGTGATTTGGTGCCCTTTTGTTCCCTCTTTGAGCTGAGACCATGGATCTGGATCCATAGAGATCCAGAGGGCCTCACTCATCAAGCTTTATGGGTGGAAATGGAGTCCTTGGCCTTGTGTTGAAGTAGTAGAGTGAAAAACATCATTTGTGATCATGTAGAGGTTATTTATGCATCAAGATTGTGACTTTACGTGCTAAATATGCATGGGGGGACTGGATCTATGGATTAGTGGACTGGATCTGGCCTTTAGAGCAACATTGAGTCAGTGCATGGCTCTGACTCGCCGAGTCCGAAGAACAGACTCGGCGAGTAGCTTGAATGCTGCACGACCACTCAGCGAGTGGCCTCGCCGAGTTGGGATGAGTGAACTCAGTGGGTCAAGGGGGAGTCAGGATGGACAGGTGGACCGAGTCAAACCGGACTCGCCGAGTTGTTCTTGAAACTCGGCGAGTTGAGTCGTGGTGGCCCCACAACTCGTGCCAGGTAGAGCTCGTCGAGTTGGGAGGGGATGCTCGACGTGTCAAGAGAGGATTCCAGGGAAATTGGCGAATGCGCTCAGACTCGCCGAGTCGCTATAGTGCACTCGCCGAGTCCGGTCAAGTTGACCGTTGACCAGCGTTGACCTAGATTGTCCTGTTATGGTATGGTCAACCCTAGTTGGGAAAGTGTTAATTAGAGATATATTGTGCTATAGGGGGACTTCAGCTCGGCAGATCGAGTATTTAGCGATTTCAGGGTTACGGTTTACCGAGGCACACGAGGTGAGTCTTCTCACTATACTTTACCTTGAGTAGGTAACCAGAGTTATGTGATAGAGTAATTGTATGCTATGTATATTATGTGTTGTACTGCATTACTTTTATGTGTTTGATGCTGTGCATGTTTACAGAGTTAGAACCGGAAGGTTCACAGAGTTAGAACCTGAGGGTTCACAGAGTTTGGGTGCACGGACCCACAGAGTTATAGCCTCGAGTGGCTAATATGTGTTATATGCAGTATTTTGGGAAACTCACTAAGCCTTGTGCTTACAGTGTTGATGTTATTTGTTTCAGGTACTAGTGACGACCGTGGGAAGGCGCCGGCTTGATCCGTACACACACGTTTGGAGCTTGACATTTTGATCTTGGGATTTTGTACTATTTTGTTGAGCAATTAAAAGGGGTTGTTTCTATGAATATTGATGGAATTATGTTTTTATAAAAATCGAAAATTTTGTTTGAAAAATCGGTGTTACAAATTGGTATCAGAGCCTTGGTTTGAGGGATTCGGGTACACCTTCGGGGGTATTTGAACTCAAACTGAGGAAATGAAGAGATATTTTCAAAATAAAAACCAAAATTTTCTAAGAGTAAAGGGTTTTCTAGGAAGAAACGTGTGTACGATCAGTCAGCGCCCGAACGGTGAATTCCCAAAATATCTTTTGTTACGTAATAACTAATATTGTGATGTGTGTGCATGCTAGAGTAGGCTAGGTATTGCTGATAGGGCTAGAGTGGCCTGTTTTGTGATGCCTTAGCTTAGGGAATGGTGAGCTGCTCTGAGACGCTGAGAGTAATT
The DNA here is from genome assembly GCF_052625555.1 of Lactuca saligna. NCBI lineage: Eukaryota > Viridiplantae > Streptophyta > Magnoliopsida > Asterales > Asteraceae > Lactuca > Lactuca saligna. The sequence goes on along the minus strand of NC_136421.1, from coordinate 147,004,133 downwards.
AGGTAGCAGCTAGGGTTTTGTGTGAGATCTGTTCAGAGAAATTTAAGTATGATAGAGTACTTGGGGACTGGGATCCGAAGAGGACGATTTGGGGTGTGTACCGAGACGGTGCGGACAGTAGTATTGGGCCCGTACTACTAAAAGCACCGGAGCGGTACACAATTCAAATAAGAATCTGGGGATGCCAAGAATCAAGGAGGGGTGGATTGTTGAATGTAAGGGTGTTCGAGTGAATTCTAATTATCACATGTTGTATTTCAGAGGTTGATCATGGTGAGGACACGACACATGCCGGAGGATGCCGGATCTAGTGATGAGGACATTCGATAGATCATTCATGAGGAGGTGGCTGCGGTCATCAGAGTCGAGATACCAGAGATGTTCGGGTCCATTAAGACCGCTTTGATTGAGACGTTTGACGAGCGCTATGCCGCCCTTTCTAAAGCTGCGGTTGCAGCAGCTACCGCAGCGATTGCTGCGGCAAGACCCCAGGGAGGTGATGCGATGTTGTTCAGGGAGTTCAGCAACACCAAGCCACCAGAGTTTGATGGTACACAGGACCCGGTGGCAGCTATGAGGTGGATATCTGATATGGAGGGATGCTTCTTCACTTGCTCGTCCCCTGAGCATTTGAAGGTTCGGTTCGCGCTGAACCAGCTTCGCTTGGGAGCGAAGGACTGGTGGAAGTTTGTGACTGTGCATTTCACACCGACTGAGCTTTCGGCAGTGACCTGGGAGAGGTTCACTTCCATGTTCCGAGATGAGTATGTTCCTCAGGTGGAGAGGGAACGTCTGGCACAGGAGTTTCTGACCCTCAAGCAGGGTACCGAGTCAGTTACAGCGATTACGAGGATGTTTCAGGAGAGGGCGATGTTTTGCCCTGAGCACGTGTCCACCGAGCAGGCACGTATGAGCCGTTATCTGAGCATTTTGAGGCGGAATATTCGGGAGTTCGCTGCGAACTCCTCGTACCGGACATTTGCTGAGCTTCAGGAAAATGCTCGAAAGAGGGAGATTGAGCTTGAGACTCAGGCCAGGGAGGAGGCGGAGTCTATGGGGAGGGATCGGCGGCCGGCACAGTCCCAGCCGGCAGCCAAGCGGGCCAAGCCCGCTGATCCCAGACCCGGGAGCCAGAAGGGCCGCACTTGTGGGAAGTGCGGCAAGGGTCACGATGGCGCCTGTCGGGCAGAGTCTTGCTACAAATGTGGCAAGGAGGGGCATATGGCTAAGGACTGCCCCAAGGGATTTGCAGTGTGCTTCCACTGCAACCAGACCGGACACCGGAAGGCGGAGTGTCCGCTGCTGCGCGGGGCATCTCAGGGGTTTGCTCCCGCCGCCATCAGAGTTGCTGCTGCAGAGAGTCGGCCCGTGAAGGCCGAGGCACCAAGGGCTCGGGGGAGAGCCTTCCAGCTGACTACGGAAGAGGTCCGCACCGCACCCGACGTTGTGGCTGGTATGTTTCCTTTTCATTATTGTTTATGGTGTTGAGATATTATGCTTATATCATGCTATGCTTAGGTACCTTCCTTATGAATTCTGTACCTGCTTTAGTGTTATTTGACTCGGGTGCGAGTCGATTTTTTGTGTCCTTGGCATTTAGTCAGCGTATCAGTGTTAGTCGTGGAGTATTGAGTCGGCCCCTGCGGGTTTCCATAGCCGCCGACAGAGTGATTTGTGCTACAGAGGTCTTCCGGGGATGTGTATTGGAGATATTCGGGGTCGAGTTTCCAATCGACCTGATTCCGATTGCGATGGGTGATGTCTGTGTTATAGTGGGCATGGATTGGTTGAGCCGATTCGGTGCGGTTATCGATTGCGAGCAACAGCTGGTGACTATACGGGATCCTAGTGGGGGATTTCTTTCAGTATACGGTGAGGGTACATGTTCTGGATCAGCCTTTTGTTCGGCTGCTAGGGCGAGGCAGTGTTTACAGCTGGGCTGTAAGGGTTATGTAGCGTATGTGATGGATACGCGAGTGATCTCCGAGAGACCGAGCTCTGTGGAGGAAGTTCCGGTGGTGCGGGAGTTTCCAGATGTATTTCCCGAAGAGTTACCAGGTGTGCCTCCCGCGAGGCAAGTGGAGTTTGGCATCGATTTGGTTCCGGGGGCCGCGCCTATTGCTAAGGTGCCGTATCGCCTTGCGCCTCCAGAGATGCAGGAGTTATCCTCGCAACTTCAGGAGTTGCTGGGGAAGGGGTTTATTCGGCCGAGTAGCTCGTCGTGGGGAGCACCCATCTTGTTTGTGAAGAAGAAGGATGGCTCGCATCGCATGTGTATTGATTACCGGGAATTGAATAAGCTGACGGTCAAGAACCGTTACTCGCTACCAAGGATCGACGATTTATTCGATCAGCTACAGGGAGCATCTTGGTTCTCCAAGATTGATTTGAGGTCGGGCTATCATCAGGTGAGAGTGCGGGACGAGGACGTCCAGAAGACAGCATTCAGGACGCGTTATGGGCATTATGAGTTTGTGGTGATGCCTTTTGGGCTCACTAATGCCCCGGCTGTGTTCATGGACCTCATGAATAGGGTATGTCGGCCGATGTTGGATCGGTCGGTGATTGTTTTCATTGATGATATTCTGGTATATTCGAGATCTAGTGAGCAGCACGTGGAGCATTTGAGGGAGGTGCTTGGGGTTTTGAGAGCGGAGAAACTTTACGCAAAGTTCTCCAAGTGCGATTTCTGGTTACGGGAGGTCCAGTTTCTGGGACATCTCGTTAACCAGAAGGGGATATTGGTCGATCCGGCCAAGGTTGACGCAGTGATGAGGTGGGAGGTGTCGAGGTCACCTTCTGAGATACGGAGTTTCCTCGGGTTGGCAGGGTATTATCGGAGATTTATTAAGGATTTCTCCAAGATTGCGGTTCCACTCACCAGATTGACCCGGAAGGGTGTGGCATTTGCATGGGGTCCCGAGCAGCAGACCTCCTTTGAGACGCTTCGCCAGAGGTTGTGTGAAGCTCCAGTATTATCCCTTTCGGAAGGTATGGAAGGTTTTGTGGTATTCTGTGATGCATCGATCCTAGGATTGGGAGCGGTATTGATGCAAAGGGGTCATGTGATAGCTTATGCATCGAGGCAGTTGAAGCCTCACGAGACGAGGTACCCCACACATGATTTGGAGTTGGGGGCAGTGGTGTTCACCCTCAAGATTTGGCGGCACTACTTGTATGGAGTTCGTTGTACGATATACACGGACCATAAGAGTTTGAAGTACTTGATGGATCAGCCTAACCTATATATGCGGCAGAGGAGATGGTTAGACGTGGTCAAGGATTATGATTGTGAGATCTTGTACCACCCGGGCAAGGCTAATGTGGTAGCCGACGCGTTGAGTCGCAGGGCGGAGAGTACTCCCCTGCGAGATGTATGTTTGAGATTGACCGTGATAGCTCCAGTTCTGGACGCCATTCGTGGGGCTCAAGCCGAGGCCGTGCGTTCGGAGATGCAGAAGAGAGAGCGGGTTGTTGGGATGGTTTCTGAGTTTATATCGGATAGTCGAGGCCTTATGACTTATCAGGGCAGGATCTGGGTACCGTTTGTGGGCGGTACCCGTGCTACATTGATGGAGGAGGCTCATAGATCGAAATTTTCGATCCACCCCGGGGCCACGAAGATGTATTTGGATCTAAGGAAGGAGTATTGGTGGCCCTGTATGAAGCGGCATGTGGCATGGTTTGTCGAGAGGTGTTTGACCTGTCGAAGGGTAAAGGCCGAACACCAGAGACCGCATGGAAAATTGCAGCCATTGGAGGTTCCCGAGTGGAAGTGGGAACAGATCACTATGGACTTTATCACCAAATTGTCGAGGACTACCAGTGGAGTTGATGCAATTTGGGTGATTGTGGATAGATTGACAAAGAGCGCTCACTTTCTTGCCATCAGTGAGAGTTCTTCAGCAGAGAAGTTGGCGGAGGTTTACGTGAGGGAGGTTGTATCTCGGCATGGGGTGCCGATCTCGATTATTTCAGACCGCGATGTGCGTTTCACTTCCCGTTTTTGGAAGAAATTTCATGAGGAGTTGGGTACTAAGTTGCATTTTAGTACCGCATACCACCCCCAGACCGACGGTCAGAGTGAGCGGACGATACAGACACTCGAGGACATGCTTCGAGCTTGTGTATTGGATTTTGGGGGTAGTTGGGACTCGTATTTACCTCTAGCGGAGTTTTCCTACAATAACATCTATCATTCGAGCATTGGTATGCCGCCCTTTGAGCTGTTATATGGTAGGAGGTGTCGGACTCCCATATGTTGGGGAGAGGTTGGGCAAAGGGTAATGGGCAGTACAGAGATCGTGAATCAGACGACAGAGCAGATACAGCTGGTCAGGCAGAGGTTATTGACCGCTCAGAGCCGGCAGAAGAGTTACGCGGATAGGCGCCGGTCCGAATTGGAATTTCAGGTCGGCAACTTTGTTCTCCTGAAGGTCTCTCCTTGGAAAGGAGTGATCCGGTTCAGGAAGAGGGGCAAATTGGGACCCCGGTTTATTGGCCCGTTTCGTGTGATCGCCAGGGTAGGCCGGGTAGCCTATCGGCTGGAGTTACCAGCAGAGTTGGGACAGATTCACAACACTTTTCATGTATCGCAGTTGAGGAAATGTATAGCCGATGAGTCGGTAGTGGTTCCACTTGAGGATATTCAGGTTGATGCGAGCCTGAATTATGCGGAGAGACCAGTGGCTATTAGGGATCGGAAGATCAAAGTTTTAAGGAACAAGGAGGTACCTCTGGTATTGGTTCAGTGGCAACATCGGAAGGGATCAGAGATGACCTGGGAGCCGGAGGGTATGATGCGGGAGCAGCATCCGGAGCTGTTTTAGAGCGGGACTTCGAGGGCGAAGTCGAGTTCTAGTGGGGGAGAGTTGTAACATCCGGATTTTACCAGGTACAATGTAAGTTTAATTGTGTTATATTGTGAGAGGGACTCGGCGAGTCGGGGCTCAGGCTCGCCGAGTAGGGACGCGGGATTGAGCGAGGGTGCGCACTTGGACTCGGCGAGTCCAAGGTATGGACTCGGCGAGTCTGCGCTGTGTTATGAAACCCTAAATCTCCGGGTTTGTGGCCTATTTAAGGGGCCTTATGGCCGTCATTTGCGCTCACCCAACCCCCAGAGAGTGTCCCTAGAGTTCTTGAGCGTTTTGTGAAGGAAAGAGAGCCAATCTTGATCTTGTGTGTGTTGTTTAGCAAGAAGAAGGAGGCCCTAGGCAAGAGGAAGCAAAGGAGGTTGCTATTTCGTGGATTGGAGCTTGGATCATCACTCTAGAGGTATTATTTTCAGACCATTTTCTGTTTGGTGAAACTTGATGCAAGTTAGGACTTAATATGATCATTTATGGGGTGATTTGGTGCCCTTTTGTTCCCTCTTTGAGCTGAGACCATGGATCTGGATCCATAGAGGTCCAGAGGGCCTCACTCATCAAGCTTTATGGGTGGAAATGGAGTCCTTGGCCTTGTGTTGAAGTAGTAGAGTCAAAAACATCATTTGTGATCATGTAGAGGTTATTTATGCATCAAGATTGTGACTTTACGTGCTAAATATGCATGGGGGGACTGGATCTATGGATTAGTGGACTGGATCTGGCCTTTAGAGCAAGATTGAGTCAGTGCATGGCTCTGACTCGCCGAGTCCGAAGAACAGACTCGGCGAGTAGCTTGAATGTTGCACGACCACTCAGCGAGTGGCCTCGCCGAGTTGGGATGAGTGAACTCAGTGGGTCAAGGGGGAGTCAGGATGGACAGGTGGACCGAGTCAAACCGGACTCGCCGAGTTGTTCTTGAGACTCGGCGAGTTGAGTCGTGGTGGCCCCACAACTCGTGCCAGGTAGAGCTCGTCGAGTTGGGAGGGGATGCTCGACGTGTCAAGAGAGGATTCCAGGGAAATTGGCGAATGCGCTCAGACTCGCCGAGTCGCTATAGTGCACTCGCCGAGTCCAGTCAAGTTGACCGTTGACCAGCGTTGACCTAGATTGTCCTGTTATGGTATGGTCAACCCTAGTTGGGAAAGTGTTAATTAGAGATATATTGTGCTATAGGGGGACTTCAGCTCGGCAGATCGAGTGTTTAGCGATTTCAGGGTTACGGTTTACCGAGGCACACGAGGTGAATCTTCTCACTATACTTTACCTTGAGTAGGTAACCAGAGTTATGTGATAGAGTAATTGTATGCTATGTATATTATGTGTTGTACTGCATTACTTTTATGTGTTTGATGCTGTGCATGTTTACAGAGTTAGAACCGGAAGGTTCACAGAGTTAGAACCTGAGGGTTCACAGAGTTTGGGTGCACGGACCCACAGAGTTATAGCCTCGAGTGGCTAATATGTGTTATATGCAGTATTTTGGGAAACTCACTAAGCCTTGTGCTTACAGTGTTGATGTTATTTGTTTCAGGTACTAGTGACGACCGTGGGAAGGCGCCGGCTTGATCCGTACACACACGTTTGGAGCTTGACATTTTGATCTTGGGATTTTGTACTATTTTGTTGAACAATTAAAAGGGGTTGTTTCTATGAATATTGATGGAATTATGTTTTTATAAAAATCGAAAATTTTGTTTGAAAAATCGGTGTTACAACCACGACATTGGCCTTCCCCGGGTGGTAAATGATATCACAATCATAATATTTTACCACATCAAGCCACGAACACTGCCTCATATTCAGATTTGGCTAGTCCATGAGATAACTCAAGCTCTTGTGGTCTATGTAAATGGTACAACGAACTCCATAGAGGTAATGGGGCCAAATCTTGAGAGCGAAAACAACAGCCCCCAACTCCAAATCATGCGGTAATTCGCCTCGTGAGGCTTCAGTTGCCTCGAAGCGTAAGCTATGACATGCCGCCTGTGCATCAATACCGCACCCAAACATGAGATGGACGCATCGCAGTATACCACAAAGTCCTCCATGCCCTCTGTTAGGGCTAAGATGGGCGCCTCACACAATTTCTGCCTCAACGACTAAAATGCGGCCTATTGCTCAGGCCCCCAGCAAAAGACCACGACTTTTCTTGTCAACTAGATCAAGGGGACAACTATCTTGGAGAAGTCCTGAATGAACCTCTGATAGTAGCCTGCCAATCCCAGGAAGCTTTGAATCTTAGATGGAGACCTCGGAACCTCCCACCTCATCAAGACCTCCACCTTGGCCGGATCAACTGAAATTCCACCCCGGTTGACAAGGTTCCTAAGAAACTACACCTCGCGCAACTAGAACTCTCACTTGGAGAACTTGGCATACAAGCTCTCCCTCCTCAAAGTATCCAAAACATACTGCAAGTGTTCCTCATGCAGCTCTCGAGTCTTGGAATAAACTAAGATGTCATCTATGAAGACTATTACAGACCGACCCAACATGGGTTTGCACGCACAGTTCATCAGATCCATGAATGCAACAGGAGCATGGGTGAGCCCAAAAAGCATCACCACGAATTCATAGTGGCCATAGCGCGTCCGAAACATAGTCTTCTGCACATCCTCCTCTTTGACCCTCATCTAATGATACCCTCAACGCAAATCAATCTTAGAGAACCAAGTTGCTCCCTGTAGCTGGTCAAAGAGGTCATCAATCCTCTGGAGTGGGTAACAGTTCTTCACGGTTACCTTATTCAACTCCTGATAGTTTATACATCCTATACGACCCAGGGCTCCCCAGGGTGAACTGCTCGGCCTGATGAATCCCTTTTCTAGCAACTCTTGCAGCTACGTAGACAACTTCTACATCTTAGGAGGAGCCTACCGATACGGTCGCTTATCTATCGGAGCCGCACCAGAGACTAGTTCGATCCTGAATTCCACCTGCCTCTTCGGAGGTATCCTAGGCAACTCCTCAGGGAATACATCCGGAAACTCTCGTACTACGGGCCCATCGCCCACCATCGCCTTACCCGCTTCCTGGGTATCCATAACGTAGGCGACAAATCTTGCGCAACCTTGCTGAAGGTAGCGCCTAGCCCTCACTGCTGAACATAGAGCTGGTCCTCACTGTGGCCTATCGCCCTGAACCACCAGCTCTCCCCCACTTGGGGTCCTGATCCGCACCAACTGTTGCGCGCAGTCAATCACTACCCCGTTTGGGCTTAGCCAATCCATACCAATAATAACCTTGTTCCCCCGCAACAGTATGGGAACTAGATTTACCACGTAACGCTCCTCGAACACCCTTAAAACACAATCTCGGTAGACCTCTAATGCTCGCACTAACTGGTCATCCGCAATCTAGACTTCCAAAGGGCAATCCAACATGCACGAAGACTCGGGAAACTTCTTGCTAAGCGCAAGAGAGATAAACGATCAAGTAGCACCCAAATCAAACAATACCTAATTTGGGATACCGTTCACATGGAATGATCCTAAACAAAGCACATACATAAAATATCAAGATCACAGCGACATAACATAAAAGCATAAGGAAAGAAATCATACCTATCATCAAATCGGGTGTAGCGCACGCCTCCTTAGATGTCAACCGAAATGCCCGACTCCGAGCCACTAGAGCCTCTTCCTTGGCCTTCCGGGCATCCGTCACCTGTGATGATGTTAGGGTCGGCGTCGCCGCTGCCGCTACTGTCAATCTAAGGTAGTTGGCCTTTTATAGCCCATTTGATTGCAATGAAAGCAAACCAGGTCTAACATCTAAACCATGGGAGCAGGGGCAGTACAATCCCTACCAAAATGTCCAATCTGGCCGCACTTATAGTATCCGGAACCCGACCCGGTGTGGCAAAATCCCTTGTGTGACCGACCGCACTCTCCACAGTGGTCCCGCCCCTACTTTCCCTTCGACCTCGCATCAAATCCCTTGGTTTTTTTCCCAGAAACCTCTGCAACCTGCACAGTCTCTGGTATCCTCTTGCAGGGGTGCTCTAAATCACTCTCCCTCTCCCACACCCTGGAAATCATGGACTCCGAGGTCGGGCAGGCCGAATAGCTGACATGCTCCCAAATGTCCGCTCTCAACATATCATGATAGCGGGTCTTCCGCATCTCCTCATCCCCCGCATATTGGGGCACCAACAAATCCATCTCCCAGAACATGGCGGTGACTTCCGCCATGGTCTCCGTAGTCTGTCTCGTATCCAAAAACTCTCTGGCCAGCTGCTGAAGCTCCATAGCTGGCACAAACTCAGCCCTAAACGGGGTCATGAAATTTGACCAAGTCAGAGCCTCGATGGCTGGGGCTCCCAATGACTCACCAACTAACTCCCACCAATCTCTGGCTCGATCCCTCAAACATCCTGCAGCAAAATGGACCTTCGACCCTTTTGGGTAGAAGCTCATCAACTACGTAGACTCAATGTTTGTGATCCATCTCCTGGCAGCAAAGGGGTCCTTCACCCCATGAAAATCCGGTGCACAACATCAGACATAACCTAATCAGGCTATCCTACCGATGACTAAACAGTCCTAGCATACAACTCATACACTAGGCTTTCAAGGCATCCACTAGATCTTAATCCTTACTTTAGCATGTTGTTCTCAAAATCATGAATCATACACATAACATAACAAGCATGGGTATTTTGGGGAAGCTTACTTGAGCTCGACCGGTCGTACGGATCACACACCTTGTCTTTTCTCAATATCTCTTAACTTAGAACTTTAGAACTGTTTTCCTTTTGAAAAAATATTTTAGTCCCTTGGTTTGAGTCCAGACACCCCTAAGGGTGTGTCCGAATCCCTCAAACTAGGGCTCTGATACGAACTTGTAACATCCCAAAAATCAAGGCCAAAAATTTCATTTTTAATTAAGTAGTTTATAAAATAACTTATCCAGACATTGCTAAAATTATGTCAAAACATAAAACCGTAGTGACATGTCTCAAAACTGTAGCATCAAAAGTAATGAAAATCAGAGTACAATCCCAGAAACCCAAGCGGAAACCATGTATGTGCATGATGCGCTGCTACACCGCCGACTCCTTCCCCTTCAATGAAGAGGTACCTGAAACCAAAACCAAAAAATGTAAGCACAAAGCTTAGTGAGTTCCCCCATCATACCGCATAGCGTATAATATTTTCAGTATCTTTCAACCGGTAACTGCCATCTGTCTCTTTCAACCGGTAACTATCATCGGTATCTTTCAACCGGTAACCGACGTTGATATCTTTCAACCAGTATTTGCCATCGGTATCTTTCAACTAGTAACTGCCATCGGTATCTTTCAATGAGTAACTAGGGACTATTTCACCCCCCACCCCTAGCATACAGTAACAAGATATAAACATACAGTCAGGCATATCAGGGTACTGACCTACCCTTGGTCCTAACGACCTATGCTAGGGAAAGATTATTCCCTGGCACTACCAATGACACATATATCATATTACGTAGCATATCTCATGACCAAATCACATAACCAAACCAAGATAATTATCACAAAGACAATTATCTAGTAAATACCCCTTTTGATGGGTTGACATTGTGGCCTTAGACCAACCCCTACTGGAAGGTAACTCATCTTGATGTCGTGTAGTGTCTGAACCATCCTCTAAGCGAAGAATGACTCTCCTCGACTCCTCAATCCCTATACGAGAATCCTCAAGTCATCAAACAGAACATATGACCGTAGCTCAGGTCAAAACAATACCATTCAAATTCAACATTGGTCAAAGTCAACACCTAGTTAACCTGACTCACCAAGTTGGTCTACCAACATGTCGAGTCCATGCTCCACTAACCTCATCCAACCTTGACTCCACTCGTCGAGTATATCAAGAACCCGTCGAATTCTCCTTCATTCAAAACATCGGGACCATCTTCATCCGACTCATTGAGTTCTTCCTTTAAGTCGGTAAGTTCATATCCCTCATAAAAACGTGTCCACTCTATGACACACCGAGTTGTATGAACAACTCGTCGAGTCCATATTCAACTGTTGCGAGATTGCCTTGGACTCGTCGAGTCCATATTCAACGGTTGGGAGATTGCCTTGGACTCGTCGAGTCTATTCATACACTCGCCGAGTCCCATGATTCCCAGGTCCCTTTTCGTGCCTAAGCATCTACGAGACTCCCTTCCAAAACAACTAGTCCATCCCTAGAAAGGATTGGTGGTTAATATACACCGACTCGCCGAGTTCCAAGAACAACTCGTCGAGTCCTTGCTGGACCCTTACTATACAGCCAATTTAAATGGGTCTTAACACATCAAAACCATAGATCTGGCCTCCTAATGTCCATTTTATACGTAAAGTTCCAAACTTGGTGCACATGCATAGGGTTTTTGGCTCAAAAGTCCATAAAAGGTGCTCTACAATGTGCATGGGGCTCTTATGGCCATAAAGTTGGCATCATTATGCCATGAGACCCTTCTAATAACTCAGATATGAAAGTAGATTCCCATGAATAACTTCACAAATCCGAAAATGGCGTGGGAAACCCTAAACGCACCGAAAATCTAAGCCCTAAAGATGAACAACCAAATGGAAGACCAAAACAGGGGCATTTACCTTGCTTGAGCTGAAGATGGAATAAGATCTCTGGATCTACAAGCCCTAACTGGAATTCCCAAGCTTCTTCCTTTCAAGCTTCACAAACCACCCAAAAGCGCCAAAGTGGCCTTAGATCACACAAAATCGGTTAGGGTTTCAATATACGGCTTCTTAGGCGAGATATGGACGACGGAGGCTGAGTTAAGTTGTTTAAATAGGGTGCAAACCATCAGATTTAGGGTTTCCCTCAAACAACACCTATTCGCCGAGTGAGTCTCCTGACTCGTCGAGTAGGTCAGTTAAAATGCCCACGAATCACGACCCTACTCTACGAGTTGGGTCACTAACTCATCAAGTTTCATAGAAAACACATAAATGCTTAATTTAAATGTGTACCGGGAAACAGGTGTTACAAAACACATCCCAAGCCATGACTTAATTTCCTGCAAGGTTGGAATGTCGTTTCCTATGAGTAGTATCTCATCCACATAAAACAGTAGAAAGCTAACTGTACTCCCACTGACTTTGACATATACACAGGAGTCATCCTCGCTTCTCGAAAATCCAAACTCTTTGACTTTCTCATTGAAACAAAGATTCCATCTGCGAGATGCTTGTTTCAATCCATAAATGGATTTCTCTAGCTTACACACTATATTAGGGTACTTTGCATTGACAAAACCCTTTGGCTGACTCATGTAAACATCTTCAGCCGACTTTCCATTAAGGAAAGCGGTTTTTGACTAAGGGTGGAATTGGTATGGTACCAAGTTTTTTTCCTCCAAACTGTGTACCGTACCAATTATAATTGGCATAAAGTTTTACCTACCAATATCGTACAAATGATACTTGGTACCAACTTAGTTGGTTACCAACAAATTTGGTTGGTACATATTGGTATTGGTATATACCAAAATAATTAACTAATATCTATACTTGAAGATTTTAAGACTATAATCTATATATGACTTCACATTATAATCATCACTGAATGGTTAGAAAGTTTTCCAAATATGAAAGTGAGTTAGAATTGTGGTAGGTGCTTGTTTTTATAAATCCTTTTAGTGTCATGTATCTTCCTTAACCTAGTTTTATTAATTTCTTTTACTATAATGTTTCGTACAAAAAAGAATCAATATCAACTGAATTATATTAGTAACTCCGAATATTACTTTATAGTTGTTACTCCTAACTAAAACTTGAAAATGTAAGGATTGCTATATATATATATATATATATATATATATATATATATATATATATATATATATATATATATACATATATATATTGGTTGGTATGGTACAACTGTGGTATTCAAAATTTTGTATCATTATCGTACCAAGACTAATTAATTGGCATGGTATTACTGGCCAAACATATTGGCTACCAAACATGTTGGCTACCGATTTTATTGATTTGGTTGGTAACATGTTGCTTTGTTCTCAGTGGTACATTTTTGTTAGCCCTAGTTTTGACATCCATTTGTCATATTTCATAGTCATGAAATGCAGCTATGGCAAGCATAACCCTTATAGATTTAATCTTCGCTACTGGTTAGAAGGTCTCATCATAGTCAACTCCCTGAGTTTGAGTAAAGCCCTTCACAACCACTCGCGCCTTATATGTGTACTCTCCCATCGATGTCTGTCTTCTTCTTGAAGATCCATTTGCACCCTACTGTCTTATGCCCCGGTAGATTGTCAGCCAAGTTCCAAACTTGATTGTCATAAATGGACTGAATCTCACTGTCCATTTCCTTTTCCCATTTAGCATACTCGGGTCGTGCCATGGCTTCCTTGTAGTTGGTAGATTCATCCAAATTTATCAATGTACTATCAATGATAAATGTATCACCTTCAGCTTTTATATGAAAACCATATAACACAGGTGGAACACTGACTCTACTGGAACGTCTCAGAGGTACAAACTGGTTAATCGGTTCAATAGGATTTTACTCCTTGGTGTCAGCGCTAATGTTTGAGGTTCCTTCATCACATAACTCTTGAAGCTCTTCAAGGTCAATTTGTCTCCCACTGTCCTCTTGGCATATGACTTCTTTCTCACTCGAAAGACTCCTCTCCTCGCAATGAAGACAAGATTCTCACTCGGTCTATAGAAGAGATATCCAAAGGATTTATGTGGGTAGCTGATGAAAGTACATCACTCACTACGAGGTTCGAGCTTTTTGTGAGTTTCTTTTCTTACAAAAGCCTCCCAACCCCAAACTTTGATGTGACCTAACAAGGGAAGCTACCATTCGATATCTCGTGAGGTATTTTAGCAACCTTCTTGTTAGGACTAGATTAAGGATATAGGCGGTAGTGTCTTGGGAACCCACCCTCTCAGTCGCACTATTCAACTGTGGTGTCCTAGGTGGCGTCAACTGTGAAACAATTCCACATTCCTTAAGATAGTCTAGGAACTCGATACTAAGATACTCCCATCCTCGATCGGATCACATCATATTTATCTTCCTGCCTAATTGATTCTCCACTTCTTGCTTATACTCTTTGAACTTTTCAACGGTTTTTTCTGACTTGTGCTTGATTAAGTAGATATATCCATATCTGTTGTAATTATCAGTAAAAGTCACATAGAACCAGTTAGCATCCCTTGTGGTGGTTCTGAAGGGTACACACACATCAGTGTGTATGAGATCCAACAGACCTTCACCCCTTTCACAAGTACCATTGAAGGGTGACTTGATCATCTTTCCAAGCAAACAATATTTTCAAGTGTAATCTGACTTCAATTCGAATGACTCCAAGACACCAGCCTTTTGGAGTTGGCCTATGCGCTTCTTATTGAAATGTCCAAGATGACAATGCCACAAGCATGTCTTGTCCAAAATATTGGATGAATGAATATTCAACACATTATTTCCTAGGTTATCTGCAACCATCAGATTTTCATATATACCATTACAAGGTGATGCTTCAAAATAAAAAGTACCATTATAATAAGCATTAATACTACCAACTTCATTATAAAAAGAAAAGGTAAAACCTTATGTATACAAACTGTGAAAGGAAATAATATTTCTCGCCATTTTTGACGAGTAAAAACAATTATTCAATTCTAATTCTAACCCACTACTAAGCAATAAAGAATAAGTTCGAATCTTGGTGACTGGCTACATTTTCCTATTTCCGATGATTAAGTTTATCTTGTGCTCCACATCCCTACTTCCTTTTAGTCCCTACAAATCAGAATTGATCATAACAAGAAGCTAACAAATGTAGGATGATGTCAATGGCCAACTCTTCATTGAAGTTCACATTTAACTTCAGCAAACGGTGCACATATCTTTACATCTTTTGCAAGTGGGTCATGATGGACATTCCATCCTTCATTTTGGTTGTCATCATGGAGGCAATGATCTCATAATTCTCTTGCCGAGCACTTTGATGGTACTTTTCCATCAAATCTTGGTACATTTTGAAGAGCCAGAAGTCCTCATAGGACTTTTGAAGCTCAACAGTCATGGTAGTAATCATAATAAATGACACCTTTGTCGTGTCCCTCTCATGAACCCTGTATTCCTCGATTTGTTCGAGAGTAGCAGTTTTTTCATCAATATTCTTCAGCTCTTTATCTAGGACATATTCTTTCTCCTCGTAGCGAAGGGATGCCGTAATCCAAATGCAAAATATTTGAAGGTAGGTAAACAAAATTGAATATTAAGTTTTAATTGAATTGAAATTCCTAGATTCTTTTGAGATTCATTGAACTTTTCAATGGCATGTTTAAATATCGATTGTGCGCTTCAAGTTTTTGATTGTGATGCCGAGGTTCACAAACAAGGTGTGAATAACGATGCAAATGTGCCTGGTACTATTAATGTTAGATATCACCTAATCAATGTGTCAGTTAACCACACACGCTCCATTGATCTATGATTAACATCAAGCAACCCTCTACCACCCTTGTTAGTCCCAGATTGGTGTGTCGGTTAACCACACATGTTCCACTAACGACTTAGCAAGGTGAAAAGTGAAATTTCATGGAATAACACCATTTTCACATTTTTCCTAAAATAACTAAGATTAGGAATTTAATAAAAGTTTAGTTACTTTATAATTATCATTATACTTATAATGAGACTTAATTTCCTACCCTACCCATTCAGCTAACGATCCTCCACCAGTCAAGGAAGCAGTGGGTTAGAGTGGACACCCATTAAAACACCATTTTATAGGTAGTAACCTTATACCCCCCCCCCCTTATAGATTGTACTCGTGAATGAGGCCTACTAACGGTAAGACTGACTTGTCTTATACATACACACACACACACACACACACACACACATATATATATATATATATATATAATTGAACTTTTAATATTATAATAGTATAAGGGTTGAATTTTAAACTTTTAAAATTCTAAGGTTTGGAATTAAATGTTTCATTAGTGAGACTTTACAATTTCCAAAACTTGAGGACAAGTTTTGTAGCTCTTCAAAACTTTTGGTTTCCATAACTTATGAAAACTTATGAGTTTTAATGTTCACGAATGAGACTATTCACATAACTTAGATCAATTTTACCCAACATTATCATATAATTTCACTATTGAGCTAATCTAAGTCATAGCAAGGCGATTCATATCAAATAATACAAATAATATCTTATTATCTTAAAATTTGACAATTGTCCTTTAATTGGATGAGGATCATCATTACAAAATAAAAAAAAAATTATGATACAAAACATTTTGTGGTAATGATCTTTAATCAATTTTGGCCAAAAACTTGAAATTCTGCAACCAGAAGCATCAACTCGACGAGTACATGAATTGGACTAATCGAGTTTCCCTTTTCCTAAGTAGACTCGTCGAGTCAGCCAGTGAACTCGACGAGTTCATTAGTTAGAGGGCAGAAAATTGATTTTTTAGACTTTGAAAAATAGCAAGCATCAAATATAATAGAAAACAATTCTAGGATCTGATACCATTGTTGGGTTTTAAGCACTATAACACTTCTATGGTTCACATGCAACCCTAGATGCTTTGGATCTATGTTTTCTCTAAGTATGCATGCATTTATTCCAAAGCATACATCCTAACTAGCATACAATAGAGGGTATACAATATAAAACTCATAGTTTGATGAATACCTATTATGTAGTTTTAAGTTCTTGGCCTATGAAAACTTTAGCACCTCAAGTGTGATGCCTCTAATGTGTCACAAACACCAATGCAAGAGGAGGATTGACAGAATAGGCTAGTTAGCTTAAAATAGATTATAACTCTCTTAGAATGATGGGGCAACCAATTTTAGCTCTAGGGATTTCTTTTATAGTGTAACAAATGCTTGGGTTAAAAACATGCAAGCCCTAATGCACCATGACCTTTCATATTACTTAGGCTCCATGGGTTAAACCTCCATGGACTATCCATGTTGGTTTATCCCATCCTAATTAACCATGGATCTTTGACCCACACTATAAGAATCACTCATTTACTTAACCAGTAACCGTATATTTAATTAGTCTCTTTTGATCACTAAATTAATTCCAAATTAATTCTTGATCAATACTAATTAAATAATATGATTTCTTAATTAATATATTATACTTATAATATAGTAATAAATCACAAATACCCTTATTCTCAAAAGTCCATCCTATCAAATTGCACTAGTGAAGGAAATCCAAAAGGACCATGCTACTATCGGGTCAGGTACATCCCAAATATAGTTATGGTCTTAGACACCTAATCCAACAATAACAAAAGTGGAACACTAACTCTACTGGCACATCTCATAGGTACGGACTCGTCAACTGGTTCAACAGGAGTCTCATCCTTAGGTTGATTGCTAGTGTTAGAGGTTCCTTCATCACTTAACTCTTGAAGATCTTCAAGGTCAATTTGCCTCCCACTATCCTCTTGGCATATGAGTTCTCTTTCATGAAAGACACACATTCATGCTACGAAGACCATGCTCTCACAAGGTCTATAGAACAAATATCCAAAGGATTTATGTGGGTAGCCGATGAAAAAACAATGCTCGCTACAAGGTTCGAGCTTGTCGTGGGTCTCTCGTCTTACGAAAGTCTCGCAACCACAAAAATTGATATGTGCTAATGAGGGAACCTTCTCTGTCCACATTTGGTGAGGTGTTTTGGCAACCTTCTTAGTTGGGACTAGATTAAGGATATGGGCAACAATCTCTAAGGAATACCCCCAGAATGAGATAGATAATGAAGCTCGACTCATAATGGAATAAACCATGTCCCACAAGGTTCGATTGCACCTCTCAACCACACCATTAAGCTGCGGTGTCCTAGGTGGCTTCAATTGTGAAAAAAGTTCCACATTCTTTAAGATTGTTGTGGGAATCGATACTAAGATACTCACCAACTCGATCAGATCGGAGCATCTTTATCTTCCTGGCCAATTGATTCTCCACTTCTTGCTTAAACTCTTTGAACTTTTCAAAGGTTTCCGACTAGTGCTTGATTAAATAGATATATCCATATCTGCTATAATTTGAAGGGACCACACACATCAGTGTGTATAAGATCCAATAAACCCTCACCTCTTTCACAAGTACCAGTGAAAGGTGACTTGGTCATCTTTCCAAGCAAACAAGATTCGCACATGTCATCTGACTTCAACTCAAATGACTACAACACTCCATCATTTTGGAGTTGGGTTATGCGCTTCTTGTGGACATGTCCAACACGACAATGACGCAAGCATGCCTTGTCCAAACCATTGGACGACTCAATATGCAATACATTATTTTCTAAGTTGTCTACAACCATAACAGTTTCATATACACCATTACAAGGAAATGCTTCAAAATAAAATTTACCATTACAAAAAGCATTACTGGAACCAATTTCACTGTTCAATGAAAATCTAAAACCGTGTTTGTGTAAACCATGAAAAGAAATAATTTTCTCGCCATATCTGGCGAGTATCAACAATTGTTCAAATCTATCCCTAACCCATTACTAAGAAATAAAGGATAATCTCCAATCTTGGTGGCAGGCTTCGCTTACCTATTCGCCATGATCAAGTTTTTTTCCCATGCTCCACATCCCTACTTCTTCTTAGACCCTACAATTCAGAATAAATGTGAAAACCACATCCTGTATCAAGGACCCAAGAACTAGCATGTGATGAGTTATTAGATTGAATAGTGCAAATACCTGCAAAGGTTGGCTTTATCTTCCCATCCTTAATGTCCTACAAGTATTTAGGGAAGCTTGGTTTCTCGTTCCTTTTTTCATGACAATGGAAGCACTCTGCCTCATTTGGATTGCATGAGGGAGTAGCAGAACCACCTTTGGACCCACTGGAAGAGGATCCATCATGAGACTTTCCCTTGTGATTCTTTGAGGAAGCTTTCCTCTTCTTTCCCTTCCCATGTCCAATTTCCATGACTAGGGTAGCAGTAGGAGTGGATACAACATATTTTTGCTTTTAAACTACTTTCAGCATTTCTCAATAGGCCTTGAAGCTTGCTTAGAGTGACTTCCTTGTTGTTCATATGATAAGTCATTCTGAACTTATCATAACAAGGAAGTAGGAATTGTAGGATAATGTCAATAGCCAACTCTTTTTCGAAATTGACATTCAACTTTAGCAAGCAGTCCACATATCTTTGCATCTTTTGCAAGTGGGTCGTGATGGACTCTCCATCCTCATTTTTGTTGTTATCCTGGAGGCAATGATTTCATACCTTTCTTGTCCAACACTCTGATGGTACCTTTCCATCAAGTCTTCGTGCATTTCAAAAGGCCAGAAGTCCTCGTAGGACTTCTGAAACTCAGAAGTCATAGTGGCTAGCATAATGCACATCACCTTTGTTGCATCCTTCTCATTAGCCCTATACTCAGCCTGTTGCTTAGGAGTAGCAGTTTCTTCATCAATCTACTTTAGCTCTTTGTCGATGACATATTCCTTTTCCTCATCTCGAATGGCCATGCAAATGTTTCAAATCCAGTCATTGAAATTCGATCCATCGAAAATGACCCTCCCACATAAGTTCATGAGGGAGAAAGATCCAGAAGCATTTGAGTTTGAAGCGTTGTTTGAAGAAGACATATGAAAAGAAAGATAAGTTTCATTAGAAAGAAATTGCAAAACATTTGAAGAATACATTTGAAAAGAAATATTGTGTTAGGACCTAACACAATATTTCAAAATTCGGAAGAGGGATGTCCTAATCCAATTGCAAAATATTTGAAGGTAGCTAAATGATGATTTACCAATTTCACCACCCAAAACTAAAATTTTAAAGAATTATGTTTTATGAAATTCTTATTTCTTGAGATTCATTGAACTTTTCAATGGCATGTTTAAATCTCGATTATGCCCTTCAAGTTTGTAACAAGGAGTGAATAACCATGCAAATATGCCTAGTACTCTTTATGTCATTTATCACCTAATCAACCGGTGAACCACACACACTCCATTGATCTATGAAAAATATCGAGTTACCCCTTTCCACCTTTTTTAGTCCAAATTAGTGTGCCGGTTAACCACACACGCTCCACTAATGACTTGGCAAGGTGCAAAGTGCAATTTCATGGAATAGCACAGTTTTCACATTTTTCCTAAAGTAACTAAGATTCTGAATTTAGAGAAACATTTAGTTACTTTTATAATTATCATTAGTCTTTTTAATGAGAATTAATGTTCTATCCTACCCGTTCGGCTAACGACCCTCCACTAGTCAAGGAAGCGGTGGGTGAAAGTGGACACCCATTCAATCATCAGTTTATAGGCAATGTCCTTATACCCCCTTATAGACCAACTTCGTGAATGAGGCATACTAACAGTAAGACTGGCTATTATATATATATATGTGTGTGTGTGTGTGTGTGTGTCTGTGTGTGTATGTGTATTAAGCTTTTAATATTATAACAGTATAAGGGTTGGATTTTACACTTTTAAAACTCTAGGGTTTTGAATTTAAATATTTCAAAATTAAAATCTTTTAATCAATTTTTAAAATTCCAAAACTTGAGGGAAAATTTTGAAACATTTCAAAACTCTTGGTTCAATTTGACTACAGTTAAATTAATCATATAATTAACCATATCACATAATTGACCTAATTTAATATCATATAGCAAGATGATTCAAATTCTACAAATAATTAGTTTTTCACAAAATCAAGTAATTATCCTATAATTTGACAATCATCATTTAATTGGATGAGGATAATCATTACCTTATCAGTAAAATCGAATTTTATCAGTCAAAATAGTTTGTATTAATGATCTTAATCCAAATTTGGCCAAAAACTAGAAAAATTCTGCCAACAGATGATCCAACTCATTGAGTCAGGCAATGGACTCATCGAGTTGGATCTACTCATCAAATTCCTTCATATAATTCGTCTAGTCCAACATTCAAAGGCCAAAAATGAAAATTTTCCTTCTTTGAAAACAATTCCATTACATCAATATAACAGAAAACAACCTAGGCTCTGATACCACTGATGGGTTTTGAGCACTATAACAATCCTATGCTGCACACACAAACCTAATGCTTTGGTTCTAGGTTTTCTCAAGTTATACATGCAATTACATTTTATCTAAAGCATATACCCTAACTAGCATGCAATTGGATATATACAACATAAAACTAGTTAGATGAATACCTCTTAGTTGTAGCTTGTTGTTCTTGGGCTTTCGAGAGCTTAGTACCTCAAGTGTGATACCTCTAATAAGTTACAAACACCAAAAGCAAAAGGAGGCTTATTAGAGAGATGTTAGGAAGCACAAATCAGCTAGGGTTTCACCTTGGAATTCATGTGGCCAATTTTAGGGATGCTAGGGGTTACTTTTATAGTGTGGAATTCCCAGGGTTTCTAACATGTAAACCATAATTCCCCATGACTCTTCACATTTGATAGGCCCATTAGACTAAACCTTCATGGACTCTCATATAGGTTTAGTCCATCCCTAACCAACATGGATCATTAGCCTAAACTATAAGTATTACTGATTTACCTAATCAGTCCCTATAAATTTAGTCAGTCTCATTTGATCACTAAGTCAATTCCAAATTAATTCTTGATCAATACCAATTAAATAATATTATTTCTCAATTAATATAGTATTCATATAATTTATTAATAAATCAAAAATAACCTCTTTCTCAAATATCCATCCTACCAAATTGCTCTAATGAAGCCAACCCAAAAGGACCATGCTACTATCGAGTCAAGTACATACCAATTATTATTATGGGCTTACACACCTAATCCAAAACCTTGATCGACCCGAAAATCACTAGGGTCGACTCAAGAATGCATCTTGTAATCTCAGATGCAATGAACTTGCATAATCCCTCATCAATCGTATTGGAACTCATACCCGAACTAGACCCATATCCTGAGCCTCCTGCTTTATGACGTGCCACCACCATTCTTAAACAAACCATATAATTTTCTGGATTATACGTAATCATCGAAGGATCTCACACTCTGCCACTCATGGTTCCCCGCAGCTCTCCAAGATTCGAGTATGGATCCTCTGCTTTCAGTAGTAGAGGCCCATATACCTTCCACATATATCCATAATTTCCCCTTGGTTTTCATTGGGTCACCAAAGTTCCTTCCTATCCACACATACAACTCGCAATCAGAGCACTCATGTTACTAATCTCAGACCCACTCTTTTTCGTTAGTTGTGTAAGATGCCCCTGCTACTTCTCCCTAACTAGCTCGCTAATACCATTACATATTACGGAGACTAGATAATCCTTTGAATGATAGGTCTCTCCCTACAGCGGTTGGACTGAAACAAGGGCTATGCAATAGGGCTGAACCTAACCATCTGAAACTATTCATTCCTCGAAATATGTAACTTAGCGTATTCGGTTACTAGTTAGTTAGAGATAACTAGAACTCTTAATAACAAAAAGCAAGCAACATTCCAGCATTGAGTAACCAAAACCAAGCATATCCTAATCAACACATCGTATCACTGAATAATCAGCACTAGCATGTGGTTCAAGAGACACATACAACAGGCATACAAGGCATCCTTCCTAGATCCTTAACCCTAATATAGCATGCAATTCTCATACATATATAGTAGGCATACAAGGCATCTATCGTAGATCCTTAGCCCTAATCTAGCATGAAATTCTCATACATATTACATAGATCATAATGAACATGTATAGTATCATGGGGGAAACTTACTTGAGATCAACTGATTGTACGCATCACACTCATTGTTCTTTATCTAAAACCCTTATTTTGAATTGTAGAAAAATTATTTTTCTCTTATAAAAATCTCTCAAACTTTTGATTTGAGTCCAGACACTCCCAAAGGTGTTTCTGAATCCCTCAAACCAAGGCTCTGATACCAACTTGTAACACCCTTAAAAATATAACCCAAAAATTTCATTTTTAAGTTGATCAATCATAACATAAACCATATTGTCTTTCCTAAAACCATACAAAAATAAAATACTTTAGTTGTGAAAACCAACAATACATATAAAATAATTATCATAGTCAAAATTCCAAAATCACTAATTTGCAAATCATGGTGTGATGAGATGTGATCAAGCCGACCCTTTCCCCTTCGAGCTGGAAGTACCTGAAACCAAAACTGAAAACCGTAAGCACGAAGCTTAGTGAGTTTCCACCACCATACCGCATACAAATCATAAACATACCTGGGTGCTCAACCTACTCATGTCAAACATACCAGGGTGTTCGACCTACTCCTGTCAGGCATAGCTGGGTGCCCGACCGACCCATCGGTTTTATTCCAACCGATTATGGGGTCTATTTCACTCATACCACTACAACATAAATCATGTATATCACACATAAGCGTCAGACAATACATACCACCTTAATAATTACCACGAAGACAATTAGTAAGTCATATAAATACTAGTGGGTCGACATTGGTGCCTTCGACCATGATTATACAAAGGGAGACTCACCTCACTGCGTATGCCGAAATTGTACTCCTTGGCTAGCTTGTAACTGCTCTCCCTAAAGCATAATAAATTCTCTAATCAGTCATTGGGTCCAAATAGAACTCCTTTAAGGCCCAACTTCTAGTTCATGTCCCAAGGCATGGTTTCCTAATCCCTGGAATATTGGGCCTCTTTCTCTCGAGGCCCAACTCTTAATTAAATTAAGGCCAAAGTCCATTCATTTAAGTTTCAAGGCCCATTAAGGCCCAATACCATATATCCTAGGTCTAGGCCTATAATCCTTACTCCATAGTGTGTCATAAGGCCAACCTATTTTTAGGATCCTAAGGCCTAAATACCCATTTATCCATTCTGCATCCGTACGCACGACGTACCTTGCACGTACGCCCAACATACGCTGGTCTTGACCACTTCGGGGAGGTTGGCCTAGTACGGGCAACATATAATGGGTATACCAAGCATATTTTCCAGTTTCCTTAGAACTCCTTTTGTGACTTAATCCATTAAGTTCTAATGTCCAAAACATAGATCCAGGTCCTTTAAGACATTCTAAACCATAAAGTTACAAACTTTATGTCTTTGCATAAATGGATGGGGGTTAATACATGATTTAAATCCTTAATCACACCTTGTGACCATCTAGCACTTGCATTATTATGGCTTAACCATCAAGGCCCAATTTTTATGACTCTAGATGCCTCCAAGAGCTCAAAAGGACAACTCTTATGGGTTGTACCAGAACACAAGACATCTCAACTATGGAGTAAAATGTCACATAAAACACCCCAAAACTACAACCAAACCTACAATGGTCAAACTTGGAACTTGATACCTCAAATAAGTTAGAAAAGATGCCAAACTTCTGGATCTACAAGCTCTCTTCAAGTCCTTGCTCTTCAAAACCACCAAAACAACATCACGGGGGGCTAAGAGGATAAGGGTTTGGATGGTTATAAGTTGTTTAAATAGAGGAAAACCCTAATATTTAAGGTTTGCAACTGATCATCCTACGCCCAGCGTATGCATGAGGGCTCCCCGTTCCGCGCCTCTTGTATGTACGTCGTGCATACACCCTGTACGCCCAGCGTATGCTCCGCCCAAAATCCCAACATTTCATAATTATAACTTTAATAAAAAGCAATATAATACTTGACGAATCTCAGGCGTTATATAGGTTGTGACCCCCTCCCTTTTTAGTCCTCTTATCCCTCCCTTGGACATCATCTTATCCAGCCTCCATTCCCTCTTAACCCTAGATCGAAACCTTAACCTTGTGGGAGTGTTTTGAATCTTGTAAAGTTCTTCTTAAGAGTTTTTGTTAGAAGGAATATCATTTAAGTGGTGGTGGTGCATCTAGCTTGTAGATCTAACAACCTTACCTCTTTGTGCACCTTTCCAAGGTATAAAGTTTAAATATTAGAGTTTATTTATGTATATCATGTTTAGTCTTGAATTTTGATTCTTTTTGTCCCAAAGCTTGGATCTTTGTTAGTATGCAGTACTCCAGAGCTATTAAGTCGTCCTTTCAGACATTCTAAGATATCTTGACTCCTAAAATGCTAGCTTGGCCAACCCTTTTCTCCCATGGATGAGTTATGGGGTATTATTGAAGTAGAAACTTAGAGTTTTGGGTTTTAGCTCCTTGCAACCATGCAAAGGCTTAAAGTCAGAGACTTTATGGTTTATGAAGTTATTTAGGGGTCAAATCTTTGTTTAGAATGAATGTCTTAAGGATTAAGACATTTTGCATGAAGGTCTTGAGAACAGCTTGTGAGAAGTAGCAAATTTAGGTTAAGAAAAGTCTAAATTGTAACCATGTGCAAATGAATTCACTATGTAACCCAATTGCAATAAATCTTTGAAGACCAAAATGACACCATTTATATAAATGTTTATATATATAAGTATATATGCATACTTGGAAAAATCATACATATATAGAACCTTTAAAAAGTCAACAAAATGGAAACAATCATAAATCACAAAGTGCTTTTCGCCTAGAAACCCTAAAAATCGAAAACCCAAATGAAGAAAAGGGTGTGGACCGAAATCACCCTTGTGGGTGATCCAAAATCCAAAATCACCCTTTGTGGGTGATTTAAAACCGAAATCACCCTTAAAAAGTGATGTTAGGCTGAAAACACTCCACAACAAACATGTTAGACCGAATTCGGTTGTAATAAAGAAAAAAGTGAAATTTATGACAGAATAACTCAGCCTTACTCCATTTTACCGAGCGAACAACTATGCAACACACTTCCTTATCTTTCAAATAACCATGCAACACCTGAGATTAGTCCCCAAATAAACATGAGCATCCACCATTCCATTCTTCCATTTAAACCACAGCCAGAAGGCCTAATTCCATTCACCATAACTTTCTTTAACTATACTTCCCTTCTTTTATCTTTATAAAATTTCTCTCAAGAACAAGAACTAAAATTCTCCAAGGTCATCTTCATCAATTGGTCCTTAGAGTCTTGGTAACCATTTCGCAAACCACTAGTGTATCTACACATTAGTACGTTAAATTCATCATTTTTACCCATTATTATGTGTTAACATTCTTAGGATAATCACATCTCCAAATAAGCTCATCTACTTCATTCAAAGATAAAGGCTCGAAATCTTCATCTCAACCCTTCAAACTATTCACAAAAATACACTCAAGGTGAGCTCATGCCCCCTATATTTTCAAGCTTTTTCATGTTTCTAGGGGAGTGATACAAGTAAAACTTTGTTATCACACAAATACTTACATGTTGTTCATCTTTATGTTAAAGATAAGATATTATTTGCATAAGATATGGTCGATACTAGTTTTAAGTATAATTATTTTTGATAGACATGTTAAGAAAACAAACATAATTTATGTTATAAATGATGGGTTTTGAGCATTCTAACACTTCCTAAGTGTACATGCAACCCTAATAACCTTGGATCTATGTTTGTCTAATTATCATGCAAAGTTGAATTCCAAGGCTATATTCCCATCTAGCATACATGGGGAACAATTTTAACTTGAATGATAAATAGAATAACTTACCTTGTTGTTGCTTGTGTTCCTTGAAACCTTGTGAGCCTAGCACCCCAAGTGTGATGCCTCAAATGCTTCACACAACACCAAATGATCTTGGAAAAACTTATGAGAGAACACACACTTCTTGAAATCGGCCAAGCCCTCTTGTTTCCTTAGTGTAACCGATTTCGGTGGAGAATGAGATCCTTATATAGTGTTGACACATCTAGGGTTACACCATGTAAACCCTAATGTGTCATGACTCTTCATTTCCATGACCCATGGGTTTGTAACTCCCATGGAGCATCCTATGGGTAGAACCCAACTTGATAATCCATGGAGCCTCTTAGCCCACTATACAAGATATGGATGATTTACATAATCAACCCATATATTTAATTAGTTCTCTTTTGACCACTTAATTAATTCTAAATTAATTATTGATCAAACTAATCAAATAATATTATTAATATATTAGAACTTATAATATATTAATAATCTCCAAGTGTTATTTCTCTTATTTAGTCTATCCAATTGCATGGTGCCATGCAACCCAAATGGACCATGCCGGGTCGGGTCAAGTACATACCAGAAATAGTTATGGACTTAGACACCTTATCCAACAGTCTCTCACTTGGATAAGTCTAATAACTATTACGGCAAGTATGACTTCAGGAACCGATCAGCAATCGTAGCTCTTTTCAAGGTTTCTCAAAACTGAGAAGATGATGGTACGCCATTTAAGATAAGTGATCATATAATCCTCTGTTCTAGATATCAATCGGACAAATACATGGAACAATGTCTTACTTATTGTCCAACAATTTTCTTCCCAATTTCCGATTTGTTTGACAAAGAACTTAATTGAACACATCAACTTAGTTCTGACCGGGCCCGGTACATGGGTCAAAACAAAATCATCGAGGGGCCCAGATATCAGCTTCTAATCCAAGAAGGAACAGATAAACTTCGACTCATATGTTTGTTCTACCACTCATTGAATTACACACAAGAGCACGATTTATAACATCGAGTTACCAATGCGTTTTCGTACAATCAATGCATAACCAACTTGTAAGTAACAAATCATATCTCTAGGTTTGAAGACTTATACGATATTACCGTCTCACGATCACTCGAGATAGAATTCCATGAAGTGATTCCAGTGAGCGTGGGTTGAGTCCAATGCTCAGAACTTATGAGCACTCATGATTGCTGTAGCCTTGTCCAAGACCTCTACAACCAAACATGACAGTCTTGATTCATACCTACTTCCGACATATGACTGACTGTGGAGGTTTGAATAATATGTTATACCAAACAAAAATTATTCTGGAAGTCAAAACATGCAAAAGAAATATAGTAAACGATCGACAAGACATAGCAACACTTTACTCATAAATAAAACATTTTTTATTCATCATCAAATGTCAATTACACTTTACAAATTTCGAGGTTATCTAACTACTAAATCTAATATCATCCTTCAGCCCTATGCTCCGAGCATGCTGGAGATGCTTAACCCGAGTCAGTCCCTTTGTGAGGGGATCTGCCGGATTCTCATCTGATGATACCCTCTTTGCCACGAGGAGTCCTTCTTCGATCCGATGTCTGATGAAATGGTATTTTCTGTCGATGTGTCTGGATCTCCCGTGATCCCTTGGTTCCTTGGCTATGGCAACAGCACTTTCACTATCACAGAAAATTTCCATTGGCTCTTTAATTGCTGGTACAACTCCAAGGTCTCCAATGAAGTTCTTCAGCCATATCGCCTCCTTTGCCGCCTCGCTAGCTGCAATATACTCTGATTCACAAGTAGAATCTGCCACTGTCTCTTGCTTGGAACTCTTCCAAGAAATTGCTCCTCCATTTAGGGTAAAGACCCAGCCTGACTGAGAGCGGAAATTATCCCTATCAGTCTGGAAGCTAGCATCACTATACCCTACTACTCTCAAGTCATCACTCCCACCGAGGGTAAGGACCCAGTCCTTAGTCCTTCATAGGTACTTGAGAATATTCTTTACCGCAGTCCAGTGTGCCTTGCCAGGGTTCCCCTGAAACCTGCTAACCATGCTCAAGGCAAAGGCTACATCAGGTCGAGTACACGTCATAGCATACATGATCGAACCTACAGCCGAAGCATAAGGTACTAGACTCATTTCTGCTATCTCAGCCTCAGTGCTAGGGCTTTATGTCTTACTCAATTTGGCGTTACTCTGGAGTGGCAACTCTCCTTTCTTCGAGTCCTGCATGCTGAATCTCTTCAGCACCTTATCCAAGTAGGTACTCTGACTAAATCCAATTAGTCTTTTACTCCGATCTCTCAAGATCCTTATCCCTAAAATATAGGCAGCTTCACCAAGGTCCTTCATAGAGAAACACTTCCCAAGCCAGGACTTTACTTCCTGCAGGGTTGGAATGTCGTTTCCTATGAGTAGTATGTCATCCACATACAATACCAAAAAGCTAACTATACTCCCACTAGCCTTAACATACACACAAGATTCACCTTCACTCCTAGAAAAGCCAAATTCCTTGACCTTTTCATCAAAGCAAAGATTCCATCTGCGAGGTGCTTACTTTAATCCATAGATGGATTTCTCAAGCTTACACACTCTATTAGGGTACTTGCTGCTGACAAAACCTTCTGGCTGACTCATGTAAACATCTTCAACCAACTTTCCATTAAGGAAAGCGGTTTTGACATCCATCTGCCATATTTCATAGTCATGAAATGCAGCTATGGCTAACAGAACCCAAATAGACTTAATCTTGGCTACCGGAGAAAAGGTCTCATCATAATCCACTCCAGGAATTTGAGAGAAGCCCTTTGCAGCCAGTCTAGCCTTATAAGTGTGTACTTTACCATCCATGTCGGTCTTCTTCTTGAAGACCCATTTGCACCCCACTGTCTTACGACCTGGTACATTTTCAACCAAGTTCCAAACTTGATTATCATACATGGATTGTATCTCGCTATCCATAGCCTCTTTCCATTTAGCAGACTCGGGGCCTGCCATGGCTTCCTCGTAGCTGTTAGGGTCATCTTGACTTACTAGTGTCCCATCACTAATAAGTGTCTCATCTTCCGCAGTAATATGGAATCCATAGTAATGCTCAGGTGCACTCCTAACTCTCGTGGAATGCCTCAGAGGTACAGATTCGTCAATTGGCTCAACAGGAGTTTCCTCCTCAGGTTGAGGGCTAGAGTTTGAAGTTCCTTCACCACATGACTCTTGAATTTCTTCAAGATCAATTTTCCTCCCACTGTCTCCTTGGCTTATAAACTCTCTTTCTCAAAACACTCCTTTTCTTGCTACAAAGACCACATTGTCACTAGGTTTGTATAAGAGGTAACCAAAGGATTGTTGTGGGTAGCCGATGAAAATACACCTCTCGCTTCGAGGTTCGAGCTTATCATGAGTCTCGCTTCTCACGAAAGCCTCGCAACCCCAAATCTTGATGTCGTCTAGTTTAGGTACTTTACCAGTCCACATCTCGTGAGGAGTTTTGGCAACTTTCTTTGTAGGGACTAGATTAAGAATATGGGCGACAGTCTTTAAGGCATATGTAACACCGTAAATTTCAAGGCAAAATTTTCATTTAAAATAATCATTTCAATATTAAAACACTTGTTAAAAATCTCGTTCATAATTGAATTACAAAGCATAGTTTCATTTTCACTTGAATAGAAAACCAGGATCCTCCAAAATTAGACTCTTTCTCTGGTGTGTACAATCGAGCCGGTGCCATCCCGTGTTACTGAAAGAACCTGAAAACAACATAACACCAAACACTGTAAGCACGAAGCTTAGTGAGTTCCCCAATATACAACTTACGCATATACGCCTTTCCAGGCCCTGACCTTCCGGTCCACAACACAACCCGCCTTCCGGCCCTTAACATAATCGCCTTCCGGCCCGTAACGTATTCGCCTTCCGGCCCATAACATATTGCCTTCCGGCCCATAACATATTGCCTTCCGGCCCATAAACATACACAACACATAATACATTTATTCTAACACATATAGCACATATATCATATATCATATCCGACCTTTCGGTCACATAACATATTGCCTTCCGGCCCATACATATTGCCTTCCGGCTCATATAAACATACATAGCACGCATAGTAATTATCTTACCACATATAGCACTTATAACACATATCATATCCGACCTTCCGGTCACACAGTCCAACCCTTCCGGGTACAGCATAGTGAGAAGACTCACCTCGCGGATACTGAAAGTTAGCAACTCCTGAAATCCCTCGTACTTGATCCGCCGAGCTACAAGCTCCCTATAACATCATATATCTCTTATTAATACTTTTATCTTCCACGTTAACTGACCCTAAGAAATCACACATGGGTCAACTCTGGTCAACGGTCCACGGTCAACTCGAACGGACTCGGCGAGTACTCTGGCTACTCGGCGAGTCTAGTCGTCCTCCAATCCTCTAAGGTTTCCCTTCTACTCGTCGAGTATCCTCCTTGACCCGACGAGTTACTCCTGGAAGAATCACGGGGCCACCCCGACTCCACTCGCCGAGTCTGAGGAACAACTCGACGAGTCCCACTTATTCTTCAAGCTACTCGCCGAGTCTGCTCATCTGACTCGGCGAGTCCATGCCATGCAGCCGCTCAAACTTCTCCCTAAGGTCGGAACTGCTACGACCATTCATAGGTATGGCCTTCCTAGACTGATCCATTACATAAGGTCTTCATTTAGGTGCTCATGCTACACTCCAAGACTTATAATTTACATGTTGACCTAAGGCATAAGGATTTCAATCCAAAACCTTCACCAATTCCCGAAGTGCACGGACATGGGATATTCTGGACCTCCAAGGGTCCTAATACAGGGTTACAATCGTTTGGGGAACAAGGGTAACATTCAATTTATCCATAAAAGGGTTCCATAAACCCTAATCCTCTAAATACATCACCATAGCAGAGTATACACGAATTCTTACCTGGATAATGTGCTGTCTGTGTCCCCAATCCTCAGAATGTGACCCCCTTGCTGTTCCTTTAGCCAAGCCCTTCTCTTCTTTGCACAACAACTCCTTCAAAATCACCAATGGCCCTTAGCTTTGCTCCAGATGCACACAATCAGTTTAGGGTTCCTCCCAGAAGGCTAAAACGAACAATGACGGCCAATAAGTCCCCTTTATACGTCCCAAACCTAAACGGCTAGGGTTTTCGCTAAATAGCGCAGACTCGCCGAGTCACTATCTGACTCGTCGAGTCCAGTCGCGAACCCGCGACCAGGTCTGCGATCCTACTCGGCGAGTCTGGACCCAACTCGCCGAGTCCCCCCTATAAAACATCCCAAAATATAATTTTAACAATACTTGAGATTCCGGGCTGTTACAATTCTCCCACACTAGAATCAGACTTCGCCCTCGAAGTCTCACTCTGAAAATAGTTCTGGATGCTGCTCCCGCATCTCACGTTCTGACTCCCAAGTCATTTCCGATCCCTTCCGGGGCTGCCACTGAACCAACACCAGAGGTTCCTCCCTGTTCCTCAGAACCTTGATCTTCCGATCCCTGATGGCCACTGGTCTCTCAGCATAACTCAGGCTCGCATCCACCTAAATGTTCTCTAGTGGAACCACTGCTGACTCATCGACTATACACTTCTTCAACTGCGACACATGAAAAGTGTCGTGGATCTATCTTAATTCCGCTGGCAACTCCAAACGGTAGGCCACCCGTCCTACCCTCACAATTTCACGAAAAGGCCCAACATACCGGGGCCCCAACTTGCCCCTCTTCCTGGATCGAATCACCCCTATTCCAGGAGAGACCTTCAGGAGTACGAAGTCGCCAACCTGAAACTCAAGCTCGTACCGGCGTCTGTCTGCATAACTTTTCTGTCAGCTCTAGGTGATCAATAACCTCTGTTTAACCTGCTGAGTCTGCTCTGTCGACTGAAGCACGATCCCTGTACTGCCCACTACTCCCTGTAACCGAGAATCACCCATGATGCAATTCTGCTCCAAATCTCAACGATCACTCGACCGATAAGGGTTAGGAAACCATGAATCACCAGATCCCCGATCCAAAACCCACTTTATCCATTTCGTAACGACTGAGAGACCCATTCGCACTCTCAGAGCAACTCTCACGAGTTCCCTTCTTGTATTCGCATACACATGCTGCACTAGTCCCAACATACCTTCCTCTTCCCTTACCTAGGGAAATCCGCTTGACGACCTTGCCACTACTCCATGTATCGCACATGCTCTAGATCTGCTCGCAAGGACTCTCAGGTCCATGCGTTACCTCTCCTCAGCAATGAGGGTCCGACATCACCTCCTATGCAACAGCTCAAAGGGCGGCATACCAATGCACTAATGATGGTTGTTGATATGGGACAACTCAACCAAGGATAAATACGTACTCGGCTTCCTCTGAAATCTAATGCACATGCCCGAAGCATGTCTTCGAGCGTTTGGATCATTTTCCTCTCTCTAAAGTGTCCTCAGACATCATCATGATAAACTCTAGCTCACTTCTCCTATCCCTCTTCGAGGCTGAGTACCAGGTCAGCTTTTGGCTCCACAGCTGAGCCCCCAACGTCACCCATATCATGATCCAAGTGTCCCACTAACTTCCTCCCCGTGACCACTATCCCGGCCCAGTGACACGCAAGTCACGAAATCCTCTTTTCCTCATGCGAGAAAAATACAATCCAACCGAGGATCGTCTCAACTCAAATCTCTGGTTTCTGCTCCGCATATTTCCTGCGTATCTCCCCGCATCTCCTGACAGAGATAGAGACCCCCGTCTCGCCCCCGACTCAACATCCAAGCTCCAAGGACTCAATACCAGGGCTACTCAAACCCAACTCTTCCACATCATGCACTGCTCGAAAAACATTCCAACATCGAAATTCTCTTGCCATCTAGTGAGTACTGCAACTCCACGCAGCATCGCAACACCCTCTGAGTAGGGAGTACTACGTCTCGAATATCCATCACAGACTCTGGAGGCAATCAACGTAACAAATGCCTATCTTTGCGAAAATCCACTCTCTCGAATAATCTCCCTGGATGCCCATACTCGAAGGGCTCCCACTAGATTCACAGATACTTGATATGCCACACGTCGATTCAATTCAGGATTCACAAGTAACTCCAAAATAAGGATATCGTACCCGGATATCACAGAGTACCCCAACAGAACACCACAAGATCCTGCCACAACCACTGATCTCCTGCCCCAAGCACCATATAAACACAATGATACGTTTCCTCTGAACCCCATAATTAGATCTACATTTTTCCCATATTACAACTTCGGTGCATATAATTTCTCGATTGGAATACGAGAAAACGATGACGCTACGAAATATACTGACAATCCTCCGAAACCCCTTTTTCTCGAAGCTCAAATCCAAACGAGGATACGCATACCGACCCCGGGAGTTGGCCGCCCAATCATTCTCTATCTACTTGCAACAACACCAATCACCTGTCATGGATACATTCGTCCTCCTCCTCAAGTACTTCCCGCATTAACTCACTCTGACCCCTTTCCTCGATCACCGACATCTCTGGTCTCATGATTTCTTACAGCATATCTCTATACTCCACTTATAACTACTCTTGACAAATCTTTTCTTTCTTACATACTGCACCCGGTTCTCCCCCACTTAAGGTTCGAACCATTACCCATTTAGCACACAACCAACCCATGACTATTTTTTCCACCAGCGAAATCGCACCTGCCCCCGGAAAGTGCTACACCACGCCTGATAATTCCCCTTTAAGGAATTCAATCAACCCCCTATACTCTGAACCTCTGATGAACTCCTCAAGAACCTCTCATCACGACTGCCTCTAATCGTTCCAAATCTCATACCAATCCAACACTAAGCATCTCAACTGCTCAATAACATCCCTGTCTCATAGACTGCACCGCAAAATCATCGTTCCTCTCACCTCGACTCATCAACCAATGTTCCAACACAGGAATTGTCCCAAGGACAGGGACCCACTCCCAACATAGACGAAAACTCCCTGCACTGCAAAACTCAACTGAATTCCCCACTACTACCACTATAGCACAACCTACTATTCTCAATTAGGTGTGGTGTGGTCCTCGACTACCTCAGTCCCAACTGACTGTCTGCTCCCGAAAAGTCACTGCCTCGCAGCACACATGCCACCTGCTACTCTGGGGAAAATCATCACCGATACGACCTGTAGGGTGTACCCCCAAACCCAAAACTGAAACATCAGGCCTCCCGTGTCTTGCACACGAACAAAAATAGCACCACCCACCTAGAAGATGACCTCTCCTCTATCGACTGATTGCTCAACTTAGACCGAAATTTTCTCCTTCCTTTAACTCCTTACCAAAATACTCTGATAGGCACTCGCCTTTCCTCTCGAGGGACGCCTCTTCATACTCAATCATGGTCTGCAGGCCTAAAACCCATAGCGTCCGATCTCTACCTCATCGACCATGACCGGATAATAAAATAATCACCAGCATCATTCACTACGAACCATGGTACTCATCCCATGACATCCCTTCTCAATCTGCTCTGGTGTATGGTACCCGAACCATAGCATCACTCCTCAATCTGCTCCGATGTATGGTACTCGAACCATAGCATCACTTCTCAATCTGCTCCGATGTATGGTACTCGAACCATAACATCACTCCTCAATCTGTTCTGATGTATGGTACTCGAACCATAGCATCATTCCTTAATCTGCTCCGATGTATGGTACCTGAACCATAGCATCACTCCTCAACCTGCTCCGATGTATGGTACTCGAACCATAGCATCACTCCCCAATCTGCTCCGATGTATGGTACTCGAACCATAACATCACTCCTCAATCCGTTCCTTGGGACCTTCAGAATGCTCCCTGTAACAAGTATGGGTCCTCTGCTTTCAGTAGTACGGGCCCATACTACCTGCCACATCTACCCATACTTTCCATACAGACCATCCCGGAGCTCCTAAGTAGCTGCTCGACCTGCTCTTTCACCAATCCCATCGCACGTGCCCGTTCTCCAGCGAAATCCTCTACTTTACCAGCGCACTCATCTGGCTAGGTTTACTCCCTAGTCTCTTCCGTCGTCCTCCCACTTCTTTGCTATCAGCTGCTGAAGAGCTCCTAATGATGTCAGCCATCTACCTCCTGAATATCATCATACTCACTTAGTAGCTGACTCCCATCATCGAGAGTTCCACAAAGCACAAAACAAGCAACATTTGAGCATCGAAGAATACATAGGACTCCTTATCTGTGATAACTCCACCTTCTCGGCTCATCCTCGGAAATACCCCTGAACTCTGTAACTCTACCCCTCGTGCGTTCTAACTGGATACTCTCACTCATCACATACTCAAAAGCATAACGCACATATAACAACAAACCCTAGGCTAAGGCATCACAAATCAGGCCACTCTAGTCCTAAGATATGAAATACCTAGCCTGTCTCTAGCATGCAATAATATCTCATAAAGTGCATCATAGATATTTCATAACACAAAAGTAAGGGTATTTTGAGAAATCACCGTTTGGCTCTGGCTGATTGTACACACTGCTCTTTCTTGCTTTCTCTATGAACTCTTATTCACTTTTAGAAAACTATTTATTTTAAAACTTTTTCTTACTTCCTCAGTTTGAGTCTAGATTTACCAGAAGGCGCATCCGAATCCCTCAAACCAAGGCTCTGATACCAATTTGTAACACCGTAAATTTCAAGGCAAAATTTTCATTTAAAATAATCATTTCAATATTAAAAAACTTGTTAAAAATCTCGTTCATAATTGAATTACAAAGCATAGTTTCATTTTCACTTGAATAGAAAACCAGGATCCTCCAAAATTTGACTCTTTCTCTGGTGTGTACAATCGAGCCGGTGCCATCCTGTGTTACTGAAAGAACCTGAAAACAACATAACACCAAACACTGTAAGCACGAAGCTTAGTGAGTTCCCCAATATACAACTTACACATATACGCCTTTCCAGGCCCTAACCTTCCGGTCCACAACACAACCCGCCTTCCGGCCCTTAACATAATCGCCTTCCGGCCCGTAACATATTCGCCTTCCGGCCCATAACATATTGCCTTCCGGCCCATAACATATTGCCTTCCGGCCCATAAACATACACAGCACATAATACATTTATTCTAACACATATAGCACATATATCATATATCATATCCGACCTTTCGGTCACATAACATATTGCCTTCCGGCCCATACACATTGCCTTCCGGCCCATATAAACATACATAGCACGCATAGTAATTATCTTACCACATATAGCACTTATAACACATATCATATCCGACCTTCCGGTCACACAGTCCAACCCTTCCGGGTACAGTATAGTGAGAAGACTCACCTCGCGGATACTGAAAGTTAGCAACTCCTGAAATCCCTCGTACTTGATCCGCCGAGCTACAAGCTCCCTATAACATCATATATCTCTTATTAATACTTTTATCTTCCACGTTAATTGACCCTAAGAAATCACACATGGGTCAACTCTGGTCAACGGTCGACGGTCAACTCGAACGGACTCGGCGAGTACTCTGGCGACTCGGCGAGTCTAGTCGTCCTCCAATCCTCTAAGGTTTCCCTTCTACTCGTCGAGTATCCTCCTTGACCCGACGAGTTACTCCTGGAAGAATCGCGGGGCCACCCCGACTCCACTCGCCGAGTCTGAGGAACAACTCGACGAGTCCCAGTTATTCTTCAAGCTACTCGCCGAGTCTGCTCATCTGACTCGGCGAGTCCATGCGATGCAGCCGCTCAAACTGCTCCCTAAGGTCGGAACTGCTCCGACCATTCATAGGTCTGGCCTTCCTAGACTGATCCATTACATAAGGTCTTCATTTAGGTGCTCATGCTACACGCCAAGACTTATAATTTACATGTTGACCTAAGGCATAAGGATTTCAATCCAAAACCTTCACCAATTCCCGAAGTGCACGGACATGGGATATTCTGGACCTCCAAGGGTCCTAATACAGGGTTACAATCGTTTGGGGAACAAGGGTAACATTAAATTTATCCATAAAAGGGTTCCATAAACCCTAATCCTCTAAATACATCACCATAGCAGAGTATACACGAATTCTTACCTGGATAATGTGCTCTCTGTGTCCCCAATCCTCAGAATGTGACCCCCTTGCTGTTCCTTTAGCCAAGCCCTTCTCTTCTTTGCACAACAACTCCTTCAAAATTGCCAATGGCCCTTAGCTTTGCTCCAGATGCACACAATCGGTTTAGGGTTTTCGCTAAACAGCAGGC
This sequence comes from Lactuca saligna, assembly GCF_052625555.1. Taxonomy (NCBI): domain Eukaryota; kingdom Viridiplantae; phylum Streptophyta; class Magnoliopsida; order Asterales; family Asteraceae; genus Lactuca; species Lactuca saligna. Next base: position 146,966,438 of record NC_136421.1, on the reverse strand, counting down.
TAAAACGAACAATGACGGCCAATAAGTCCCCTTTATACGTCCCAAACCTAAACGGCTAGGGTTTTCGCTAAACAGCGCAGAGTCGCTGAGTCCCTATCTGACTCGTCGAGTGCAGTCGCAAACCCGCGACCAGGTCTGCGATCCTACTCGGTGAGTCTGGACCCAACTCGCCGAGTCCCCCCTTTAAAACACCCCAAAATATAATTTTAACAATACTTGAGATTCCGGGCTGTTACAGCATACCCCCAGAATGAGATTGGTAGCGAAGCTCGACTCATCATGGAACAAACCATGTCTAACAAGGTTCGATTACGCCTCTCAGCCACACCATTCAACTGCGGTGTCCTGGGAGGTGTCAATTGTGAGACAATCCCACATTCCCTTAGATATTCGAGGAACTCTGAACTAAGATACTCACCACCTCGATCGGATCGAAGCATCTTAATGTTCCTGCCCAATTGATTCTCGACTTACTGTTTAAATTCCTTAAACCTCTCAAAAGTCTCTGACTTATGTTTGATTAAGTAGACATATCCATATCTACTGTAATCATCAGTAAAAGTCAAATAATAACGATTAGCATCCCTTGTGGCATGTTTGAATGGCCCACACACATCCGTGTGTATAAGGTCCAACAAACCTTCACCCCTTTCACACGAGCCTGTGAAGGGTGACTTTGTCATTTTTCCAAGTAAGCATGATTCGCAACTATCATCTGACTTTAGGTCAAACGACTCCAAGACTCCATCCTTTTGGAGTTGGCCTATGCGTTTCTTGCTTATATGTCCAAGGCGACAATGCCATAATGGTGCTTTATCCAAGTTATTATTAGTAGTAGAATCAATACACAAAACATTATTTCCTAAGTTATCTACAACAGACACAGCTTCATACACACCATCACAAGGTAATCCTTTAAAATAAAGAACATTATTAAAGAAAGCATCAATAGAACCAACTTCATTATTAAACGAAAAGGTAAACCCTTGTTTGTACAAAGCATGAAAGGAAATAATATTTCTTGCCATTCCTGGCGAGTAACAACATTTATTCAAATCTAAACTAAACCCACTACTTAGCGATAAAGTATAAACTCCAATCTTGGTGACAGGTGAAGCTTTCCTATTCCCCATGATCAAGTTTATTCTTCCTTGCTCCACATCCTCACTTCTTCTTAGTCCCTGCAAGTCACAACAAATATGAATACCACAACCGGTATCAAGGACCCAAGATTTAGAATGGGGTGAGTTATTAGAAATGATAGTGTAAATACCTGCATGGATGGGTTTGACTTTCCCATCCTTCACATCCTGCTGGTATTTTGGGCAGTTCCGCTTCCAATGAGCCTTTTCATGGCAATAGAAGCATTCAGCCTCTTTTGGGTCAGAAGAAGGAGTAATGAAACCTTTCTTGGTTCCACTTGAAGAAGAGCCATCAAGGGTCCGAGCCTTGGTACCCTTCGAAGATCTCTTTCTCTTCCTCCCTCGACTTTTCCCGATTGCCAAAACCGGAGTTGAGTTTGGAGTAGGAGTGATAGAAACCGACAACCCCTTAAGACCTGTTTCTGCGGTCTTAAGAAGTCCCTGAAGTTTGCTAAGGGTGACCTCTTCCTTGTTCATGTGATATGTCATGCGGAATTGATCATAGCATGATGGTAAGGAGTGCAAAATGATATCTATTGCAAGCTCCTCAGGGAAGTTCACATTAAGCTTCAGCAAACGATCCACATACCTTTGCATTTTCTGCATGTGATTGGTGACGGATTCCCCGTCCTTCATCATGGTTGTTATCATGGAGCAGATGATCTCATACCTCTCTTGTCGTGCACTTTGATGGTATCTTTCCATCAAATCTTGGTGCATTTCATAAGGGTAGAAATCTCCATAAGACTTTTGGAGTTCAGCTGTCATTGTGGCCAACATGATGCAAGCCACACCTTGGTCGCATCTCTTTCATGAGTATGAAAGTCAGCGATCTCCTGGGGAGTTGCAGTGGGTTATCATCCTGATGTTTCTGATCCACTCATTGAAGTTGGATCTCCATAAGACTTTTGGAGGACATATTCTTTGTCCTCGTAGCGGGTTATCATCCTGATGTTTCTGATCCACTCATTGAAGTTGGATCCATCAAAGGTAACTTTCCCACACAAGCTCATAAGAGTAAAGGAGCCATTAGGATTCGAGCCAGAAGCAGCATTGTTTGAAGACATCTGAAAGAAGAGAACAAGTTTAGTATAGATCTATGAGACTCCTTAATAAAACACCCAAATGTCATATTAAGGCTAGGATCCAATCACAATATAACATAGCTTAGAAGAGGTATGTCGTAGTCTAAGCTATACCATATTTGAAAGGTAGGTGAATGACGATTCACCAATTTCCACCACGAAAACCGAAACATTTAAGTATAAGGTTTTGTTTGACTCCTAGAAATTCCTAGATTCTTTGAGATTCAATGAGCTTTTCAAAGGCATGTTTCAATCTCGAGTGTGCCCTCCAAGTTTTGTGACTGGGATACCGAGGATCACAAAACGAGGTGTGAAGTAACCATGCAAATCACTTGGTACCCTTAAAGTTTATCACTCAATCGATGTGCCGGTAAACCACACACGCTCCACTGATACTATAATAAACCTTAAGTCACCCTTTACCTACCTTGTTAAGTCCAAGTTAGTGTGCCGGTTAACCACACACGCTCCACCAACGACTTAGACAAAGTGTAAAGTGTAATTTCATGGATTAGCACCTTATTCACATTTTCCTAAAGTAACTAAGATTAGGAATTTAATAAAACATTTAGTTACTTTATTATATTCATCATACTTTGAATGAGAATTTATAAGTCCGTGTCTTACCCGTTCGGCTAACGACCCTCCACCAGTCAAGCAAGCAGTGGGTGAGAGTAGACACCCATTAAGTCACCATTTTATAGGCAACAACCTTATACCCACCTTATAGACCGGCTTCGTGAATGAGGCGTACTACTAGAAAACGGCCCTTTAATGATGCGCAAACAATGACACGCATTGATAGAGGACACGCATTTGTGTGTGTGGTAAAAAATAATGTCAGTTTTCTAAAATTTCAAGGATAGAGGGCACGCATTTTTTGCGCGCCCTAAAATTAGTGTCCAAGAAAAAAAACACGGAGGGCACCAATAATAAAGAGCGTGTCGTGTAACTATGTCGTTTTATATTTTTTTTAGGAAGGCGCGTTCTCTGCCTGCGATGGGGGGAAATGAAATCCCAAAAAATTAAACACATCGCATGATCATCTCCTTCTTCTCCTTCTAAAATCCTCTCCCAAAAACCCCTAATAATCCTTTAAGCAGTTCGTCTCTTTCTCTCTCTCTCTCTCTCTCTCTCTCTCTCTCTCTCCTTTGGAATCAGATTCTTGAAAGATCAAGTTTCATCCTCGCAGTGTCGGCGACTCCTTACGCTCACACATGCCTATGCCGACGACTGCGACTTCTTACACTCACGATGTTGTCGATTGGGGCTCTAAGTCTTGGATCCACCTCCTGTCAACCCTACTCCATCTACTATGACTACCAGGCCCAGCCCAGGGCATGGGCAGGTTGGGCAATGGCCGAGGGCATCATTCCTGAGGTGGCATAATGTAAGTCTGGTCTGGTCCGGTAGCTATATATGATATTTTCAGCCCACTGTGCTCAAAGCCCTCAATTTCGTATCTGATTGGCTTGAAGGCGGTAAACCAAAAATGAGAAAGAGGAAGGCAACATTATCGGTGCCTAATAGAGAAGACGACGAGACGAATCTCTTGGGAGATTTTGTTGCGTAGCATCGATTGGGCGTTTAACTACATTCTTCATGCAAATATCGAAGTACATAGGCATCGATTGGCCATTTTGCAGAGCAACAGTAACAAAAAAGAAAAACCATTTAGTTTGTGTTTTGTTTTCTATGTAAATGATAAATCAGAAATTGAATCTCCATCTCGTATCATCATTCATCTACAATCTCTTTGGCTTTTATTATGTATTTTAAATATTTGATTTTTATTTTATGTAGGGCGAGTGGATCAGCCAAAGACAAGGACGATTATGCCATTTCCCTTGAATAGTTGAAGTTTCACCTGCAATTGGGTTTTTGTTGCCCTTTAGCTTGGATTCTTGGAAGACAAATTTGTTTTGTAGTCTTGAACATGTGGTGTTTTGCTGGTGTTTTAATTGAGGTTTGGCCTTCGGTTGCCTAGAGTTCTGACTTCTGAGAATGACATCTGCTAGTAATTAATGTCCTTTGATTCTCTGTGGCTATGAATGTGTTGAAGAAACACATAAAGATTATCCAACCCTTTTTTGAAACTCTGCAGGTTGCTTTCTTGATTATCTTTTGATGTCACTTCTCTCTTATGCAAGGAATATCCAGGTAGGTATAGAATATCTTTTGGTTTCTTTTTATTTTCATCTTCATAGTTCATATATAATAATAATAATAATAATAATAATAATAATAATAATAATAATAATAATAATAATAATGAGGTTGTTTTGTTTTTTTTTTCAGATGCTACCATGGGAAAACCTGCCTGTTCTAAGAAAGCATGAGGTCTACCGCATGCCTTCTGTTGCCAGTATATCTTCCACATTTTAAAGACGTTGCAAATTTCAGGAAAAAGAAAAGGATACTTGTGCAGTCTTCCCAACACAGAGGCTGCATTTTTTTTTACTTTTTCTTCTACTACCTACATTACACATAATCTTAAAAATTATTTATTTATTTTGAAAACAGGTTTAGGCTTATTGTGAAGCCTATAGCTGATGTAGGCATTATAAAGGAACAACGGGAACTTTTTGACTTTGACTCTTTTTCACTCACACAATTTGCCATGAGTGTTGTCATGGGATAGGACCACATACAATGACACTTCTAGATGGTCAAAAGTCAACTGTGAGATTGGTGGGGTTTTTTTTTCATTTCAAATTTAATAATCTTTATAAAATTATAATTGCTTTATATGAATCGACAAACAGGAGCTACAAGAACTACATTTAGCTTTGGAAGAAGCTAAAGTGGACATTGTTGGTCTATGGGCCCTAAAATTTCTTATAGATAAGGTCAGTGGTATCTTGATATATAATTTTTAATTAAAATATTAATTTGTGTAAAGTAAATTTGAAGATAATGAAAAGTTGACCATATTTTTGGGTTGGTTGACCAGGATGAGCTTCCAAAGTGCCTGGTCAAGTCAATGTACGTGTCTTACCTTGCAGGTTGCTTCCGGTCTGTACGTTTCGGGTTAGAGGAAGCTCATGGGTACTCCACTCGATATATTTATATATTAATCTGATTAAATGTTTTTTTTAATTATTATTTTGAAAGTTTGTTACCAGAAAAGGTCAACTACAGTTCAACTGGTTATTTGAGAAAGGGGGATTTGTTTTACATCCTGATGAAACATTTTCTGTTGACTTTGATAAGGTAGTGTGGTTGTTTTATCATTTATAACTTATAGATCAAGTTCTCATTGGGATGATAATGAAAAATTACTAACTTTTTTTTACTGGTTTGATAAATGATAGATTTAAGATGTAGTCGAGGGGTTAAGTAGGGTTATACTTACAACACAAGGAAAAGGGCACACAGATGCTGCTTGACAACTTCTTACAAAATACTGTGTCATGATACAACCTTTAAAACATGCTTTGAAAAAACTAGAAATGGTTCAGGTAAATTACTTAACATGTATTTACTACTATTTAGTAATATAGGTTCCAATGGATATAATACCGGACTTCCCAGTTGCTGATAAATTGCTACAAGAGAAGTCATAAATGCTTCTTTTTTTTTTTTTAATAATTTTGTTGTTACTTGTACTTACTTGTTGAAGTCAGGAGTTTGATTCCAAGGTAAACATTGCTTATAACTTTCTATAATATTTTCTTATATAAAATTTACATTTCTAACTTTTTGGTGTTATTTGGTGTTTTCTCATTTCAGGTTCAAGTGTTGAACACAATCTCCATGTTGATTGCCTATGTTGGTGACATCATCTTATACGCCTTTGAATTGGTTCAATTTTTTCAAAAGGTATTTAATCCAATTACTACATTTTTAGAATAAAATTGTTCAATCAATTTGTTTAACTGGAAAAGAATTCTTTTTTAATTTAGAGTCTTGGGAGGAATCTTCTAGTGAAAGCCTTCTGCAGATTCAACTTCTAACTGCTCTGAAGAACTTTGTAGTTGCACTTGGGTACAAGTCCCCTATGTGAATACAATGTTCTTCTCCATGTTCTAGTTAGTGGGCTTCATGTTAATAGCTCAGATGAACTTCTTGAAGACATTATGCAGGTAACAATATTGTAATATATATATATATATATATATATATATATATATATATATATATATATATGAAATTATAACTTTATAAATAATCATTTTGTTAACTGTTTTGACACAGTACATTACTGATTACTAATTACCCATGCAAGCTATGGGAAGCCACAATTTCGAATGCCCCTTCAATGGTCCCACAACTTGTAGCATACTTTCCATCTTTGGTAGATATACTGGAAAGAAGTTTTGATCACTTAAAGGTAATTTAAATCAAAATTTATGTGGTAAAAGATGTAAATGCCCCTGGAAAGCTTTTTGATCTTGTTGTTGGAAATGTTTATGATAAAGGCTTATTTAATTTACTTTGATTAGTAAATAAGAAATAACAGTTTTATTTTATTTCTTGTTTATTTTTGTTGATAAATAATAATATATTATCCTATTTTGGATCCTTTGTTTCTAGCGGTCTTAGTGTATGTCCGACACCACACATAATTAGCAGGGTATAATTTGCACATTATTTTCAACAATTACTATATGAAAAAAAGTGGTGCAGTGTATTAAATTTGGTTTTGAAATTTTTGCAGATTATGAGACACTTTGAACTCTGCCCTTGATGAGGAAATGGTTGTTGATCCTAATGTCTTTGTAATGGGGGAAGAGGTAAAGCCCTAAATTTATTTATTTATTTATTTATTTATTTATTTATTGTAGTGCTCGTCTTCTTTTGGGGTGGGGACTGCACTGTGCAGGTAGGAGAATACCATGGTGCATACAAGGTTAGACTTTGCTTCTCTCAATTTTCACAAAACAAGGGATTGGTGGACAAATATGGTCCTGAAAGAGTTGTGGATACCCTATCACAGAGGTTTGAATCACAGTTAATTTAAATGCATAAAATATCTTAAGGTTTTCGATGTTTCTTCTAAATGATTTCTATACTACCTGTCATTGATGTTTTAATTCAGGTATATTTTAATTCAATGTGTTTATATTTAATAACAAATATTAAAAAAATGAACATTGCATTAATGGTTAGAGCTGTTGGTATTGACAGTGTTCTGCTTCTAATGGGCCACAACTGATCAATAGTACTCTACTGGTATTTGTTTTTGTTTTATGTATTATACTTTATAAAATTTATATAAAATAAATTTTTTATAAAATGTGTTTGGATTTTAAGCAGGTTAGTTCTTAGTACTATTTATTTCTATTGATGAACAGATCTAACATACCTGCATAAAATGACCATTTTGCCCTTACTATTGTTATTACAACCGAGGGCAAAATATCTTCCACTGAATCGGTTGTTTTACATTATTACAGTTTGACAATGTAAATTATATTTAGAAAAAGACATTTGGATTTGCACTTTCTATAATTCTAACATTATGGTTGCCTCAAGTACTTGATAAATTAGATCAAATACTAAGGTACTTACATAACCCTGCTACTCACCTTTCATTTGATGGATTATTATTATTATTATTATTATTATTATTATTATTATTATTATTATTATTATTATTATTATTATTATTGTTGTTGTTGTCGTTGTCGTTGTTGTTGTTGTTGTTGTTGTTGATGTTTTTCATGAAATACTTTAATGTGTGTGTAGCAGTGTAAGTACAAGTGTCATATTGGGCAAATTAAATTTTGATTAAAAAGTCTATTATCATTACATCTGTTTTCCTGGCTGATTGTTATCTTTCTCTGTTAGGCAGATTAAATTTTGATTAAAAAGATTGAAGATGATCAGTTCTTAGACCTTATGATTGTGAAAACTGAAGTGCGTTATGTCTGTAAGGAACCTTACAGGTAAGGTGATGGATCAAACTCTTTTAAAGTTTCATCTACATCTAGTTTTATTCTTCTGACATGCTTTTGTATTTGGTTTAACAGTTGAGGATCATAATCAAACCCAAGCCTTGTGTTGGTGTAAGGCCTTTATGTAATGCACAACAGGTTTCCACGATGGCATGAAAGTGGTATTAAGTATTTGCGTTCTTATTATATTATACCCCTCACATTTTCCCAAATTACCCCTTCCTCTGCAATGTTTTTTTTGTTTCTGTGTATTTTGTGCATTAGGTAAAGTTGATGGAAGAAAGGAATATGAAGCCACTTGATTCAAATCTTGCAGCATTAAAGATGCAGTAAAGACTTGGAGTTGAATTTGGCTAAGTCATTCTTGAGTGAGATGGACCAATGTACAACTGCTTATCTATAAATTCAGCTACTTGGAGCATTAGTCTTAAAGAATTATGAAAGGCAAGATGCAACTTTACTTAGTTGGAATTTGATGCACAAAGTAGATTAAATGCAAACTTATATATTGTAAGAAATAGAATTGTATGACATTAAATTTTATGCAATGGATTGTATTTTTTGTATATAGTATTTTATTTCTATTATGAGACATTAAATGAAAATTTAATTTAAAAATTAATAAAAATATAAAAATATGTTTTTTTTAAATTTAAATTTACGATACGCAAAACTGCGTGTCATCTTCATTAATGACATGGCCTTTCTTGACAACGGCTTTAATGATACGCATTGCGTGTCATAAATGCGCATCGTAAATGCGCGTCGTCTATAGAGGACGCGCAAAAGCGCGTCGTCTCTCGTTATGACAGGGCCTTCCTTGACGCGCATTTACGCGTCGTCTGAGCGTTTTACGACGCGCAATGAGCGTCGTAAAAGGCTGTTTTTCTAGTAGTACTAGCGGTAAGACGACTTTGTTCTTATATATATATATATATATATATATATATATATATATATATATATATATATATATATATATATAATTATTAAATCATCATAATATAAGTATAAGGGTTGAATTTTAACTTTTAAAATTCTAGGGGTTGGAACTAAAGTTTTAACTTAACTTTACTTGTTCCAAAACTTGAGGGCAAGTTTTGTAACTTTCAAAACTTTTTATTTCTTGTAACTTATGAGTTTAATAGAGTAATAAAATGAAGACTCTTCATTTTTCTAACTCTTGTGTTTTTTTTTAATCGTTTTAATTCAAGTGTGACTCTTGGTTTTTCATAACTTGAGGACAAGTTATGGACTCCATTAAAACACATTATGATCAAGAATTAATCTACCACATAGGTTACAAATAATTCCTATGATCATCTAAAACATCATAAGAACAAGAACATGAATATGAACTCATTCATAAATCAAAAATTACACTTAAAACTTTGTAATTTTGATAACTAGTTGTTCTAAATGAATTATTAAAGACATTACGCCATCTAAAACAAGTTTTCAAGTACCAAAAAGTTTAGGGTAATGTTTCTAATTCATTTCCAGCAACTAAAGTCGAAATTCTGCAACCTGTCGACCCTACTCGCCGAGTGCATGAACTTACTCGCCGAGTTGGTTGAAGATACACGTGAACTCGACGAGTCCCCCTTATGGACTCGACGAGTCCATTCGTAGACAGCAAGATTTTCGACTTTTTTTCCAACTTTTAAGCACAAATAAAAAGCAAACAAGCCTAGGCTCTGATACCACTGATGGGTTTTGAGCATTCTAACACTTCCTAAGTGTACATGCAACCCTAATAACCTTGGATCTATGTTTGTCTAATTATCATGCAAAGTTGAATTCCAAGGCTATATTCCTATCTAGCATACATGGGGAACAATTTTAACTTGAATGATAAATAGAATAACTTACCTTGTTGTTGCTTGTGTTCCTTGAAACCTTGTGAGCCTACCACCCCAAGTGTGATGCCTCAAATGCTTCACACAACACCAAATGCTCTTGGAAAAACTTATGAGAGAACACACACTTCTTGAAATCGGCCAAGCCCTCTTGTTTCCTTAGTGTAACCGATTTCGGTGGAGAATGAGATCCTTATATAGTGTTGACACATCTAGGGTTACACCATGTAAACCCTAATGTGTCATGACTCTTCATTTCCATGACCCATGGGTTTGTAACTCCCATGGAGCATCCATGGAGCATCCTATGGGTAGAACCCAACTTGATAATCCATGGAGCCTCTTAGCCCACTATACAAGATATGGATGATTTACATAATCAACCCATATATTTAATTAGTTCTCTTTTGACCGCTTAATTAATTCTAAATTAATTATTGATCAAACTAATCAAATAATATTATTAATATATTAGAACTTATAATATATTAATAATATCCAAGTGTTATTTCTCTCATTTAGTCTATCCAATTGCATGGTGCCATGCAACCCAAATGGACCATGTCGGGTCGGGTCAAGTACATACCAGAAATAGTTATGGACTTAGACACCTTATCCAACAATAAAATCATAAGAAAATTTATGATTTGTAAAACTACATGGTTTTTGGAAACTTTTTCTAAAAGATAGTTTTTCTAGCAAAAATGGTTACATTATAGTCATTTACTAATTAGGTGGGTTTTAACCTAAAAATATTATGTTTGATTTCATATTTTGACACTAGAAAAAATAACAACTGTATATTTATATACTAGAGTATATATAAATAGTCTTAACAACACACAAGATAAACTATAATTGGTATAGTTTGGAAGTCACCAACCATGCTTTCATTTCAGAAGAACCATATGATTATTCAAAGGTACAATTATTTCATTTTACAAGAAAAAGGAGTCATAGTTCCCATGAATCTGTGGATACTCTTATGAGACATTCTCTTCACCATACCTACCTAGCGTACACTTTAAGTCTTGCATTATAACCAGAGTCTCCTTGAGGGAGAGGGAGATTGTTGTGTATCGATCTATACGAGATTGACAACCCCACGCCTCAGTTTTTCGCTTCAGTTATACCGACAAGTCTAAGGTGACAAAAGTCTACCAGCTCCAACACTTGAAGAACACCGTTAAGGCATATCAGTCATATTAAGCATGATTATACCTCAAATAGGGATTGAAAAAACGATTTGGTTTAGGGAGAAACTTACACTTCATTAGTTTTATAAAAAATATATAACTACACACTATTGTTTAGTACATCAATACTTATACATTGTTGGTCTTAGGGTTTAAGACTATAATTCGCATTTAAGAAAGTATTGGATTTTTTGGAAACATAGATTATCATTTTACAAGGAAATATACAAAATAAATACATACATCTACAGCTCATTTTAGAAAATATTGGATTTTCTGGAAACATACATTATCATTTTACAAGAAAAGATACAAAAGAAATACATACATCTTCAACTCATTTAAGAAAATATTGGATATTCTGGAAATATACATTATCATTTTACAAGGAAAAGATACAAAGGAAATACATACATATATAGCTCATATTAAGGAAAATATCATATTTTCTTGAAGTATACAAATCATTTTACACGAAAACATTACAAACCCTTCTCATACAAAAATGCTTATGAACTCACCAACTTAATTGTTGACACTTTTCAAAGTCATTTGTATTCTCAGGAAATCATTAGACAAGTATCCAACCCTTCTTGAGGATCGGCGTCGTCGTTTCATGTTTTCTGCTTTTTAGTCATTTATATTAACTTTTGAGCAAAAAAGTTTGTAAACAATGTAAGCTTAAATTCTCAATGTATGAATGTTTACGTTGCTATGTTTCATTTATATTTAATTGTTATGATATTATACATGAAGTCACTCCATCTGCCCCCAGACCTTTCCGTCGTTCTGGTTTGGGGATGTGACACAGCTTACGCACGCTGAGCGTACACCTAGCTACGCCCAACATAGCCAGATGCGAGCCTGAATATGGTATTACGCTCTACGCCCAACATAGAGTTCAATACGCCGAGCGTACTGACAAAGGTTGACTTTCGTTGACCTATGTGGAATTTGACCATTTGAGTATTAAGTGGATGGTGAGGGGTAAAATGGTCTTTTGACTCTAAGTATGGACTAGACTTGTCTTGGGCTTAGTAGTATGTGTGGAAATACCTTAATTATTAATTAAGGTTAATTGGTGTATTTAAATTACCGAAGTCTAGTTCTGACAGTTCGGGTGTGAGTTTTATCAGTGATCAGTGCAATGTGAGTCCCTCACTTATTCTTACTTGTGTGGTAGAATAGCTATATATATATATATATATATATATATATATATATATATATATATATATATATATATATATATATATATATATATATATATATATATATATATATATGTAACAGCTCAAATTTTCAAACAAATTTTTCATTTAAAATAAAACATCATTATTCGACAAAAGAGTTTATTCCAAGTTTATTACAAAAATATAAATAACGAATCCTCAAAGTCTTCAACAATGGCAGTGTGTACGTGTCACGCCGGCTCCTTCCCACGGTCATCACTAGTACCTGAAAAACATAAACACAACTAGTAAGCATAAATGCTTAGTGAGTTCCCCAGTATACGACTTACCCACATACGCCTTCCGGCCCGGACCTTTCGGTCCACATAACATTGCCTTCCGGCCCGTAACATAATCGCCTTCCGGCCCATAACATATCGCCTTCCGGCCCGTATTAAATTGCCTTCCGGCCCATAGTATTTTGCCTTCCGGCCCATAATAGTATAAAACATAAGACACGTAACATATCACACATAACACATAAGTCATACATCATACCGTTTTTTCTATCACATAAAGTCTCGCCTTCCGGCCCGTATAAGCATACATCACATATAAGCATACATCACATATAAAGCATCTACCTCTCTAGACATAGCATAAATATAACACATACGACCTTCCGGTCACGCAGTCAAACCCTTCCGGGTGAAGTATAGTATTGGACTCGTCGAGTCCAGTCGCGTATCTGTGACCAAGACCGTGGTCCTACTCGGCGAGTCAGGCACCAACTCACCGAGTCCCCTCCTAAATGTGCCCCAAAAATAATTTAAAGAAATACCTGAAATTCCGGGCTGTTACAACTCTCCCCCACTAGAACTAGACTTCGCCCTCGAAGTCTCATTCTGCGAATAACTCCGGATGTTGCTCCCGCATTTCTCTTTCCGGCTCCCAAGTCATCTCCGATCCCTTCCGATGTTGCCACTGAACCAACACCAGAGGTATCTCCTTGTTCCGTAGAACCTTGATCTTCCGATCCCTGATAGCTACTGGTCTCTCGGCGTAATTCAGGCTCGCATCCACCTGAATATCTTCTAACGGAACCACTGCCGCTTCATCGGCTATACACTTCCTCAACTGTGATACGTGAAAGGTATCGTGAATCTGACTCAGCTCCGCTGGCAACTCCAACCGATAAGCCACCCGACCTACCCTTGCAATTACCCGGAATGGACCTATGAACCGGGGCCCCAATTTGCCCCTCTTCCTGAACCGAATCACCCCTTTCCAAGGAGAAACCTTTAGGAGAACGAAGTCGCCGACCTGGAATTCGAGCTCGGACCGGCGTCTGTCCGCATAACTCTTCTGTCGGCTCTGGGTGGTCAATAACCTCTGCCTCACTCGTTGAATCTGTTCGGTCGTCTGAAGTACGATCTCTGTACTGCCCATCACTCTCTGTCCCACTTCTCCCCAGCAAATGTGAGTCCGACACCTCCTACCATACAACAACTCAAAAGGTGGCATACCAATGCTCGAATGATGGCTGTTGTTGTAACACCCCCTCTGGCACGTATCACAATATTGTCCGCTTTGGGCCACTCGGCACGAGGACTTCCCAGGGGGTCACCCATCCCGGTACTACTCCCGCCCGAGCACGCTTAACTGCAGAGTTCTTATGGGATCTGCTGCCCTCACGGCTTTAAAACGCGTTGTGATAGGGAAGGTATCCACACCCCTTATAAGGAATGCTTAGTTCTCCTTCCCAGCCGATGTAGGATCAGATCTAACCCACTTTCACCCCCCATTATAGGGTTCGACATCCCTGTCGAACACATCGACCCGTGCCCTAGCTCTGATACCATTTGTAACACCCCCCTCTGGCACGTATCACAATATTGTCCGCTTTGGGCCACTCGGCACGAGGACTTCCCAGGGGGTCACCCATCCCGGTACTACTCCCGCCCGAGCACGCTTAACTGCAGAGTTCTTATGGGATCTGCTGCCCTCACGGCTTTAAAACGCGTTGTGATAGGGAAGGTATCCACACCCCTTATAAGGAATGCTTAGTTCTCCTTCCCAGCCGATGTAGGATCAGGTGCAACCCACCTTCACCCCCCATTATAGGGTTCGACGTCCCTGTCGAACACATCGACCCGTGCCCTAGCTCTGATACCATTTGTAACACCCCCTCTGATACCATTTGTAACACCCCCTCGGCTGGGAAGGAGAACTAAGCATTCCTTATAAGGGGTGTGGATACCTTCCCTATCACAACGCGTTTTAAAGCCGTGAGGGCAGCAGATCCCATAAGAACTCTGCAGTTAAGCGTGCTCGGGCGGGAGTAGTACCGGGATGGGTGACCCCCTGGGAAGTCCTCGTGCCGAGTGGCCCAAAGCGGACAATATTGTGATACGTGCCAGAGGGGGGTGTTACAGTTGTTGTAGGAAAACTCAGCCAACGGTAGATGCGCATCCCAGCTACCCCCGAAGTCTAACACACACGCTCTAAGCATGTCTTCCAATGTCTGAATCGTCCGCTCGCTCTGACCGTCGGTCTGGGGATGGTATGCGGTACTAAAGTGCAGTTTAGTACCCAACTCCTCATGGAATTTCTTCCAGAACCTGGAAGTGAAACGTACATCGCGGTCCGAAACAATCGAGGTCGGCACTCCATGTCGAGATACTATCTCTCTCACGTATAACTCTGCCAACTTCTCTGCTGATGAACTTTCACTAATGGCAAGGAAGTGTGCACTCTTTGTTAGCCTATCCACTATCACCCAAATCGCATCGACTCCCCTGGCAGTTTTCGGCAATTTGGTGATAAAATCCATCGTGATCTGTTCCCACTTCCACTCAGGAATCTCCAAGGGTTGCAACTTACCGTGCGGTCTCTGGTGCTCGGCCTTAACCCTACGGCAGGTCAAACACCTCTCAACGAACCAGGCAACGTCTCTCTTCATGCAAGGCCACCAGTACTCCTTTCTCAAATCCAAATACATTTTCGTAGCACCGGGATGGATCGAGAATTTCGATCTGTGTGCCTCCTCCATCAAAGTAACACGCGTACCGCCCACGAATGGTACCCAGATCCGACCCTGAAATGTCAGAAGTCTCCGTCCATCCATAACGAACTCTGAAATCAACCCGACGACCCGCTCCTGTTTCTGCATCCCAGACTTCACAACCTCGACCTGTGTCCCACGAATAGCATCTAATACCGGAGTCATCACCGTCAATCTCAAACATACGTCCCGCAATGGAGTGCTCTCCGCCCTACGACTCAATGCATCGGCTACCACATTAGCCTTGCCTGGGTGGTATAGGATCTCACAGTCATAATCCTTAACCACGTCTAACCATCTCCTCTGACGCATGTTTAGGTTGGGTTGATCCATCAAATACTTCAAACTCTTATGGTCCGTATATATGGTACAACGAACCCCGTACAGGTAGTGACGCCAAATTTTGAGGGCGAACACTACTGCCCCCAACTCTAAGTCATGCGTGGGATATCTCGCTTCGTGAGGCTTCAGCTGCCTCGATGCAAAGGCTATCACATGGCCCCTCTGCATCAACACTGCACCCAGTCCTGAAATCGATGCGTCGCAATATACGACAAAGTCCTCCATCCCTTCCGGGAGAGCTAATACTGGGGCTTCGCACAGTCTCTGACGAAGTGTCTCGAAGGAAGTCTGCTGCTCGGGTCCCCATGAAAATGTAACACCCTTTCGGGTCAATTTGGTGAGCGGCACCGCGATCTTGGAGAAGTCCCTAATGAACCTTCGATAGTACCCCGCCAACCCAAGGAAACTCCTGATCTCAGAAGGTGACTTCGGTGCCTCCCAACTCATCACCGCTTCCACCTTGGCCGGATCGACCAATATCCCTGCCTGATTTACAACGTGCCCCAGAAATTGGACCTCCCGTAACCAGAAGTCACATTTGGAGAATTTTGCATATAGCTTCTCCGACCTCAGTACCTCAAGGACCTCCCTCAAATGTCCCTCATGCTGCTCCCTAGACCGCGAATACACCAGAATGTCGTCGATGAATACAATCACAGACCGATCCAGCATCGGCCTGCATACTCTGTTCATGAGATCCATGAACACTGCTGGGGCATTGGTGAGCCCAAAAGGCATCACCACGAACTCGTAATGCCCATACCGCGTCCTAAATGCTGTCTTCTGGACGTCCTCATCCCGCACTCTTACCTAATGGTACCCTGATCTCAAATCAATCTTGGAAAACCAAGATGCCCCTTGCAACTGATCGAATAGATCATCGATCCTCAGTAACGGATAGCGGTTCTTGACCGTCACCTTGTTCAGCTCCCGGTAATCGATACACATCCGGTGTGAACCATCCTTCTTCTTGACGAACAGAATCGGTGCTCCCCACGGCGAGCTACTCGGCCGAATAAATCCCTTCCCCAACAACTCTTGAAGTTGCGAGGACAATTCTTGCATCTCTGGAGGTGCAAGACGATAAGGCACCTTCGCAATAGGCGCAGCCCCTGGAACTAGATCGATACCAAAATCCACTTGCCTCGCAGGAGGTACTCCCGGCAAATCCTCGGGAAAAACATCTGGAAACTCGCGCACCACTGGAACCTCCTTCAGTGTCTTCGGTCTCTCGGAAATCTCCCGCGTATCCATCACATATGCCACAAAACCGTTACATCCCCGCTGTAGGCATTGCCTCGCCCTAGCGGCCGAACAAAAAGCTGATCCCGAACGGGTACCCTCGCCGTATACCGTAAGAACTCCCCCTCTAGGGTCTCGTATAGTCACCAGCTGACGCTCGCAGTCGATAACAGCGCTGAATCGCCTCAACCAGTCCATGCCTACGATGACACAGACATCCCCCATCGCAATAGGAATTAGGTCAATCGGAAATGCGACCCCGAAGATCTCTAGCACACATCCCCGAAGAACCTCCGTAGCACAAATCACCCTCTCAGCCGCAATAGAAACGCTCAAAGGCCGACTTAACGGCTCACGACTAATGCCGATGTGCTGACTAAAAGCTAACGATACAAACGATCTACTCGCACCCGAATCAAATAACACTAGAGCAGGCATAGAGTTCACAAGGAAAGTACCTACACATACATTAACATAAGCATAGCATTTCGACCTTTAAGTAAATACGTGAATGATAACATACCTGCCACAACGTCGGGCGCAGCGCGGACCTCCTCCGCAGTCAGCTGAAAGGCTCTCCCGCGAGCCCTCGGGGCCTCGACCTTCGCTGGTCGGGTCTCAGTAGTCCTGGTAGTAGGTGTAGCTCCCTGACGAAGTTGCGGACACTCGGCCTTCCGATGGCCTGTCTGGTTGCAGTGAAAGCAAACCATAAACCTCTTAGGGCAATCCCTGGCAATATGTCCCTCCTTGCCACACTTGTAGCAACCACCAGCTCGACACACCCCCTCGTGACTCCTGCCGCACTTCGCGCAAGTGCGACCCTTCGGACTTCCCATCCTCGAATCAGCGAACTTAGTCCGCTTGGCTGCCGGCTGAGACTGAGCCGGCCGTCGATCCACCTGCCGAGACTCAGCCTCCTCCCTCGCCTGAGTCTCCAACTCGATCTCGCGCTTCCTGGCGTTCGCCTGAAGCTCAGTGAAAGTACGATAGGTGGAGTTTGACACAAACTCCCGGATCTCCCTCTTCAAAACGCCCAAATACCGGCTCATCCGCGACTGCTCCGTAGATACCAGCTCGGGGCAGAACATTGCCCTCTCATGAAACTTCCGTGTGATCACTGCCACGGAATCAGTACCCTGCTTAAGGGTCAAGAACTCCTGAATCAATCGCTCCCTCTCCACCGGGGGAACGTACTCGTCCCTGAACATCTCCGTAAACCTCTCCCATGTCACCGCTGAAATCTCTGCCTGAGTGAAGTTCGCCGTCACGAACTTCCACCAATCCTTCGCTCCCAGACGGAGCTGGTTCAAGGCGAACCGTACCCTCAAGTGCTCCGGGCATGAGCAAGTATAGAAGCACCTCTCGATGTCGGCGATCCACCTCATAGCCGCAATCGGATCCTGCGTCCCATCAAATTCAGGGGGTTTCGTGTTGCTGAATTCCCTGAATAGTAATGAATCACCCCCTTGCGGCCTAGCAGCAGCCACAGCTGCGGTAGCGGCAGCAACTGCAGCTTCAGTAAGTGCGGCGTACCGCTCCTCAAACTCCTCCATCAGAGTGGTCTTAATAGACCCAAACATCTCCGGGATCTCAGCCCGAACCGCCGCAGCTACCTCTTCCTGAATAATCTGACGAATCTCCTCGTCACTCGCACCGCTCGAACTCGCCCCATTGCGTGTGATGACCATGATGTCTCTGAAATACAACATAAAATCATCAGAGACTCCACCAAGTACAATGGTACTCGATACGCGCCCTACCCAGTCTCCGATTTCCAGGGATTCTTACTTGGGTCTTCCACTGGTCCGGTGTCTTCGGTAGTACGGGCCCAATACTACCGACCACACCGTATCAGTATTCGTCCCAAGTCTTCCTCCCCAAATCCCGAATAATGAGTACTCTACCTCTAGTATGCACTATCTACTTGTACACTACCAAACATCCCATATAAGCAATCTCCCTAGACAAGGCATCACAAAACAGGCCATTCTAGTCCTATCATGTATACCTAGTCTTCTAGCATGCATAACAATTCATAATTCAGTGCATAATATAACATTGTAAGGTATTCTGGGGATCTTTACCGTTCGGGCGCTGGCTGATCGTACACACTGCTCCATTCTTGTTTTACCGCCTTACCATTTATGAAATGTTGTGTCCTTATTAGTTAAAAAGGTTTTTCCTCAAATCCCCGGTCTGAGTTCAGTTGCACCCGAAAGTACACCCGAATCCCTCAAACCAAGGCTCCGATACCAATTGTAACAGCTCAAATTTTCAAACAAATTTTTCATTTAAAATAAAACATCATTATTCGACAAAAGAGTTTATTCCAAGTTTATTACAAAAATATAAATAACGAATCCTCAAAGTCTTCAACAATGGCAGTGTGTACGTGTCACGCCGGCGCCTTCCCACGGTCATCACTAGTACCTGAAAAACATAAACACAACTAGTAAGCATAAATGCTTAGTGAGTTCCCCAGTATACGACTTACCCACATACGCCTTCCGGCCCGGACCTTTCGGTCCACATAACATTGCCTTCCGGCCCGTAACATAATCGCCTTCCGGCCCATAACATATCGCCTTCCGGCCCGTATTACATTGCCTTCCGGCCCATAGTATTTTGCCTTCCGGCCCATAACAGTATAAACATAACACATATAGCATATCACACATAACACATAAGTCATACATCATACCGTTCTTTCTATCACATAAGTCACGCCTTCCGGCCCGTATAAGCATACGTCACATATAAGCATACATCACATACAAAGCATCTACCTCCCTAGACATAGAATAAATATAACACATACAACCTTCCGGTCACACAGTCAAACCCTTACGGGTGAAGTATAGTGAGAAGACTCACCTCGTAGTATGCAAGCTATAAACCCTTCGAGCCACTCGCACTCGATCCGCTAATCTGCAGGCTCCCTATAATACCACATACCTTTATTAATGATCTTATCAAACAAGACAACTGACCCTACTAAATTACATACAGGTCAACGGTCAACTTGACCGGACTCGTCGAGTGCAAAGGCAACTCGGCGAGTCTAGACACCCCGACTCCACTCGCCGAGTCTAAAGAACGACTCGACGAGTTCCAGTAGGTCTTCAAGCTACTCGCCGAGTCTGAAGAACAACTCGGCGAGTCCTAGTGAATCTTCAAGCTACTCGCCGAGTCTGATCATTGGACTCGGCGAGTCCTCGCCATGCAGTCAATCCGCTGCCTCCTGTAACTCGCATGATTCCGTAATATATAGATATGGGGCTTCCTGGACCTTCACATATACTATTACAGGGGTTTAACCACTTGTAACAACACTATAATCTATTAATTCCTTAAATGGGTTTCCTAAACCCTAAATTCGCATACAACGTAAAAGCTACAGAAATGGTCCGAAGATTACCTGGAAACGTGTTCCCTGTGTCCCCAACCTTCAGAACTCGACCCCTTGAACCTCCTTTGATCACCACCTTGCCTCTCCTTGTCTAACAACCTCTTCAAGCTTCCACTAACCCTCACCCTTGCTCCAGATGCCCACAGACTCCTAAGATATCTTCAATCGGCCAAAAGACGAGACATGACGGCCCTAAAGACATTATATACGATTCAGAATCAAAACGGCTAGGGTTTCAGCTGAACAGCGTCGACTCGCCGAGTCCCTATTGGACTCGTCGAGTCCAGTCGCGTATCTGTGACCAAGACCGTGGTCCTACTCGGCGAGTCAGGCACCAACTCGCCGAGTCCCCTCCTAAATGTGCCCCAAAAATAATTTAAAGAAATACCTGAAATTCCGGGCTGTTACAATATATATATGTGTGTGTGTGTGTGTGTGTGTATGTGTGTGTGTGTGCGTGATGACCAGCTGGGTCTAGATGTTATTATTCTGTTTGTGTTGTTTATGTGTGATTTAGACTTCGGGTATTCTTCAGGGTTGCTGATAACCCATAGGATGTGTTGTTTGACCACTGAGACTTTAGGTAGTCTCCATGGTTGCTGATAACCCATAGTTGTTAATGTATTGTGTTGTATGGGATATCTTGGGGAACTCACTAAGATTTGTGTTTACAGTTTTCGATTAATGTCTTTTAGGTACTTCTGACGATCGCAAGAAGGAGAAGGCTTGATTGTACATTCGCGGGGAGATCTTGTTATTGGATATTTTCGGACACTCTAATATTTTGATGTGGAATTGTATTTGACATTATGACTTTTCTTGGGATAGTTTTATGAAAACTATTTTTCAATGGATTTAAAAATGAAAAGTAAATGGTTTGAATATTAGGATGTTACAATACTTCTAAATCGGCAAGAAATAGCAATCAACTTTAAAAAAACAACTTATATATAGCAATGTACATTCAAAACTCTCATGAATGTAAATTACAGAATGGTAATGATGATAAAAACATTAGTCTGGTCAAATGCAAAATTTGCTACAATTGGTTCATTCCTTCTAAAAACATTCAATTCCATTCCTTACAATTGACACTTATTTCCATTAACCATTTATGATTGTTTGGTGTTGTATTCAAGTATCTTCTCAGTAGCTGATTTCCATCTTAAATCATTTAATAGATCCCTGATTCATCCAATAGCAGGCTATCGACACCTTCATCTTTTTAGCATTCTCATCAATTCAGCCCCATTTCATGAATCTCTATTTGAAAATTTTAACTTTTTTGATCTATTTAGGGTTATCCGTTGAACCCATTGAGGCATTGATGAAGGAATTCGAGCTTTTAACTAGATTTCCTGGTACGTCTCTACCTTATCACATCTTTAAAAAATAGAAACTCAACTTACCAATTTCCTTAATGGTTTTGTCCCTGCTTTAATTAGGTTTGGCTACTTTTGTACTAAACGGGTATATAATGAAAATGAAGTTTTTTTTTTGTTCCTTTATCTGTTTAGCATCGAAGCAACAAGAAAAATATTGTTTTTTTAATTCATCTTGGATAACCAATTAATACCTATATTTAAAAGATACGAATGGTCAGTAGTTAAGACCACAGACCTTAAACATACCCAAATGTCTTAAAGTAATCATTCATTTTTATATTATTTTATCATTGTCATAAAATAAAAAAGACATCTTCATGTGTTTAAATTGTTTAATCCGTCTCACAATACAAGTATGTTGTGTGCCAATTTTGTCTTTCGACATTTTCAATGAGTCACAGGAGATATCTAAATCGAGCAAAGATATCTGTTTTTTATATTTACTGGTTAGAGTTTCTTTATATTTAATATTTTGGGGGTTTTATGTGGTTCATTCTAAAGGAATATAAATAAGTTGCTAT
Source organism: Lactuca saligna (assembly GCF_052625555.1). Taxonomy (NCBI): domain Eukaryota; kingdom Viridiplantae; phylum Streptophyta; class Magnoliopsida; order Asterales; family Asteraceae; genus Lactuca; species Lactuca saligna. The sequence goes on along the minus strand of NC_136421.1, from coordinate 146,944,121 downwards.
TTTTTGAAATAAACAGTTCCATTTCGCAATATAATCATAAAATAACAATGTATTTTCAAAGTACATTGACAAATATAAGATTATACTTGCATAGACTTGTTTTAACACATGGTTAACTATATGTAGTTGTTTCCTGTGTCATAAGTAAAAAATATTTATTGGAACTCATATGTGATAACTAAGGACGTTCAATTAATAAAACAAATTTGAATTATTAACATGTAATTCCTACTTTAGTCATAGACTATTCATTGTCTCATTCGAAAATTTAACCCTTAACATGTGGTTAATTATATGTTAAGTGACATATTTCCAATAACATCTAATACGGCATCGATACGACCCCTTTGGTAAATGATATTATATATTATGAACACAATGATTTATTTGTCGTGTTACAAAACGATATACAAATTTATAAGTATCTTAAATTACGAAATGATGTAATGAATTTGGTTATGTCATATATCATGGAATTCATTTTCGTTGGTGTCCAAATTCTCATTTATTGATGTTAGGTAATTAAATATTTTTTTTCCATTAAGATGAAGAAAATAGAAAAAATTCTTTAGGGATTCTTGTACATGGATACACTATAAAAGTTTCTACGCGACTACTTTACTAGGTATAGTAGCACAATATTCCTGGGTAAACACTATGCTAATTCCATGATTCGTGGAAGAGTATATGCACATATAATAACCTAAACAACAAAGCATTTAGAACAAATACAAGAATAATTACGTCCATAAAGACGAATCGTGTGATCATAACCAATAAAGATATCACATATAATTCCTATATAACTGATTCAGTTATCTTCCTCATTACCCCCAGGAAACAAGATGTTATGCGTGAGGTTGTGGTTGACCTAAAGAAGTGTCATTCTTTCTCTTTCGAGGGATATAATATTTATAGTATATTGATGCAAAAGACATAAAAACCTAATGTTGAGAATAAAAGTTTTAAGTAAGGAGAAGTCCAAGTAGAAAGACAAGGGCAGTAGTAATAAGAAATAAAAGGAGGACAAGAGAAAGAAGAAGGGGAGCAAAAGGAGGAAGCAGAACAGAAAGGAGGAAAATAACACCTTGAGCAATCAAGAGGAGAAGGATGACCGCGAGGTCAGCAATGAGGAGAATAATTTTCAATACTCGAAGTAAGTCAATCTGCATTTTCCACAGACTTTGTCTTTTTTTATTTTTCAAAGAGGTATTAAATTGTTGGGATACGTAAAACATGTATATTCTATGTTTTCTCATCAAATTTGCATGTCATAAATAGTCGACATGTTTGTTGGTCATTTAGAGTGGTAAGAACTTTTATCTCTTAGCCTATTTAAGTTGATGTTAAAAATAATAATAATAATAATAAAAATCATAAAATCGAGCATAGATCTATGTTCCGGAATTCTTTCTTTTTTTTTTTTTTTTTTTTTTGCATCATTTAAATTGATCCATGATTCAATTTTAATTTTTTATTTTGCATCATTATGATCCATTATTCAATTTTAATGATCAATTTTTTTTTACCAATTTTTTCTCGTGGACATAAATCTATGCTCGATTTTATTATTTGTATTTTTTTTAACATTTTTTCAATTGAGAAAATGAAAAAGGTTGAGAATGGGAGAATCATTCTCAGCCAATTATTTATTTTAGCGTGCATCGTACCAACGGAAATTGTAAAAGAAATACACATTTGTTTCCAACGAAACATGTATTTTTAAACTATGTTATTTATTACCTTAATATATATATACAAAAACATAATTTTTTTGCTTTTTTTATCTTTTAATGAGCTATTTTTATAGAAAAATGATTTTAAATATATCAAAATTCAAAATCTTTTATTTTCCATAAACAGAAAACAATATTGATATAGTTTTAAGATAAAATAAATTTTTTATTTTTTTATAGTTTCAACTATCATTATTTATAAGTGAATAAAAATGCATCAGATTTTTACTATAGTATATTCGTTATTCACTTATAAATAAAAGAAAAAACATCATAAATGGTCCCTGTGGTTTCTCAAAATCTAAAATTTAGTCTCCGTGTTTTAAAAACCTCATAGATGGTCCATGTGTTTTCAAAACTTTTGACGATTGGTCCTTATTGCTAACACTGTTAAATTTTGTCCGTTAACTGAAGGGCATTTTCGTCATTTCACTACCACAGGGACCGTTTATGATGTTTTCACTTATATAAAAAAATAAAATAATATAAAAATGGGTCTCTCTCTCTCTCTCTCTCTTTCTTTCTTTCTCTCTCTCTCTCTCTCTCTCTCTCTCTCTCTCTCTCTCTCTAATCGCTAACGAGTTATCACCAGTAAGGGCTTGATCAGTTGTTTGATCTTGGGTTTCTCCAAAGGGAATCCAAGACCCTAATAGATTTATATTTTGATTCATTACTTTATCAGCGCCATAACCACCAACATCCCCCTCCAATCTTGTTATTTCACTTTTCAGTTGTCTTCTTCGTTACCCCTACTCTTGCTTGTTCCCTAGTTTCTTTAACAAAAGGGTGAAGAATATACACACTTTTCCTAACTCCTATATCAAGCTTTTTCTTCTCTTTGTTACAGCTAGACGAATTCGATTTTGCATTACCTACTATAATACCTTATCTTCCCTAATTTTCTCCATGGATTGATCATCAATTCCAGACATAACTTCACATTCTAATGCAGAAGATCCGTTGTTTGATAGACCAATGATATTACAAGTACGGTCTAACTGTTGGGGGAGTTGATCTTGAATAACGAGTTTTGATTTCACGAGCAGCCAGTCGACAATATTGTTGGCCTTATCGAACCCAAGCATATCTTGCAACATGAAGATTCTCTCTGCAACTTCTATTATGTAAATTAACCCATTGTCATTCCTCGTAATATTGTGTATATAACATATAATAATTCTGAGTTCGAGAATGATATGAATTTAGGTCACCTTTTTACAGTCAATATACGCTTGAAGAAGGTTGGAATAGTGTGGGTGGGAAATGATCTAAGCTTTAAGAGATTTATCTTCGTTATGAAAGCTCATCACAGAAGAGGAATTATGAAATTTCTGGGTACCTCCACTTTCGATTGTACTACCTCCTCCTCTCCTATACAAAGAAGTATTGGTGGTATCTGGGGAAAGAACCGATCCTCCACCCGACCCATATAAGAGAGTAGTAGTCTAGTAGATGGTGTGCCATTATTATTGCTTCTATTGTTCTCTCTCATTTGGCCCTTGTAATCTTCTACCACTCTTGCTCAAGAAAAACCTTACAGAACAAGAGCTCGGGAGAGAAAGAAAGGATCGATGAAGCAGATAACAAAAAACCCTAATCAAATTGTAAATTGAAGAAGGCTAATTAGTGTTCTTTTATTGATGTTTGATGAAAGTCGAAATAAAATAACTTAAGAGTGAATCTTAAAACCCAAAGAAGACAAATGTTTTATTCTCTTTGTATCATACAAGGAGAGCAGTACAAGTAAGGGAAGACCAGCCTTGATGATAAGGGGGGGGGGGGAGAGAGAGAGAGAGAGAGAGAGAGAGAGAGAGAGAGACCCATTTTTATATTATTTTATTTTTTAAATAAGTGAAAACATCATAAATGGTCCCTGTGGTAGTGAAATGATGAAAATGCCCTTTAGTTAATAGACAAAAGTTAACGGTGTTAGCAATAAGGACCAATCGTCAAAAGTTTTCAAAACACAGGGACCATCTGTGATGTTTTTAAACCCCCGTGACTAAACTTCAAATTTTGAGAAACCATAGGGACCATTTATGATGTTTTTTCTAAATAAAAATAAGATGAATTTTTTTTTTTACAGTTTGAGTAATATTCATATATGAATATAACTTATAATAAATTTTTTACAGTTATGTCAACTATCGTCACATGTTATATTCACATATGAATAAAACATGTATTAGCTTTCCTCACAAGTTATATTCATATACGTAGAACACATTTATCATAATTTTGTTACATTTCATCTATTATTCATATATGAACAAGTAGTTCAAAAATTTAAAACACTTCGTTTAACATACTACTTATTCATATATGAATAACAAATTAACTGTAATAAAAATCTGATAAACGTTTTATTCATATATGAATATAACATATGACGATAATTAATACACGTTTTATTCATATATAAATATAACATGTGACAAAAGATGATGTAAAACAAATATATTTCAGGTAAGAAAACTTTATTACGTGTTATATTCATATATGAACGATATTTAAACAGTACAAAAGTTAAGCATATGCTTTACTCATAAGTGAATAACAAATGTACTATAATAAAAATGTGATGCATTTTTATCTACTAATCAATAACGAGAGCTGAAACTCTAAAAAGATGAAAATTGTATTTTATTTTAAAACTATATCAATATGGATATCTATTTATAGAGAAAAAAAATTATGATTATTGATATATTTAAAATAATTTTTCGATAAAAATAGTTTTCTAAAAATTAAGAAAACATAAAAGTATGTTTTTGTTTATATTAAGGTAATGATTAACATAGTTTAAAGAAACATGTTTTGTTGGAAAACAGATGTGTATCCATTATCTATTTTCGCTGGTACACTAAAGTGTTTTACAGCAAAATAAATGTATGGTTGATAATGATTGTCAACATTTTTTTTTCAATCAAACCCTCATATATATATATATATATATATATATATATATATATATATATATATATATATATATATATATATATATATATATATATATATATATATATATATAGGTTGTATAGAGAACCATTATTAATAAAGAACCAAGGAAACAATCGTTAACATCAAAAATCATAATGATCAACGGCCGAGTTAATAGATATACACTTACATAAACTATATTATACCAAAAAACGAATATATTGTTGTTCACGATTTTTCATCCTCTTTCCATAGAGATCCATATTGATATATAACAAATAAATTTTTTTTTCGAAAAAAAACTCATTTCCTTTTGTTTTTTTTTTTCAATATCTAAGTTTATTTTTATCCAAAAAACTAAGTATACCAAAAATCTAAATTTTTTTCCATACATTAATTAACATCAGCATTGATTATAAAAAAGTTCGATCAGTTTAAATTCATTGTTTGAATCTGAAAAGTAAAATTTCAATTTTAACATTCACAATATGAATCTGACTTACTATTTCAACTCTTTGAAAATTCACAAATAAATTTAATGAAATTTACATAAGAATCGTAATATATTTTAATGTAATTTTATAATATTTTAACATTTTGATTACTAATAAATTAGTTTTGAAAAATCAACAAACGGATTTATTCATATTGTCAATCTGAACTGTATATATTTTAGTTTTTAGAATTCACAATATTAATCCGACTTACTATTATTCACACTGTGAATCTCAACGGATTCGCAATGTGATTCTGAGTAGATTCTAAATGTGAATTTAAATTGAAAATTCCATTTTCTACATCAATATGAATGTATAATTAAAGAGTATTTAAATATATGAATTTTGATATATATATATATATATATATATATATATATATATATATATATATATAATTCTTTCGATAAAAAGAGACGTTAAATTTTCAAAAAACAAAGAAATGAAATGAGTTTGTTTTGAAAAAAGTCGTAGTCTATCAATACGAAACTCTATGGAAAAAGGATGAGAAATCATAAAAAATTGTACATTAGTTTTTTTCGATAAAAAATATGGTCTAAAAAAATTATAAGAAAAAAATCTAGTGGGTTTGTTATAATCTGAGGCATATGCGTCTATTATAAAAGTCTTCAACCATTCATTTTACTGTTGATCGCTTTGAATTTTGATTCTTAGGATTTGTTTATTAGTCCATTGATTAATAATAGTTTTGTATTGAACTTTCTTTCTTTCTTTCTTTCTCTCTCTCTCTCTCACACATACATACTCTCACTCTCTGTGTGTGTATATTCTAACGTCCAAAATTTTCAATAAAATTTAACTTTTCAAAAACATCCCAATTCATTAAGTTATTACAAAAAGGTTTTCAATAGATTTATTATTAGAGTATTCTTAGGTCCATTTCATAAAAATAAACATGAGGAGCGGTACGATCACGCCTTTGCCTTGCCACAGTCTCCTGAAGAAAGTGAAAAACATTAAAGCACAACTATAAGCCCGAAAGCTTAGTGAGATACCCCCAAAATAACAACCACATATACCATACACATAACATTCTATATCATAACGAATCACAGAACAACCATGTATATCGGGTCTACTGTGAGACTGGTCCGCCGTGTCGGGCCTTCAATCCACCTGGTCCACCCTCCGAGTCCAGTCATGTCCCTCGAGTCTGCAGTGCGGTTGGTCCGCCCGCACCGGGCCTTCAACCCACCTGGTCCACTCTCTAAGTCTACAGTATGACTGGTCCGCCCACATCGAGCCTTCAGTCGGCATGGTCCACTCTCCGAGCCTCGGCACGTCTGGTCCGCCCTCGTGGGGCCTACAGCCTATCCGGACCGCTCGCTGGACCTTCGGAACAACCGGTCCACCCTGGGTATCTTGGCCTACAGCACGAAGCAAGACCCACCTCAACCAAACTCCAGTCCAAACAACCTTGTGCACATAAACATACAATCAGATAACAATTCATATTCAGTCAAACCGATTTAGCAGATCACATAACACAACATACTCTAACAGGATACCGACCTAACCGGTCACTAGCATAGCATCATCCTATATACCAAGATACCGACCTTAACCAGGTCTCTAACGAATACCATCCAAACTACCCGGATGCAAACATATCAAAGCAATAACATAACAACAAATACCGACCTGCCTTGGTGCCTTAGACCCTATTGATATAGTGAGGATAACTCACCTCGCAACTGCTGACTGAAAAGATACGATCACGCTGCTGAAATCTCTGACCCGAACTCCACCACTGGCTAACACCAACACAAAAGCCAACAGTTACCAAAATGCCCCTGGAAGTCAACTGGTCAACCCTTGGTCAAAGTCAAAGTCAAAGTCTACCCCTGACTGACTCTACTCGCCGAGTCAACCCGATGACTCGCCGAGTCCCCATACATAGAACCTCCTGCAATTCGCGACTTAACTCGCCGAGTCATCCCTTGACTCATCGAGTCACAACCTTCCCAAAAGAAACTTGGACTCTACGACCAAACTCGCCGAGTCTACGACTATCTTGAACCTACTCGCCGAGTTGTTCTTCCAACTCGCCGAGTTCCAGGTCTTCTTCAAGCAACTCGTCGAGTCCACCCATGTGACTCGCCGAGTACCACCGGGTCTGAATCCATACAGAGGCTTTCCAAACCATAGATCTACTCCTCCTAAGGCCATCCATCAAGTAAAGTGGCAATCTTTACGTGAATCTAAGAAGATCTAGGCATTTTCACTCTAGGGTTTGGGTTTGGGACAAGATAGCTCCATCAATCTATCAACAACAGGGACCTTTATGCATTCAAACCCCTTCTCCATTCCAGATCTGAGGTAGCAACCTCAGATCTAACCTCTAAACTCCAATGCACCAAAAGATATGATCTCTAACACGTCCAACAATGATGAATCTAAATAATAGGAGCTCAAACAATGAAATAATACCTCAAAAGGAAGCTCCAAGAGAAGATTAATCTGAATCCTTGCAAAGCCCTTTGATCCAAGTCTCTTCTCCTTCAAGATTTCTTCAACAAGCACTTCCCCAAGCTCCAAATGCACTCCAATCCTCCACAATCACGTATCTAGGGTTTCTGGACTTCAAGGGAGATCAAAGAGGTTGGGGAGAGGGTATAATGACCTTTAAATAGGGCTCATCCACCGGATTTAGGGTTTTCTCCACTAAGCACCTACTCATCGAGTCCATCTTTGGACTCGTCGAGTCCATCTTTGGACTCGCCGAGTAGGCCACTTAACACGCGATCAAAGTTGCGACCCTACTCACCGAGTCCACCCATGGACTCGCCGTGTTTCCCTTATACAATTTCACTTTTAGCCCTTCAACTCTAGTCTTGATATTCTGGGATGTTACAATTCTCCCCCACTTAAATTAGGCTTCGCCCTCGAAGCCTGCGGCAACTCAACTCTAGAAATTCTCTTGCATTACAACTCCTGGCATTAACCCAACCAGGCTCATCAAGGCACAACCATGGAAACCAGAAACTCACTTTCTCCTTCCTCGCGGTGTCCTGACCACCGTCACAAGTCGGCCACCGACTTTACCATCTGATAACCACCCATAATAACTGAGTACCACCCATGATGCAACAGTGCTCCAAATCACATCCATCACTCAACCCATATGAGCTATAAATAACTATGTGTCACCGGATTCCCAATCTGAGTCCAACTCTATCCATTCCATGCTGACAGAAAGATACATTCTTCAGAGCAACTCCCATTAGTTCTGATCTTGCAATCACATGCACATGTTGAACTAGCTCTAGCACCCTCGGGTTAAGAAAACCCATCACACTGACGACCCTCAAAACATCCCTCAGGGTGAACCACTACCACACAATTCCCTTCGCCGAAATCAAGCCGGGAATCCAAAACTCCATCCCTGCATCCCTTACGAGCCTCTTGACTTTACTCCCACGAAATTTCCTTTCGTGACCTCGGCAGACATCCAAACCGGATGTGATTCCATACCTCCGCCGCACACACTGCGCCATAACCATAATTGGAACACCCCCAATCATAACTTCGCACTACTAATTCACTTTCGTGGCTTACATTCCCTCTTGGAGCTACATTCCTTTCCCTTTTTCCTTACCAAAGAGATCCACTTGGCAGTCTTGACACTACCACAATGTCACTATGCTTACCCAATAATACACCATTTCCTTATGGAATAACCACCATCCATTCATCATACATACTCTGAATCCACTCGCGAAGACTCTCAAGTCCACGCTCGACTTCCTATCATGATCATTATCCGGGGCCAGACCTTCTAACGCTAACATAACGCGACATATTCAAACCATTTCCCCTCACCGATCTAACAACACATGCATAGTCTTCAGCATGACTGGACCGCCTTACCCAACCTTCAGCCAACTGGACCACTCTCGTAACCTTCAGCAGACCCGGACCGCCCTCCAGGGCCTTCAGTCTAGCTAGACCGTCCTCCGAGCCTTCGGCCTGACTGGTACGCCTACTGGCCTTCAGTCTATCCGGACCACTCAATTAGCAATCAACATTTCGAGTTACCTCTCCTGGAAATCTTCCCATGCATACTGTTCTAGCCCCCTAGGGGTTCCGAACTCTATCTCCATCATACATACTCGATCCCAGCCTGATCCCAGGCCCTTCACAATCAATGCTAGGTCTGTATCCCGCCCACACGCCTGCTACTCACCCATACCAGCCTGCTCTTGGCTGAAAGAAATATCGCCGAAACCCAAGCAGCTAAACAATCTCTCAAGCCTATCGATCATCCGGAGAATTTCCAATTCTCCCCCACTTAGGGCACTGACTATCAACCACCGGTCGCTATCATCAACCTCCCAAAATAACCTTGCACAAGACCCAACATATACATGCAAACTGATTCACACTAGTACTAGCAACCTTCGCAAAAACACATTCCTACACTGATCAACCCGCTCGAAAGAAACCCAATCTTCAATTATCCACTCCTCAGACTGCAGATGCTACCCGACATTCAAACCAGCGCCGCATTCACTAATAACCCTCACAAAAGATATCCAGCGAAAACCCGAAACACTAACCCATAACCATACCAACCCTCAAGGAAACACGGATACCAACACGAAACACAAACAACACGACTGGAATAAAATAACACAACATAATAATCACAAGATAACGAGATACCAAGAAAGAAACATACCCACAACTGCATCCGGCACTGCCCTGACCTCCTCTGCTGAAAGCTGAAAAGCACGTCCCTGAGCCCTTGGAGGCTCCCAATCCACCCTGACCTCCTCCTGTGATCCTCAAAGTGGCTGGTGCTTGAGCTTGCACCGGTCCTGCAACAAGCTGTGGGCAGTTGACCCTCAAGTGCCCAACCTGATGACAATGATAACAAATCCTCAAATCCCGAACCGGCACTGACTGCCGACAATCCCTCGCATAGTGCCCCTCCTTTCCGCACTTGCGGCATGCACCACCGGACCGACAAACTTCGGCGTGCCCCCTCCTACACTTCCTACAAACGTGGCTGCCCTGATCTCCCATCCTGGAATCAACAGTCTTAGACCGTTTCATCGTCGGCTGCGACTGCACCGGAGCTTGCCTCAGCTCATGCAACTGCAACTCAATCTCTAACTCACGCCGCCTGGCGTCCTCCTGCAACTCCAACAAGGTCTCGCACATCTGCGTGGACACAAACTGTCTGATATCTCTCTTTAGCATACTCAGATATCGGGACATCTGAGCCTGCTCCGAAGCGAACTCAGGGCAAAACATCACCCTCTCAGTAAACATCCTGGTGATTTACGTCGGTGACTCCGAATCCTGCTTCAGCTCAAGAAACTCCTGAGCCAACCTCTCCCTCTCAACCTGCGGAACATAATGAGTGCTGAACTTCTCTCTGAACTGATCCCATGAAACCGCAGCCCTCTGCGCATCCGAATATGACCCCGTGGTCAACCTCCACCAATCCTTTGCCCCGAGCCTTAACAGGTTCAGAGCACACCTCACCCTCTGATCAGCAGGGCATGAACACGTGAAGAAACACCCCTCCACGTCAGATTACCATCTCATAGCAACGATCGGATCCTGAACTCTATCAAAGATGGGAGGCTTCGTATTATCGAAGTCCCGATACTGAAAACCTCTACTAGCTCCTCCCCCTTCTGCTGCTACAGCCGCTGTAGCCGCCGCGGCAGCCGTCTCCATGAGAGCCGCATAGAGCTCGTCAAAATACTCTACGATGGCGGTCTTGATCGACCCAAACAGTTCTGGCAGCTCGGCCTGGAACAATGCAACAACCTCATCATGCAGGATCTCATGAATCCTCGCATCCAAATCGCCTGTGCTCATCTGACCAACAACCTTGGGCGGTATGGACCCGCCCGAAACTCCCTCTCCTGCTCCCAATCCTGACCCGGATCCAGTCCCAGCATGCCTTGAAATCTCCATACTGAAAATAAACCACCAAAATCTCAGACACTTCCCACTATCCCAGGAACCAACTCTCAACCCAACCTTAGAGGTCATGGTTTCCCTGATACGCGTATGGGTCCTGTGCTTTCAGTAGTACGGGCCCATACTACCTTCCACACCTACCCATATTTGTATGAAGTACTACCACAACACCCTAGTGAAAACATACATAACAACGCTCTACCCTCACTATTAGAGGAACACTAGAAATCTCTCACAAGGAAACCCTAGGCTAATAGGCATCATAAATCAGGCAACACATCATGAAATCCTGAAGATCCCTAGCCTAACACTAGCATGCTGTTCTATCAAAGCTCAATAAAACAAATATCACGTATGGTATTTTGGGGTTACTTACTGGCTCCGGCTGATCGTACTTTCGCGTCCTCCCTTGCTTATTTTTGAAAACCATTTTAAATTCTCTTTTGGAAACCCTCCTCGATTTGAGACTGGAGTCACACAAGTGTTCCTCCAATTCACTCCAACCAAGGCTCTGATACCAACTTGTAACGTCCAAAAATTTCAATAAAATTTAAACTTTTCAAAAACATCCCAATTCATTAAGTTATTACAAAAAGGTTTTCAATACATTTATTATCAGAGTATTCCCAGGTCCATTTCATAAACATAAACACGAGGAGTGGTACGATCACGCCTTTGCCTTGCCACAGTCTCCTGAAGAACCTGAAAAACATTAAACCACAACTATAAGCCCGAAAGCTTAGTGTGATACCCCCAAATAACCAACCACATATACCATAAACATAACATTCTATATCATAACGAATCACAGAACAACCATGTATATCAGGTCTACTGTGAGACTGGTCCACCGTGTCGGGCCTTCAGTCCACCTGGTCCACCCTCCGAGTCCAGTCATGTCCCTCGAGTCTGCAGTGTGGTTGGTCCGCCCGCACCGGGCCTTCAACCCACATGGTCCACTCTCTGAGTCTACAATATGACCGGTCCGCCCGCATCGGGCATATAGTCGACATGGTCCACTCTCCGAGCCTTGGCAAGTCTGGTCCGCCCTCATGGGGCCTACAGCCTATCCGGACCGCTCGCTGGGCCTTCGGAACAACCGGTCCGCCCCGGATGCAAACATATCAAAGAAATAACATAATAATAGATACTCGGATCTCAATCTGATAAAGGGCCGGCCATGGTGCCTTAGACCCTGTTGATATAGTGAGGATAACTCACCTCGCGACTGCTGATTGAAAGGATAATATCACGTTGCTGAAATCTCCAACCCAAACTCCACCACTGGCTAACACCAACACAAAAGCCAACAATTACCAAAATGCCCCTGGAAGTCAACTGGTCAACCCTTGGTCAAAGTCAAAGTCAAAGTCTACCCCTGACTGACTCTACTCGCCGAGTCAACCCGATGACTCGCCGAGTCCCCATACACAGAACCTCCTTCAATTCGCGACTTAACTCGCCGAGTCATCCTTTGACTCACCGAGTCACAGCCTTCCCAAAAGAAACTTGGACTCTACGACCAGACTCGCCGAGTCTACGACTATCTTCAACCTACGCGCCGAGTTGTTCTTCCAACTCGCCGAGTTCCAGTCTTTCTTCAAGCAACTCGCCGAGTCCACCCATGTGACTCGCCGAGTACCACCGGGTCTGAATCCATACAGAGGCTTTCCAAGCCATGCAGATGATCCAAACCATAGATCTACTCCTCCTAAGGCCATCCATCACGTAAAGTGGCAATCTTTACGTGAATCCAAGAACATCTAGGCATTTTCACTCTAGGGTTTGGGTTTGGGACAAGATAGCCCCATCAATCTCTCAACAACAGGGACCTTTATGCATTCAAACCCCTTCTCCATTCCAGATCTGAAGTAGCAACCTCATATCTAACCTCTAAACTCCAATGCACCAAAAGATATGATCTCTAAAACCACCAACAATGATGAATCTAAATAATAGCAGCTCAAACAATGAAATAATACCTCAAAAGGAAGCTCCAAGAGAAGATTAATCTGAATCCTTGCAAAGCCCTTTGATCCAAGTCTCTTCTCCTTCAAGATTTCTTCAACAAGCACTTCCCCAAGCTCCAAATGCACTCCAATCCTCCACAATCACGTATTTAGGGTTTCTGGACTTTAAGGGAGATCAAAGAGGCTGGAGAGAGGGTATAATAACCTTTAAATAGGGCTCATCCTCCGGATTTAGGGTTTTCTCCACTCAGCACCTACTCGCCGAGTAGGCCACTTAACACGCGATCAAAGTCGCGACTCTACTCGCCGAGTCCACCCATGGACTCGCCGAGTTTCCCTTATACAATTTCACTTTTAGCCCTTCAACTCTACTCTTGATATTCCGGGATGCTACATATATATATATATATATATATATATATATATATATATATATATATATATATATATATATATATATATATATATACCCTCTATCATGATGGCAGAAAGAGAAAGGAATACATGTTTGTTTTCAAACAAAACATATTTCGTTAAACTATGGTAATCACTACTTTAATACATACAAAAACATAGTCTTATTTCATTAATTTTTAATTTCTAAAGAGCTATTTTTATTGAAAAAATAATTTTAAATATATTAGAATTTATAATTTATTATTCTTTTTAAATAGACATCCATATTGACAAAGTTTTAAAATTATATATATATACACACACACACACACACACACATATATATATATATATATATAATATTTTCAGCTTTCGTTATTCATAAGTGAATGAAAATACATTAGATTTTTATTACAGTAAATTCATATTTCAATTATGAACAAGTAGTTAGAATTTTCAAAACATTTCTTGGTCATGTGATTTCTATGTCTTAATCCAGAAGGAGAAGTCCCATTGTTGAGCAAATTAGAGCTTGGAGAGGTGTTGGTTGAAGAAATCTTGAAGGAGAAGTGGCTTGGATCAAATGGCCTTGCTTGGATTCGAGTTTCATTGCTATTGAGGCATCTTTTGGAGGTAATACTTTCGTTCTTAGGCTGTGTTTTCCTAGTTCCTCATTTTGGGGTTGTGTGGGGTGCTTGGTTGTGTGGTATCTTGATGTTTGGGGTATGGATCTGAGGTTGCTACCTCAGATCTGGAGTGGAGAAGATCTTAAGAGCATTAAAGCCCCTGTTATTGTGTTGTTAATGGAGCTACCATGTCCCAAACCTTGGTTCTATGGTGAATAAGGCCTAGATCTCTTTAGATTCACGTAAAGTTTGCCACTTTACGTGATGGATGGATTGTAGGAGGTTGGATCTATGTTTTGGATCAATTGCATGGCCTGAGATGCTTCTGTATGGATTCAGACCGGTGGTACTCGACGAGTCACATAGGTGGACTCGACGAGTTGCTTGAAGATGGCCTGGAACTCGACGAGTTGGAAGAACAACTCGGCGAGTAGGTTGAAGATAGCCTTGGACTCGACGAGTCCATTTGGACTCGACGAGTCTTGTCGAGGATGTCCCAATATTTATGGTTGAGTCAAGGAATCGGTGAGTCAAGGGATGACTCGGTGAGTTGGGTGCGAGTGGACTCAGAGTTGTTGGACTCGACGAGTCTTGGGGTGACTCGGCGAGTTGGGTCGCTAATTGAGGGAAGTTCTGAGCATAAGGACTCGGCGAGTCATCAGGTTGACTCGATGAGTAAGGTCAGTCAGGGGTTGACTTTGACTTGTCCAAGGTTGACCAGTTGTCTTCAAGGGGTATTTTGGTAATTAAGGGAATTTATTGAGTTGTATGTTTTGATGTTCAGTGGAGGAGTTCGTGTCAGAGTTCGGAGCAGCGGGATCTTATCCTTTCAGCCGACAGTTTCGAGGTGAGTTATCCTCACTATATCAACAGGGTCTAAGGCACCAAGGCCGGCCCTTTATTGGATTGAGATTCGGATATGGTTATTATGTTATTGTTCGATGTGTCTGCATCCTGGTAGCTAGGATGGTACATGCTAGGAGACCTTGTTAAGGTCAGTTTCCCGATATATATAAAGTGATGCTATGCTAGTGACCGGTTAGGTCGGTGACCTGGGTAGGGTAATGATATGCTATGTGATCTGTTTGTTCGGTTTGTTGACTATGAGTGTTATATGATTGTATGTTTTGTGCATATGGTTGTTTGGACTGGAGATGGGTTGAGGCGGGTCCTGCTTTGTGCTGTAGGCCAAGATACCCAGGGCGGACCGGTTATTTCGAAGGCCCAGCGAGCGGTCCGGATAGGCTGTAGGCCCCACGAGGGCGGACCAGACGTGCCGAGGTTCGGAGAGTGGACCAGGCCGACTGAAGGCCCGCTGCAGGCGGACCAGTCACACTGTAGACTCAGAGAGTGGACCGGTGGGTTGAAGGCCCGATGCGGGCGGACCAACCCCACTGTAGACTCGAAGGACACGACTAGACCTGGAGGATGGATCCGGTGGACTGAAAGCCCGATACGGCGGACCAGTCACCCAGTAGACCCGATATGCATGGTTGTTCTATGTTCTGTTATGTTATGTATGTTTTGTATGTTTTAGACCGGAAGGTCGCAGCCTGGAAGGGCGTATACGTGGTTGGTATTTTGGGGGTATCTCACTAAGCTTTCGGGCTTACAGTTGTGGTTTAATGCTTTTCAGGTTCTTCAGGATACCGTGGCAAGGCGAAGGCGTGATCGTACCGCTCCTCATGATTTTGTAGCAATGTGAGTCTGGGAATACTCTAAATGATTTGTATTGAAAACCTTTTTGTAAACAATTTAGTGAAAATCAGGTTGTTTTGAAAATTTTAAATTGGTTGTATTTTTCGGATGTTACAAGTTGGTATCAGAGCCTTGGTTTGAGTGAATTGGAGGAACACTTGTGTGACTCCAGTCTCAAATCGAGGCGGGTTTTCAAAAGAAAATTTAAAATGGTTTTCAAAATAAGTAAAGGAAGACGTGGAGGTACGATCAGCCGGAGCCAGTAAGTAACCCCAAAATACCATACATGACAATTGTTTTCTTGAGCTTTGATAGAACAGCATGCTAGAGTTAGGCTAGGGATCTTCAGGATTTCTTGATGAGTTGCCTGATTTATGATGCCCACTAGCCTAGGGTTCCTTGTGAGAAATTTCTAGTGTTCCTCTAGTTGTGAGGATGGAGCGTTGTTATATATGTCGCTAGAGTGTTGTGGAAGTACTTCATACAAATATGGGTAGGTGTGGAAGGTAGTATGGGCCCGTACTACTGAAAGCACGGACTCATACACGTATCAGGGAAACCATGACCTCTAGGGTTGGGATGAGAGCTGATTCCCGGGATAGTGGAATATGTCTGAGATTTTGGTGTTTTATTTTCAGTATGGAGATTTCAGGGCACGCTGGGAGTGGATCCGGGTCAGGATCAGGAGCAGGAGAGGGAGTTCCGGGTGGGTCTGTACAACTCGAGGCTGTCAGTCAGATGAGTACGCACGAGTTGGATGCGAGGATTCATGAGATTCTGCATGATGAGTTTGCTGCATTGTTTCGGGTTGAGCTGCAGGATTTGTTTGGGTCGATCAAGACCGCCATGGTGGAGTATTTTGATGAGCGCTATGCGGCTCTCATGGAGACGGCTGCCGCGGAGGCTACAACAGCGGTAGCAGCGGTAGGGGGAGGAGCTAGTAGGGGTTTTCAGTATCGGGAATTCGATAATACGAAGCCTCCCACTTTTGATGGAGTTCAGGATCCGATCGTTGCTATGAGATGGTTATCAGATGTGGAGGGATGTTTCTTCACGTGTTCATGCCCTGCTGATCAGAGGGTGAGGTGTGCTCTGAACCTGTTAAGGCTCAGGGCAAAGGATTGGTGGAGATTGACCACAGGGTCGTACTCCGATGCGCAGAGAGCTGCGATTTCATGGGATTGGTTCAGAGAGATGTTCATTACTCGTTATGTTCCGCAGGTCGAGAGGGAGAGGTTGGCTCAGGAGTTCTTGGAGCTGAAACAGGATTCAGAATCGGTGACGGAAATCACTAGGATGTCTTAATCCATACTCCCGGATTAATAACAAATAACTATATCTTAATCCATACTCCTGGATTAATAAGAAATAACTATGTCTTAATCCATACTCCCAGATTAATAACAAATAACTATGTCTTAATCCATACTCCCGGATTAATAACAAATAACAATGTCTTAATCCATACTCCCGGATTAATAACAAATAACTATGTCCTAATCCATACTCTCGGACTAATAACAAATAACTATGTCCTATCCATACTCTCAGACTAAGGACAACTGACTATGTCTAATCCATACTCCCGGATCAATGAAAGAGATTATGCACATGATACCTTATTGTATGAACATATAGTTCAAAATTACATAATCCGTACTCCCGAATCTAAAATTTACCTCCTTACCTAATCCATATTCACGGATCGGGTATGTATGATCTATCTTAATAAACAAACTATATATATATATATATATATATATATACATATATACACATAGTACGTATTTTATAAAAATACTTCAGATCTATGTGTAAGATGAAAGTGAGTATACACTCACTTGATAAGACGATTATCGGACAACACTACGGCTCTTCAAGTAGAATTCTTTGATGAAACCAAAAAGTTTTCTGAGAGAAAGAACTTCTCGTGGGTAGACTTTCTACTCGAAAACTCTTTCTCTCGGGATCATCGGGGCTTCGGGACTTGCTTCGGGTTTCAAGATGATACCAGGGCTTCGGGGATACTTCAATATGGCTAGATAGGGTGTAGGAAGTGAGAGAATGAAGGTATTAGCAACCATGGCCGACTGCCCTTCGGTTTCTGTTTATAGGGCCGTTTTTTTGGATTACCGTCATGAATCTCAAATATTCACGTCGTGAGTTCAGTAGTCATCAGGTACGTCATCGCAACTTGGTTCTGTCAGGCTCCAGAAGACGTCATTACTGAGTTCACGTTGTGAACTCTGAAACACAGTGTTGGGGTTCGCGCCACGAACATCATAAATTCATATCTTTCGCATACGAGCTTCGTTTTCGACATTCTTAGTCAGATAATTTAGAATTTAACTTTTATTTTATTATTTTTAGTAGGTTGCAACAGGAAAACTCCATTAGGAATTCACAACTCCTTCATCCGATGTCTGTTTTTGTCTTTTTTTCACCGTTGGACTTCTATCGACGATATCTTCAATTCTCATTTAGATTGTTTCGGCTAGAAACCACTCGATCTCATATTCGAACTTTGTGCTGCATACCGCTAAGTTGAAACATTGAAAAATCATAACTTCCTCATACGAAGTCAGATTTAGACGTTCTTTTTATGCACGCTCTCGGTTTAATGTATTCTATGAATTTCATTTAGATCGCTAAGGCTAAATATTGCTCTATCATAAATTCACTATTTACGTCACGTAGTGTCGTACCGGTTCTGTCACGAAACTTCGACATGTCATAACTTCTTCATTATAACTCGGATTTTGGCATTCTTTATATTTTCGGAAACCTTGCCATGACCACTACAACTTAGTTAAAATTACTCATTCTAAATAATCTTTTATCAAGAAGTCACTTTTGATGCTTATCGTCTGTAGATCGACTAGCCCGGATCAACTGGTGTTACAAGTATGGGCCTTGGTTGACTTACCTCCTAAGAGTAGAACTGTTGGAAGTAAGTGGATGTTCAAGAACAAGATCGAGATGTAGACAAACATTCAAAGCACGAATTGTGTAACACCCATATTTTTCAAGCCAATTTAAAACATTTTTATCCATTCAAAAACCATGAGGTTACTACAATTTTATTCCAAAATAGTTTTAACATCAGAGCATTCCCAAAACCAATCACAAAACCATGGAATGTGAGGAACAGACGATCATGTCTTTTACTTGCCACGATCACCTAATGTACTTGAAACAATAAACTGACACTGTAATCCCGAAAGCTTAGTGAGTTCCCCCAAAATACGTGCACACACATAACCATACACATACAACATTGAAGAACATACTAGGGGTCCAATAAACCGTCGGGTTGGAATACCCTAGGCCCTCAACCATCGGGTTGGAATGCCAACATACTACGAGTCCAATCATCCTCTAGATTGAATACTCTCAGCCCATAACCATTGGGTTTGAATGCCCACACACATATACATACAATAACTACTATGGGTCCAATCGTCCCTCAGGATGGAATATCCCAGGCCCTCAACCATCGGGTTGGAATGCCCACTAACTATGAGTCCAATCATCCTACCAGGATGGAATACTCCTAGCCCACAACCATTAGGTTGGAATGCCCACCTACTATGAATCCAATCATCTTACCGGGATGGAATACTCCTGGCCCACAACCATCAGGTTTGAATGCCCACATACTAGCAAACATGTGCTCCTATCAAATAATCACACAACAGTCTACATAAACGACATACTTGGACACTATCATCCTACCGGGATGGAATACCCTCTACTATGTGCACATATAACAGGTAATCTCTTACCAGTATACAAACATACAAACCAACTACAGGTCACTAAGCATAGCCACATCCAATATACCATGATACCGATGTAACCAACAATAGTAACACATAATTATCCTTTCCACTAGAATGCCAACTAGCACATCACAACAGTAATATCTCAATAACAAATCAAAGGGTCAGCCTTGGTGACATAGACCCTTGCGTATAGTGAGGATAACTCACCTTGCAACTTCCGAACCGAACCACGAAAGCACAATCCCGAAGCACTGCCCTAGACTCCAACACCTATAGCCATCATTGGTCCATTGACATAAATATCCAAATTACCATAATACCCTTGAAGATCAAATGGGTCAGAGTCAAAGTCCTCGCCAAAGTCAACCTTACTAATTGACCCTACTCACCGAGTCAACCCTTTGACTCACCGAGTTCTTAAACTCAAAAAACTCTCATATTACGACTCGACTCGCCGAGTCACCCCATGACTCGTCGGAGTCCATAAATCTCCGAGTCCTATCCTGAACAACTCACTGAGTCACCACTCAACTCACTGATTTGAGTCTTAACCAAAAGAGGTTGGGGGTTTTGCGTTTTGAGTCGCCGAGTCCAAGAACAGACTCGCCGAGTCCACGACAATCTTCATCAGACTAACGACTTGTTCTTCAACTCGTCGAGTCCATGTCCATCTTCATATGACTCGCAGAGTCAACCCATGCGAATCGTCAAGTCTCTTCAGTCCTTTATCCATACAGAGGCTTTTTAAGCCATGCAAGGACTCCAGTTTACAGATCGATCCTTCCAAGGCCTGATTTTCACGTAAAGTTGCAAACTTTACGTGAATACAAAGTGCCAATGGCCCAAATCAAGCTAGGGCTAGGGTTTCAGACAAGAATGCTTCACAACCAATCAAAATGCTGATACTTTATTACTTCTTGGACCAAGACAAGTCTAGATCCGGAGCTGCAACCACAAATTTGGACTCAACACCCGAAATGGATCATAAACATGCTAAAATGGCCCCAAATCGCATTCATGAATAAATCTAAATGCAATAGAGTCATGGTATCAACTTTTTACCTTCAAACTAATGCCCACAGCAAAAGAGTCAAATCCTCCAGCTCTTCTTCTTACAATTGCTTCAAAACACACTTTCTCCCTTCTTTCACTCACAAATAGGGCTTGGGTCGTTTAGGGTTGCTTCTGGCCGTCAAAAGGTAGTAAGGGGCTTAGGTGAGGACACGAGATCCTTTAAATAGGATGCAAACCCTAAATTTTAGGGTTTTCTCTTTCCAGCATCAACTCGCCAAGTGTTGCCGCCGACTCATCAAGTTGGTCACTTAATACGTGCCCAACACCCGCTCCGACTCGACGAGTTAAGACACCTACTCGTCGAGTCTACTCCTTTATTTACACCTAGCACCCTTGAACTCCCACTTCTGAACTTGGGATGTTACAATTCTCCCCCCACTTAAATTAGGCTTCGTCCTCAAAGCCTGCTGCAGCACCCGATTTTGTATAACACCCCAACACTGCAGACTCCGATATCCCCAACTAACTCATGTCTCTCTAGACACTACTATCGTGTCCCTAATAAGGACAACTCCATCATGAATTGTCACACCCCCGAACCAGATGGCGGAAACGTCCGAGGGCTATTGTGACTTAATTGAATACCATCACAATGATTATACATGAATCATAACATCATTCATCACCATGCATTGAAATACTACAACTGATATTGTTTACATTCGGTACATTGTTTTAAAAATTACAAATCCATAACATAAACCGTTCGATAATAAATTTAAGCAAAACACCATGACATCACTTGGTACTTATTCTTCGGTTTACCTGTTGCCTGAGAATACAAGTATTTTGGAAAAGCGTCAACACATGATATGTTGGTGAGTTCATAAGTAATGCTGTGAAAAATGATTTATGTGAAGTTTGAAAAATCCAGAAAATCCGATATTTTCTGAAAAGAGTATTGTTTATATAAAAAAAAGTGTGAAGATCCGTAAGTATGCTTGTCAATTTTTGTAAACATGTATAATTGTTGAACTTTGGATACATCACATAAGTAAAAGTGTTGAACTCCTCGGGGAAACCCGATGTTTTCCCAATAGATAAAATTACGTGTCTTATTTATTGTTATACCGATACGACGATTGTTTTTGATTATCCAGGTGACATTGGATTAATTATGGGTTGTGAGTTGTTATAATCACGCATTAATGAAAATGACTAGTTTATAACTACCAATTACAAACGATCCTTTAGGCGTCGTCCGTACTACTCACTTAATCCAACCACCCTGACTTCTCATAGCCCCACAACCGAGGAGAAAGGAGGGTATGAAGCCCCCTTTATTTGCATAAGTTGTTCAAGGCTATCAGGAATATGAAAGGCGGTTGGCCCGACTCGCATTTGACTTCTCGACTTCATTAGCAGTACCAATGGACCCTTGAGGCCCAACAGCACAATAGAGCTATTGAAAGTCCTTTTACATGGAATTAGATCATAGAAGGCCCAAGAACATGTAACCACGTTCCCTTTGGGCCAAAAGATCATGTTATTGGGCTAGCAAGGCCCAACAAGCACGATTTGAAACTTTCGAGCCCAAAGATTGAATATTGACTCCTTGTAGATTTCGCATGTTTATTGAAGTACTATTGTTTATTGATTTTTGATTTGTTATTGATTCGAGACCGAATCAATTCGTTTGGTAACGATATTGGTGTTGAAAGGATATTTGTTCTTACATTTCGCCAGTAGTCGTGGATCTCGTATTTTGTCTTAAGGAGTTTATTTGTTTAAAAGTAAGATTTTACCTTTTCACGACCCTTCTTTGATAAAATTTGCACTTTTAATTCTTTATATAAAAGAATTTCAATTTTAGTCCTCAAACCATTTTTTTTCTTGACACTTTAGTACCATAACTTATTGAAAAGACATTTTCAGCCCAAATTTACTTTGTAAACAACTTAAGTCCTTCAAAAATGAAGTTTTCTCGGTTGGAACCCCCATTTTCGCAACTTTTACAGTTTTGGCCCAAAATGGGAAAGTTTTGCATTTTCGATCCCTTTTGAATTTGAAAAACATTTTTGACCTTTGAAATGGTTTTAATACACTTGAAATCCCCTATTTTATAGAAAGTTACATTTCCAGCCCCTCAAATTTAAAAATTTCACAAATTGGAGTTTATTGGGCCGAAAAGCCCATTTTAACCCATTAGGTTCAAAATTTACATTTTAAGCCCTCAAAAATCTTGATACTCAGAAAAATTCTATTAGAAACTGTTTGGTCCCTTTTCAACCTCCATAAATTATAATTTGTCGTTTTGGGCCCTTAGTTTTGTATTTTTGACAATTTAAGCCCAAAAATGGGTTTTATGTCCAAATATGTTCATCCTAACCAAATGAACTATTTTTCTTGACTTGATTAGTGTAAAATGGTGTAAGTTATGTTTATTTCATCCCTTATGTTATAGATCTCGGTTTTTAGGTACTTTTTGGCTAACATATTCATCACAACACATGATATTGCACACAAACATGCGTCAAATCACACAAAGCATACATTTACTCATAGATCTACACATTTTCTTGTATTCTCCCCCATAAAAACTCATAAAAACCGAAAGAAAGGGGGTATGAAGCTCACCATGAGTTTTAGTTTCGGTTTTGAAGAAGATTGGAAGGAGCTTGATGTTGTTTTCAGCCCTAACAAGCCTTCCTTTGATGATTTCGAACTTAGAGGGTTTCTAAGAGAGTGATCATGATTTTGCATGGATTAGAAAGAGAGTTTTGACAAAACAAAGAACCTAGATCATAGATCCAAGCATGATCTTACCTTAGATGAAGAATTTGTGGAAATATCTTCTTGAAAAACCTTCTAAATTTCGAGAACTTGATAAAGAGTGGAGGGAGTTTCCTTGAGAGATTTGTGAGAGAAATGTGTGTGTGTATGTGTGTGCTTGGAATCGGCCGAGAGCAAGAGAGAGAGGAGAGAAGAGTGATTTTTCAAGTGAGTTGCATTAAAACATGAGATGGCATGGATGTTTGAAGTGTAATAACCTATATATCTTCCATGCAAAGATGACGTGTCATGTAAAAGTCAACTTCTTCTTCTCCTTTTGGGCTTGGGCCAAGAAATAGAGAGGAAGAGAAAAGAATTTGGGTGTTGTATGCTTAATCCTTTTTCATGGTTATGTTAAGTGATGTTTGGTCCAAATAATCATAAATGTGACTCTTATGACCTATTAGGGCTAAATTAGGTTAATTATGGCCAAAAATCGTTCATATAATTAATTTATTTCATTCTAGGCCCAATATGGCCCAAAATATTGAAATAAATGGAAGTGGGTCCAATTAAAGCCCATTTAAGAGTTTTTAGCCCAAGGTGGTCAAACTGGAAGCTTATTGGTCCATTGGGCCCAATAAGGAAGTCCTAGTCCAAAATGGGCTTAAACAAGAACTTCTCGGCTCATCCTCGGAAATACCCTTGAACTCTGTAACTCTACCCCTCGAGCGTTCTAACTGGATACTCTCACTCATCACATACTCAAAAGCATAACGCACATATAACAACAAACCCTAGGCTAAGGCATCACAAATCAGCCCACTTTAGTCCTAAGATATGAAATACCTAGCCTGTCTCTAGCATGCAATAATATCTCATAAAGTGCATCATAGATATTTCATAACACAAAAGTAAGGGTATTTTGGGAAATCACCGTTTGGCTCTGGCTGATTGTACACACTGCTCTTTCTTGCTTTCTCTTTGAACTCTTATTCACTTTTAGAAAACTATTTATTTGAAAACTTTTTCTTACTTCCTCAGTTTGAGTCCAGATTTACCCGAAGGCGCATCCGAATCCCTCAAACCAAGGCTCTGATACCAATTTGTAACACCGTAAATTTCAAGGCAAAATTTTCATTTAAAATAATCATTTTAATATTAAAACACTTGTTAAAAATCTCGTTCATAATTGAATTACAAAGCATAGTTTCAGGATCCTCCAAAATTTGACTCTTTCTCTGGTGTGTACAATCGAGCCGGTGCCATCCCGTGTTACTGAAAGAACCTGAAAACAACATAACACAAAACACTGTAAGCACGAAGCTTAGTGAGTTCCCCAATATAGAACTTACACATATACGCCTTTCCAGGCACTGACCTTCCGGTCCACAACACAACCCGCCTTCCGGCCCTTAACATAATCACCTTCCAGCCCGTAACATATTCGCCTTCCGGCCCATAACATATTGCCTTCCGGCCCATAACACATTGCCTTCGGGCCCATAAAACATACATCACATATCATATCCGACCTTCCGGTCACGTAGCATATTGCCTTCCGGCCCATACATATTGCCTTCCGGCCCATATAAACATACATACCACGCATAGTAATTAACTTACCACATATAGCACGTATATCACATATCATATCCGACATTCCGGTCACACAGTCAAACCCTTCCGGGTACAGTATTGTGAGAAGACTCACCTCGCGGATACTGAAAGTTAGCAACTCCTGAAATCCCTCGTACTTGATCCGCCGAGCTACAAGCTCCCTATAACATCATATATCTCTTATTAATATTTTTATCTTCCACGTTAACTGACCCTAAGAAATTACACATGGGTCAACTCTGGTCAACGGTCCACGGTCAACTCGACCGGACTCGGCGAGTCTAGTCGTCCTCCAATCCTCTAAGGTTTCCCTTCTACTCGTTGAGTATCCTCCTTGACCCGACGAGTTACTCCTGGAAGAATCGCAGGCCACCCCGACTCCACTCGCTGAGTCTGAGGAACAACTCGACGAGTCCCAGTTATTCTTCAAGCTACTCGCCGAGTCTGCTCATCTGACTCGGCGAGTCCATGCCATGCAGCCGCTCAAACTGCTCCCTAAGGTCAGAACTGCTCCGACCATTCATAGGTTTGGCCTTCCTAGACTGATCCATTATGTATGGTCCTCATTTCGGTGCTCATGCTACACCTCAAGACTTATAATTCACATGTTGACCTAAGGCATAAGGATTTCAATCCAAAACCTTCACCAATTCCCGAAATACACAGACATGGGGGTATTCTGGACCTCCAAGGGTCCCAACACGGTGTTACAATCATTTGGGGGACTAGGGTAACATTCAATCTATCCACAAAAGGGGTTCCATAAACCCTAATCCTCTAAATACATCACCATAGCAGAGTATACCCAAATTCATACCTGAATAATCCACTCTCTGTGTCCCCAAACCTCAGAACGTGATTCCCTTGCTGTTCCTTTAGCCAAGCCCTTCTCTTCCTTGCACAACAACTCTTTCAAAATCACCAATGGCCTTTAGCCTTGCTCCAGATGCATACAATCAGTTTAGGGTTCCTCTCAGAAGGCTAAAACGAACAATGACGACCAATAAGTCCTCTTTATACGTGCAACAACGCAATTTTTCAAATAAAATTTTCATTTAAAATAAAGTGATTTCATTCAACCAAAAGTATTTATTCCATGTTCCATATCAAATACATATATAAAAATCCCCAAGATCTCAAATAGCAGCAGTGTGTATGTATCATGCCGGCGCCTTCCCACGGTCCTCGCTAGTACCTGAAACACATACATAACAACTTGTAAGCATAAATGCTTGGTGAGTTCCCCAGTATACAACTTACACATATACGCCTTTCCAGGCCCTGACCTTCCGGTCCACAACACTTTGCCTTCCGGCCCGTATCATATTGCCTTCCGGCCCATAGTATATTGCCTTCCGGCCCATAGTATATTGCCTTCCGGCCCATAACATTTACAACATATAATACATTTAATATAACACATAGCACATATATCATACATCATACCTGACCTTTCTGTCACATAACATATCGCCTTCCGGCCTGTATAAACATACATATCATGCATAGCAACTACCTTTCTATTTATAGCATAAATAACACATATCATATACGACCTTCCGGTCTCACAGTCAAACCCTTCTGGGTGAAGTATAGTGAAAAGACTCACCTCGTGGTAATGTAAGCTATCAACTCTTGAAACTACTCGCACTCGATCCGCCGATCTGCAGACTCCCTATAATACCATATACCCTTATTAATACTCTTATCATTCAAGACAACTGACCCTAAGAATTTACATGCAGGTCAACTCTGGTCAACGGTCAACTTGATCGGACTCGTTGAGTGCAAAGGCGACTCGGCGAGTCTAGACGTCCTCCCCAACTTTCCCTGTTGTTCCCCTTTCTACTCGTCGAGTATCCCTCTTGACTCGACGAGATCCTCGTGGAAGAATCGCGGGGCCACCTCGACTCCACTCGCCGAGTCCGAAGAACAACTCGGCGAGTCCCAGTGAATCTTCAAGCTACTCAACGAGTCTGAAGAACAACTCGGAGAGTCCCAGTGGATCTTCAAGCTACTCGCTGAGTCTGATCATTGGACTCGGCGAGTCCATGCCATGCAGTCGATCAACTGCTTCCTGAAATACGCATGGTCCCGAAATATGCAATCATGGAACTTTCTGGACCTCTAGACATCCTATTACTGGGGTGTAAACGTTTGGGTAACAACATTATAATCTATCTAATCACCAAATGGGTTTCATAAACCCTAGATTCGTGTACACATCAAAATAACAGAAATGGTCCGAGTATTACCAGAAAACACACTCTCTGTGTCTCCAAACCTCAGGACTCGATCCTCCTTGATATTCCTTTGGCCAAAACTCTTCTTCTTCTTGCCTAACAAATTCATCAAAGTTCCAATAGCTTTCCCTCCTGCTCTAGACGTCCACAAACGATTAGGGTTCTTCTCAATCGGCCAAAAGACGAACAATGACGGCCTAAGAGGCGTTATATACGATCCAAACCAAATGGCTAGGGTTTCTGCTGAACAGCGTCGACTCGCCGAGTCCATATCTGGACTCGTCGAGTCCAGTCGCGAACCCGCGACCAAGCCTGTGGTCCTACTCGGCGAGTCAGGCACCAACTCGCCGAGTCCCTTCCTAGAATGCCCCAAAAATAGTTTTAAAGCAATACCTGAAATTCTGGGCTGTTACAACTCTCCCCCACTAGAACTAGACTTCGCCCTCGAAGTCTCACTCTGCGAATAACTCCGGATGTTGCTCCCGCATCTCACGCTCCGGCTCCCAAGTCATCTCCGATCCCTTCCGGTGTTGCCACTGAACCAATACCAGAGGTACCTCCTTGTTCCGCAGAACCTTGATCTTCCGATCCCTGATAGCTACTGGTCTCTCGGCGTAATTCAGGCTCGCATCCACCTGAATATCCTCTAACGGAACCACTGCCGATTCATCGGCTATACACTTCCTCAACTATGATACGTGAAAGGTATTGTGAATCTGTCCCAACTCTGCTGGCAACTCCAACCGATAAGCTACCCGGCCTACCCTTGCAATTACACGAAATGGACCTATGAACCGGGGCCCCAACTTGCCCCTCTTTCTGAACCGGATCACTCCTTTCCAAGGAGAACCCTTTAGGAGAACGAAGTCGCCAACCTGGAATTCGAGCTCGGACCGGCGTCTGTTCGCATAACTCTTCTGCCGGCTCTGGGCGGTCAATAACCTCTGCCTAACCTGCTGAATCTGCTTGGTCGTCTGAAGTACGATCTCTGTACTGCCCATCACTCTCTGTCCCACCTCTCCCCAGCAAATGGGAGTCCGACACCTCCTACCATACAACAACTCAAAAGGTGGCATACCAATGCTCAAATGATGGCTGTTGTTGTAGGAAAACTCAGCCAAGGGTAAATGCGCATCCCAACTACCCCCGAAGTCTAACACACACGCTCTAAGCATGTCTTCCAGTGTCTGAATCGTCCGCTCGCTCTGACCGTCTGTCTAGGGGTGATATGCGGTACTAAAATGTAGTTTAGTACCCAGCTCTTCATGGAATTTCTTCCAGAACCTGGAAGTGAAGCGTACATCACGGTCTGAAACAATCGAGATCGGCACTCCATGTAACACCGAAAATTTTCAAAACAAAATTTTCAATTTTTATAAAACATAATTCCATTGATATTCATTAAACAACCATTTTAATTATCCAAACAAGACAATACAAAATCCCAAGATCATGATATCAAGCTCCGAATGTGTGTGTGTACGGATCAAGCCGGCGCCTTCCCGCGGTCGTCACTAGTACCTGAAACAATAACATCAACACTGTAAGCACAAGGCTTAGTGAGTTCCCCAAAATACTACATGTAACACATATTAGCCACTCGAGGCTATAACTCTATGGGTCCGTGCACCCAAACTCTGTGAACCCTCGGGTTCTAACTCTGTGAACCTTCCGGTTCTAACTCTGTAAACATGCATAGCATCAAACACATAGAAGTAATGCAGTACAACACATAACATACATAGCATACAATTACTCTATCACATAACTCTGGTTACCTACTCAAGGTAAAGTATAGTGAGAAGACTCACCTCGCGTGTCTCGGTAAATCGTAAACCTGAAATCGCTAATCACTCGACCTATCGAGCTGTCGTCTCCCTATAGCACAATACACCTCTAATTAACACTTTCCCCACTGGGGTTGACCAAACTATAACAAGTCAATCTAGGTCAACGCTGGTCAACGGTCAACGGTCAACTTTGACCGGACTCGGCGAGTACCCAGGCGACTCGGCGAGTCTGGGCATGTACACCAATTTCCCTGGAATCCTCCCTTGACACGTCGAGCATTCCCTCAACTCGACGAGTTCCACCTGGCACGAGTTGTGGGGCCACCACAACTCAACTCGCCGAGTCTCAAGAACAACTCGGCGACTCCAGCTAGACTCAGTCCACCTGTCCGTTCTGACTCCCCCCTTGACTCACTAAGTCCACCTTTCCCAACTCGGCGAGGCCACTCACAGAGTGGTCGGGCAACATTCATGCTACTCGCCGAGTCTGTTCTTCGAACTCGGCGAGTCCATGCCATGCACTGACTCAATCTTGCTCTAAAGGTCAGATCCAGTTCATTGATCCATAGATCCAGTCCCTCCAAGCTCATTTAGCACGTAAAGTTACAATCTTGATGCACATACAACCTTTATATGACAATATATGATGTTTATGACTCAAATACTACAACACAAGGCCAAAGACTCTATTGCCACTCATAAAGCTTGATGAGTGAGGCTCTCTGGACCTCTATGGATCTAGATCCATGGCCTCAACTCAAAGAGGGAACCAATGGGCATCAAATCATCCCATAAATGACCACCACAAGCCCTAAATTGCATCATGCTTCACTAAACAGAAAATGGTCCAAGATAATACCTCTAGAGTGATGATCTAAGCTCCAAATCCACGAAATAGCAACCTCCTTTGCTTCCTCTTGCCTAGGGTCTCCTTCTTCTTGCCAGATAACACACACAAGATCAAGAATGGCTCCTTTCTCTTCACAAATAGCTCAAGAACACAAGGGTTACTCACTGAGGGTTGGGTGAGCACAAATGACGGCCATAAGGCCCTTTAAATAGGCCTCAAACCCGGAGATTTAGGGTTTCATTACACAGCGCAGACTCGCCGAGTCCAGGCGCGCACCAATGTTCAATTCCGCGTCTCTACTCGGCGAGTCTGAGCTCCAACTCGCCGAGTCCCTCTCACAATATGACAAAATTAGATTTACAAAATACCTGGTAAAAATCCGGATGTTACAACTCTCCCCCACTAGAACTAGACTTCGCCCTCGAAGTCTCGCTCTAAAATAGCTCCGGATGCTGCTCCCGCATCATACCCTCCGGCTCCCAGGTCATTTCTGATCCCTTCCGATGTTGCCACTGTACCAATACCAGAGGTACCTCCTTGTTCCTCAAAATATTGATCTTCCGATCCCTAATAGCCACTGGTCTATCAGCATAATTCAGGCTTGCATCTACCTGAATATCCTCTAATGGAACCACTGCCGACTCGTCGGCTATACATTTCCTCAACTGCGATACATGAAAAGTGTTGTGAATCTGCCCCAACTCTGCTGGTAACTCCAGCCGATAGGCTACCCGTACTACCCTTTCGATCACACGAAACGGACCTATAAACCGGGGCCCCAATTTGCCCCTCTTCCTGAACCGGATCACTCCTTTCCAAGGAGAGACCTTCAGGAGAACAAAGTCGCCGACTTGAAATTCCAGCTCGGACCGGCGTCTATCCGCGTAACTCTTTTGTCGGCTCTAAGCGGTCAGTAACCTCTGCCTGACCAGCTGTATATGCTCTGTCGTCTGATTCACGATCTCCGTACTGCCCATTACCCTTTGCCCAACCTCTCCCCAACATATGGGAGTCCGACACCTCCTACCATACAACAGCTCAAAGGGCGGCATACCGATGCTCGAATGATGGCTGTTATTGTAGGAAAACTCCGCCAAAGGCAAATACGTATCCCAACTACCCCCAAAGTCCAATACACATGCCCGAAGCATGTCCTCAAGTGTCTGAATCGTCCGCTCACTGTGGCCATCGGTCTGGGGGTGGTATGCGGTACTAAAATGCAGCCTAGTACCCAACTCCTCATGAAATTTCTTCCAGAAGCGGGAGGTGAAATGCACATCGCGGTCTGAAACGATCGAGATCGGCACCCCATGCCGAGATACAACCTCCCTCACATAAATCTCCGCCAACTTCTCCACCGAAGAACTCTCACTGATGGCAAGGAAGTGAGCGCTCTTCGTCAACCTATCCACAATCACCCAAATTGCATCGACTCCTCTGGCAGTCCTCGGCAATTTGGTGATGAAATCCATAGTGATATGTTCCCACTTCCATTCGGGAACCTCCAATGGTTGCAACTTGCCATGCGGTCTCTGGTGTTCGGCCTTTACCCTTCGATAGGTCAAACACCTCTCGACAAACCATGCGACATCCCTCTTCATACAAGGCCACCAATACTCCTTCCTTAGGTCCAAATACATCTTTGTAGCCCCGGGATGGATCGAAAATTTCGATCTATGAGCCTCCTCCATCAATGTAGTACGTGTAACGCCTACAAACGGTACCCAGATCCGGCCCTGATAAGTCATAAGGCCTCGACTATCCGATACGAACTCCGAAACCAACCCAACGACCCGCTCTCTGTTCTGCATCTCCGGACGCACAGCCTCGGCCTGTGCCCCACGAATGGCGTCCAGAACTGGAGCTATCACAGTCAGTCGCAAACATACATTTCGCAGTGGAGCACTCTCCGCCCTGCGACTCAATGCGTCGGCTACCACATTAGCCTTGCCCGGGTGGTACAAAATCTCGCAATCATAATCCTTGACCACATCTAACCACCTTCTTTGTCGCATGTTTAGGTTCGGCTGATCTATCAGGTACTTCAAGCTCTTATGGTCCGTGTAAATCGTACATCGAACCCCATACAAGTAGTGCCGCCAAATCTTGAGGGCGAACACCACTGCCCCCAACTCCAGATCATGTGTGGGGTACCTCGTCTCGTGAGGCTTCAACTGCCTCGATGCATATGCTATCACATGTCCCTTCTGCATCAGTACCGCTCCCAGTCCTAAAATCGATGCATCACAGAATACCACAAAACCCTCCATCCCTTCCGGAAGAGCTAATACCGGAGCTTCACACAACCTCTGGCGAAGCGTCTCAAAGGAGGTCTGCTGCTCGGGACCCCATAGAAATGTAACACCCTTACGGGTCAATCTGGTGAGTGGAACCGCAATCTTGGAGAAGTCCTTAATAAACCTCCGATAATACCCTGCCAACCCAAGGAAACTCCGGATCTCAGAAGGTGACCTTGGCACCTCCCACCTCATCACTGCGTCAACCTTGGCCGGATCGACCAATATCCCCTTCTGGTTAACGAGATGTCCCAGAAACTGGACCTCCCGCAACCAAAAATCGCACTTGGAAAACTTTGCATAAAGTTTCTCCGATCTCAAAACTCCAAGAACCTCCCTCAAATGCTCCTCGTGCTGCTCTCTAGATCTCGAATATACCAGAATATCATCAATGAACACAATCACCGACCGATCCAACATCGGCCGACATACCCTGTTCATGAGGTCCATGAATACAGCCGGGGCATTAGTGAGCCGAAAAGGCATCACCACAAACTCATAATGCCCATAACGCGTCCTGAATGCTGTCTTCTGGACGTCCTCGTCCCGTACTCTCACCTGATGATAGCCCGACCTCAAATCAATCTTGGAGAACCAAGATGCTCCCTGTAACTGATCGAATAAATCGTCGATCCTCGGCAACGGGTAACGGTTCTTGACCGTCAACTTATTCAGTTCCCGATAATCAATACACATGCGATGCGAGCCATCTTTCTTCTTCACAAACAGGATGGGTGCTCCCCACGGCGAGCTACTCGGCCGAATAAACCCCTTCCCCAGCAACTCCTGAAGTTGCGAGGATAACTCTTGCATTTCTGGAGGCGCAAGGCGATACGGCACCTTAGCGATAGGCGCGGCTCCCGGAACCAAATCGATACCAAACTCCACTTGCCTCACGGGAGGCACACCTGGTAATTCTTCGGGAAAGACGTCTGGAAACTCACGCACCACCGGAACTTCATCCACCGAACTCGGTCTCTCGGAGATCACTCGCGTATCCATCACATACGCCACAAAACCCTTACAGCCCTGCTGTAAACACTGCCTCGCCCTAGCAGCCGAACAAAAGGCTGATCCAGAACGTGTACCCTCGCCGTAAACCGAAAGAACTCCCCCACTAGGATCTCGTATAGTTACCAGCTGACGCTCGCAATCGATAACCGTGCCGAATCGGCTCAACCAGTCCATGCCCACTATAACACATACATCACCCATCGCAATAGGAATCAGGTCAATCGGGAACTCAACCCCAAAAATCTCCAATACACATCCCCGGAGGACCTCCGTGGCACAAATCACTCTGTCGGCGGCTATGGAAACCCGTAGGGGCCGACTCAGTGCCCCACGACTAACACTGATATGCTGACTAAATGCCAAAGATACAAAAGATCGACTCGCACCCGAGTCAAATAACACTAAAGCAGGTACAGAATTCACAAGGAAGGTACCTATGCATAGCATAATATAAGCATAATATCTCGACACCATAAGTAAATAATAAAAGAAAGCGTACCAGCCACAACGTCGGGTGCAGCGCGGACCTCTTCCGCAGTCAGCTGAAAGGCTCTCCCTCGAGCCCTCGGTGCCTCGGCCTTCACGGGCCGACTCTCTGTAGCAGTAGCTCTGATGGCGGCGGGAGCAGACCCCTGAGATGCTTCATGCAGCAGCGGACACTCTGCCTTCCGGTGTCCGGTCTGGTTACAGTGGAAGCACACTGTAAACCCCTTGGGGCAGTCCTTGGCCATATGCCCCTCCTTGCCACATTTGTAGCAAGACCCCGCTCGACAGACTCCATCGTGACCCTTGTCGCACTTTCCACAAGTGCGGCCCTTCTGGCTCCCGGGTCGGGGATCAGCGGGCTTGGCCCGCTTGGCTGCCGGCTGGGACTGTGCCGGCTGCCGATCCCTCCCCAGAGACTCCGCCTCCTCCCTGGCCTGAGTCTCAAGCTCAATCTCCCTCTTCCGAGCATTTTCCTGAAGCTCGGCAAATGTCCGATACGAGGAGTTCGCAGCGAACTCCCGAATATCCCGTCTCAGAATGCTCAGGTAACGGCTCATACGTGCCTGCTCGGTGGACACGTGCTCAGGGCAGAACATCGCCCTCTCATGAAACATCCTCGTAATAGGTGTGACTGACTCGGTACCCTGCTTGAGGGTCAGAAACTCCTGTGTCAGACGTTCCCTCTCCACTTGAGGAACGTACTCATCTCGGAACATGGTAGTGAACCTCTCCCAGGTCACTGCCGAAAGCTCAGTCGGTGTGAAGTGTGCCGTCAAGAACTTCCACCAGTCCTTCGCTCCCAAGCGAAGCTGGTTCAGCGCGAACCGAACCTTCAAATGCTCAGGGGACGAGCAAGTGAAGAAGCATCCCTCCATATCAGATATCCACCTCATAGCTGCCACCGGATCCTGCGTACCATCAAACTCTGGTGGCTTGGTGTTGCTGAACTCCCTAAACAATGTCGCATCACCTCCCTGGGGTCTTGCCGCAGCAATCGCTGCGGTAGCCGCTGCAACCGCAGCCTCAGAAAGAGCGGCATAGCGCTCGTCAAATGTCTCAATCAACGTGGTCTTAATGGACCCGAACATCTCTGGTAACTCAGCTCTGATGACCGCAGCCACCTCCTCATGAATGATCTGTCGAATCTCCTCATCGCTAGTTCCGGCATCCTCCGGCATGTGACGGGTCCTCACCATGATCAACCTCTGAAATACAACATGCGATAATTAGAATTTACTCGAACACTCTTACATTTGACAATCCACCCCTCCTTGATTCTTGGTATCCCAAGATTCTTATTTGGACTGTGTACCGCACCGGTGCTTTCAGTAGTACGGGCCCAATACTACTGTCCGCACCGTCTCAGTACACACCCCAAATCTTCCTCTTCGGATCCCAATCCCCAAGTACTCTATTATACTTAAATCACTCTGTAACAGGTCTCACACAAAGTCCTAGCTGCTACCTAATTACTCTCAGCATCTCATAGCAGCTCACCCTTCCCTAGGCTAAGGCGTCACAAAACAGGCCACTCTAGTCCTATTAGCAATACCTAGCCTACTCTAGCATGCAAATACATCAGATTAATAATAATTATCACATAATATAAAGGTATTTTGGGAATTCACCGTTCGGGCGCTGGCTGATCGTACACACATTCCTTCCTGGAAAATCTTTTACTCGTAGAAAACTTTGGTCTTATTTTGAAATATCTCTTCAATTCCTCAGTTTGAGTTCAAATACCCTCGAAGGTGTACCCGAATCCCTCAAACTTAGGCTCTGATACCAATTTGTAACACCGAAAAATTTTCAAAACAAATTTTTCAATTTTTATAAAACATAATTCCATTGATATTCATTAAACAACCATTTTAGTTATCCAAACAAGACAATACAAAATCCCAAGATCATGATATCAAGCTCCGAATGTGTGTGTGTACGGATCAAGCCGGCGCCTTCCCGTGGTCGTCACTAGTACCT
This sequence comes from Lactuca saligna, assembly GCF_052625555.1. Lineage (NCBI taxonomy): Eukaryota > Viridiplantae > Streptophyta > Magnoliopsida > Asterales > Asteraceae > Lactuca > Lactuca saligna. Next base: position 146,908,446 of record NC_136421.1, on the reverse strand, counting down.
GAAACAATAACATCAACACTGTAAGCACAAGGCTTAGTGAGTTCCCCAAAATACTACATGTAACACATATTAGCCACTCGAGGCTATAACTCTATGGGTCCGTGCACCCAAACTCTGTGAACCCTCGGGTTCTAACTCTGTGAACCTTCCGGTTCTAACTCTCTAAACATGCATAGCATCAAACACATAGAAGTAATGCAGTACAACACATAACATACATAGCATACAATTACTCTATCACATAACTCTGGTTACCTACTCAAGGTAAAGTATAGTGAGAAGACTCACCTCGCGTGTCTCGGTAAATCGTAAACCTGAAATCGCTAATCACTCGACCTGTCGAGCTGTCGTCTCCCTATAGCACAATACACCTCTAATTAACACTTTCCCCACTGGGGTTGACCACACTATAACAAGTCAATCTAGGTCAACGCTGGTCAACAGTCAACGGTCAACTTTGACCGGACTCGGCGAGTACCCAGGCGACTCGGCGAGTCTGGGCATGTACACCAATTTCCCTGGAATCCTCCCTTGACACGTCAAGCATTCCCTCAACTCGACGAGTTCCACCTGGCACGAGTTGTGGGGCCACCACAACTCAACTCGCCGAGTCTCAAGAACAACTCGGCGACTCCAGCTAGACTCAGTCCACCTGTCCGTTCTGACTCCCCCTTGACTCACTGAGTCCACCTTTCCCAACTCAGCGAGGCCACTCACAGAGTGGTCGGGCAACATTCATGCTACTCGCCGAGTCTGTTCTTCGGACTCGGCGAGTCCATGCCATGCACTGACTCAATCTTGCTCTAAAGGTCAGATCCAGTTCATTGATCCATAGATCCAGTCCCTCCAAGCTCATTTAGCACGTAAAGTTACAATCTTGATGCACATACAACCTTTACATGACCATATATGATGTTTATGACTCAAATACTACAACACAAGGCCAAAGACTCTATTGCCACTCATAAAGCTTGATGAGTGAGGCTCTCTGGACCTCTATGGATCCAGATCCATGGCCTCAACTCAAAGAGGGAACCAATGGGCATCAAATCATCCCATAAATGACCACCACAAGCCCTAAATTGCATCATGCTTCACTAAACAGAAAATGGTCCGAGATAATACCTCTAGAGTGATGATCTAAGCTCCAAATCCACGAAATAGCAACCTCCTTTGCTTCCTCTTGCCTAGGGTCTCCTTCTTCTTGCTAGATAACACACACAAGATCAAGAATGGCTCCTTTCTCTTCACAAATAGCTCAAGAACACAAGGGTTACTCACTGAGCGTTGGGTGAGCACAAATGACGGCCATAAGGCCCTTTAAATAGGCCTCAAACCCGGAGATTTAGGGTTTCATTACACAGCGCAGACTCGCCGAGTCCATATCCTGGACTCGCCGAGTCCAGGCGCGCACCAATGTTCAATTCCGTGTCTCTACTCGGCGAGTCTGAGCTCCAACCTGCCGAGTCCCTCTCACAATATGACAAAATTAGATTTACAAAATACCTGGTAAAAATCCGGATGTTACACTCCATGCCGAGATACTATCTCTCTCACGTATAACTCCGCCAACCTCTCCGCTGATGAACTCTCGCTAATGGCAAGGAAGTGTGCACTCTTCGTCAATCTATCCACAATCACCCAAATTGCGTCGACTCCCCTGGCAGTTCTCAGCAATTTTGTGATGAAATCCATAGTAATCTGTTCCCACTTCCACTCAGGAATCTCCAAGGGCTGCAACTTACCATGCGGTCTTTGGTGCTCGACCTTAACCCTACGGCAAGTCAAACACCTCTCAACGAACCAAGCGATGTCTCTCTTCATGCAAGGCCACCAATATTCCTTCCTCAAGTCCAAATACATCTTCGTAGCACCGGGATGGATCGAGATTTTCGATCTATGAGCCTCCTCCATCAAAATAGTACGCGTACCGCCCACGAATGGTACCCAAATCTGACCCTGAAACGTCAGAAGTCCTCGTCCATCCTTAACGAACTCTGAAATTAACCCAACGACCCTCTCTTTCTTCTGCATCTTGGATCTCACAACCTCGGCCTGCGCCCCACGAATAGCATCCAATACCGGGGTCATCACCGTCAGTCTCAGACATACATCTCGCAATGGAATGCTCTCCCCCCTACGACTCAATGCATCGGCTACCACATTAGCCTTGCCTGGGTGGTATAGGATCTCACAGTCATAATCCTTAACCACGTCCAACCATCTCCTCTGACGCATATTTAGGTTGGGTTGATCCATCAAATACTTCAAACTCTTATGGTCCGTGTATATAGTACAACGAACCCCGTACAGGTAGTGACGCCAAATCTTGAGAGCGAACACTACTGCCCCCAACTCTAAGTCATGCGTGGGATATCTCGCCTCGTGAGGCTTTAGCTGCCTCGATGCATAAGCAATCACATGGCCCCTCTGCATCAACACTGCACCCAGTCCTGAAATCGATGCGTCGCAATATACGATGAAGTCCTCCATCCCTTCCGGGAGAGCTAATACCGGGGCTTCGCACAGTCTCTGACGAAGTGTCTCGAAGGAAGTCTGCTGCTCGGGTCCCCATGAGAATGTAACACCCTTCCGGGTCAATCTGGTGAGCAGTACCGCGATCTTGGAGAAGTCCCTAATAAACCTCCGATAGTACCCCGCCAACCCAAGGAAACTCCTGATCTCGGAAGGTGACTTCGGTGCCTCCCAACTCATCACTGCTTCCACCTTGGCCGGATCGACCAATATCCCTGCCCGATTAACAACATGTCCAAGAAATTGGACCTCCCGCAACCAGAAGTCACATTTGGAGAATTTTGCATATAGCTTCTCCGACCTCAGTACCTCAAGGACCTCCCTCAAATGTCCCTCATGCTGCTCTCTAGTTCGCAAATACACTAGGATGTCGTCGATAAATACAATCACAGACCGATCCAGCATCGGCCTGCATACCCTGTTCATGAGGTCCATGAACACTGCCGGGGCATTGGTGAGCCCGAAAGGCATCACCACGAACTCGTAATGCCCATACCGTGTCCCGAATGCTATCTTCTGGACGTCCTCATCCCGCACTCTTACCTGATGGTACCCTGATCTCAAATCGATCTTGGAAAACCAAGATGCCCTTTGAAACTGGTCGAATAGGTCATCGATCCTCGGTAACGGATAGCGGTTCTTGACCGTCACCTTGTTCAACTCCCGGTAATCAATACACATCCGGTGTGAACCATCCTTCTTCTTGATGAACAGAATCGGTGCTCCCCACGGCGAGCTACTCGGCCGAATAAATCCCTTCCCCAGCAACTCCTGGAGTTGCGAGGACAACTCTTGCATCTCTGGAGGTGCAAGACGATAAGGCACCTTCACAATAGGCGCAGCCCCCGGAATCAGGTCGATACCAAACTCTACTTGCCTCGCATGAGGTACTCCCGGCAACTCCTCGGGAAAAACATCTGGAAACTCGCGCACCACTGGGACCTCCTCCACTGTCCTCGGTCTCTCGGAAGCCACCCGCGTATCCATCACATACGCCACAAAACCTTTACATCCCTGCTGTAGAAATTGCCTCGCCCTAGAGGCCGAACAAAAAGCTGATACCGAACGGGTACCCTCGCCGTATACTGTAAGAACTCCCCCACTAGGGTCTCGTATTGTCACCAGTTGACGCTCGCAGTCGATGACAGCGCTGAATCGGCTCAACCAGTCCATGCCCACGGCTCAACCACTAGGGTCTCGTATTCCAATAGCTTTCCCTCCTGCTCTAGACGTCCACAAGCGATTAGGTTTCTTCTCAATCGGCCAAAAGACGAACAATGACGGCCTAAGAGGCGTTATATACGATCCAAACCAAACAGCTAGGGTTTCTGCTGAACAGCGTCGACTCGCCGAGTCCATATCTGGACTCGTCGAGTCCAGTCGCGAACCCGCGACCAAGCCTGTGGTCCTACTCGGCGAGTCAGGCACCAACTCGCCGAGTCCCTTCCTAGAATGCCCCAAAAATAGTTTTAAAGCAATACCTGAAATTCCGGGCTGTTACAATACGTCCCAAACCCGAACGGCTAGGGTTTTCGCTAAACAGCGCAGAACCGCCGAGTCCTATCTGGACTCGTCGAGTCGAGTCGCGAACCCGCGACCAGGTCTGCGATCCTACTCGGCGAGTCTGGCTCCAACTCGCCGAGTCCCCCCTTAAAACACCCAAAAATATAATTTTAACAATACTTGAGATTTCGGGTTGTTACAATTCTCCCCCACTAGAATCAGACTTCGCCCTCGAAGTCTTACTCTGAAAATAGTTCCGGATGCTGCTCCCGCATCTCACGTTCCGGCTCCCAAGTCATTTCCGATCCCTTCCGGGGTTGCCACTGAACCAACACCAGAGGTTCCTCCTTGTTCCTCAGGACCTTGCTCTTCCGATCCCTGATGGCCACTGGTCTCTCAGCATAACTCAGGCTCGCATCCACCTAAATGTTCTCTAGTGGAACCACTGCTGACTCATCGACTATACACTTCTTCAACTGCGACACATGAAAAGTGTCGTGGATCTATCTCAATTACGTTGGCAACTCCAAACGGTAGGCCACCCGTCCTACCCTCACAATTACACAAAAAGGCCCAACATACCGGGGCCCCAACTTGCCCCTCTTCTTGGATCGAATCACCCCTTTTCCAGGAGAGACCTTCAGGAGTACGAAGTCGCCGACCTGAAACTCAAGCTCGGACCGGCGTCTGTCTGCATAACTTTTCTGTCGGCTCTAGGCGGTCAATAACCTCTGTTTAACCTGCTGAATCTACTCTGTCGACTGAAGCACGATCTCTGTACTGCCGACTACTCCCTGTAACCGAGAATTACCCAAGATGCAACTCTGCTCTAAATCTCAACGATCACTCGGCCCATAAGGGTTAGGAAACCATGAATCACCGGATCCCCGATCCAAAGCCCACCTTATCCATTTCGGGATGATTGAGAGGCCCATTCTCACTCTCAGAGCAACTCTCACGAGTTCTCCTCTTGCAATCGCATACACATGCTGCACTAGCCCCAACGTACCTTTCTCTTCCCTTACCTAGGGAAATCCGCTTGACGACCTTGCCACTACTCCATGTATCGCACATGCTCCGGATCTGCTCGCAAGGACTCTCGGATCCATGCATTACCTCTCCTCAGCAAATGAGGGTCCAACACCACCTCTTATGCAACAGCTCAAAGGGCGGCATACCAATGCACTAATGATGGCTGTTGATATGAGACAACTCAACCAAGGATAAATACGTACCGCGGCTTCCTCCGAAATCTAATACACATGCCCGAAGCATGTCTTCGAGGGTCTGAATCGTTCACTCTCTCTAAGGTGTCCTTAGATGTCATCAGGATAAGCTCCTTTCTCATATTCCTCTTCAAGACTGAGTACCAGGTCAGCTTTTGGCTCCACAGCTGAGCCCCCAACGTCACCCATATCATGATCCAAGTGTCCCACTAACTTCCTCCACGTGACCACTATCCCAGCCCAGTGACACGCAAGTCACGAAATCCTCTTTTCCTCATGCGAGAAAAATACAATCCAACCGAGGATCGTCTCAACTCAAATCTCTGGTTTCTGCTCTGCATATTCCCTGCGTATCTCCCCGCATCTCCTGACAGAGACGGAGACCCCCGTCTCGCCCCCGACTCAACATCCAAGCTCCAAGGACTCAATACCAGGGCTACTCAAACCCAACTCTTCCACATCATGCACTGCTCGAAAAACATTCCAACATCGAAATTCTCTTGCCATCTAGTGAGTACTGCAACTCCACGCAGCATCACAACACCCTTTGAGTAGGGAGTACTACGGCTCGAATATCCATCACAGACTCTGGAGGCAATCAACATAACAAATGCCCATCTTTGCGAAAATCCACTCTCTCAAATAATCTCCCTGGATGACCATACTCGAAGGGCTCCTACTAGATTCACAGATACCTGACATGCCACACGTCGATTCAATTCAGGATTCACAAGTAACTCCGAAATAAAGATATCATACCCGGATATCTCAGAAAACCCCAAACAAACATCACAAGATCCTGCCACAACCACTGATCTCCTGCCCCAAGCATCATATAGACACAATAATACATCTCCTCTGAACCCCATAATTAGATCTACATTTTTTTTTCCCACATTACAATTTCGGTGCATATAATCTCTCGATTGGAATACGAGAAAACGCTGATGCTACGAAATATGCTGATAATTCTCCGAAACTCTCTTTCCCGATGCTCAAGATCCAAACAAGGATATGCATACCGACCCCGGGAGTTGGTCGCCCAATCATTCTCTATCTACTTGCAACAACACCAATCACATGTCATGGATACATTCGTCCTCCTCCTCAAGTACTTCCCGCATTAACTCACTCTGACCCCTTTCCTCGATCACCGACATCTCTGGTCTCATGATTTCTTACAGCATATCTCTATACTCCACTTATAACTACTCTTGACAAATCTTTTCTTTCTTACATGCTGCACCCGGTTCTCCCCCACTCAGGGTTCGAACCATCACCAATTAGCACACAACCAACCCACGACTATTTTTCACCAGCGAAATTGCACCTGCTCCAGGAAAGTGCTACGCAACACCCGATAATTCCCCCTTAAGGAAATAAATCAACCCCCAATACCCTGAACCTCTGATTAACTCTCCAAGAACTTCTCATCACGACTGCCTCTAATCGTTCCAAATCCCATACCAATCTAACACTAAGCATCTCAACTGATCAATAACATCCCTGGCTTATAGACTGCATCGCAAAATCATCGTTCCTCTCACCTCAACTCATCAACCAATGTTCCAACACCGGAATTGTCCCAAGGATAGGGACCCACTCCCAACATAGACGAAAACTCTCTGCACTGCAAAACTCGACTGAACTCCCCACTGCTACCACTATAACACAACCTACTATTCTCAATTAGGTGTGGTGTGGTCCTTAACTACCTCAGTCCCAACTGACTGTCTACTCCCGATAAGTCACTACCTCGCGGCACTCCTGCTACCTGATACTCTGAGGAAATCATTATTGATAACGACCTGCAGGGTGTACTCCCAAATCCAAAACTGAAACATCAGGCCTCTCGTGTTTTGCACACGAACATAAATGGCACTACCCATCTAGAAGGTGCCCTCTCCTCTATCGATTGATTGCTCGACTCAGACCGAAATTTTCCTCTCCCTTTAACTCCTTACCAAAATACTCTGATAGGCACTCGCCTTTCCTCTCGAGGAACGCCTCTCCATACTCAATCAGGGTCTACAGGCCTAAAACACCTAGCGTCCGATCTCTACCTCATCGATCATGACCGGATAACAAGATAATCACAAGCATCATTCACTACGAACCATGGTACTCATCCCATGACATCCCTTCTCAATATGCTCCGGTGTATGGTACTCGAACCATAGCTTCACTCCTCAACCTGCTCCGATGTATGGTACTCGAACCATAGCATCACTCCTCAATCTGCTCCGATGTATGGTACCTGAACCATAGCATCACTCCTCAACCTGCTCCGATGTATGGTACTCGAACCATAGCATCACTCCTCAATCTGCTCCGATGTATGGTACTCGAACCATAGCATCACTCCTCAATCTGCTCCGATGTATGGTACCTGAACCATAGCATCACTCCTCAACCTGCTCCAATGTATGGTACTCGAACCATAGCATCACTTCTCAATCTGCTCCGATGTATGGTACTCGAACCATAACATCACTCCTCAATCCGTTCCTTAGGACCTTCAGAATGCTCCCTGTATCAAGTATGGGTCCTCTGCTTTCAGTATTACGGGCCCATACTACCTGCCACATCTACCCATACTTTCCACACGGACCATCCCAGAGCTCCTAAGTAGCTGCTCGACCTGCTCTTTCACCAATCCCATCGCACGTGCTCGCTCTCCAGCGAAATCCTCTACTTTACCAGCGCACTCATCTGGCTAGGTTTACTCCCTAGTCTCTTCCGTCGTCCTCCCACTTCTTTGCTATCAGCTGCTGAAGAGCTCCTAATGATGTCAGCCATCTACCTCCTGAATATCGTCATACTCACTTAGTAGCTGACTCCCATCATCAAGAGTTCCACAAAGCACAAAGCAAGCAGCATTCGAGCATCGAAGAATACATAGGACTCCTTATCTGTGATAACTCCACCTTCTCGGCTCATCCTCGGAAATACCCCTGAACTCTGTAACTCTACCCCTCGAGCGTTCTAACTGGATACTCTCACTCATCACATACTCAAAAGCATAACGCACATATAACAACAAACCCTAGGCTAAGGCATCACAAATCAGGCCACTCTAGTCCTAAGATATGAAATACCTAGCCTGTCTCTAGCATGCAATAATATCTCATAAAGTGCATCATAGATATTTCATAACACAAAAGTAAGGGTATTTTGGGAAATCACCGTTTGGCTCTGGCTGATTGTACACACTGCTCTTTCTTGCTTTCTCTTTGAACTCTTATTCACTTTTAGAAAATTATTTATTTGAAAACTTTTTCTTACTTCCTCAGTTTGAGTCCAGATTTACCCGAAGGCGCATCCGAATCCCTCAAACTAAGGCTCTGATACCAATTTGTAACACCGTAAATTTCAAGGAAAAATTTTCATTTAAAATAATCATTTTAATATTAAAACACTTGTTAAAAATCTCGTTCATAATTGAATTACAAAGCATAGTTTCATTTTCACTTGTATAGAAAACCAGGATCCTCCAAAATTTGACTCTTTCTCTGGTGTGTACAATCGAGCCGGTGCCATCCCGTGTTACTGAAAGAACCTGAAAACAACATAACACAAAACACTGTAAGCACGAAGCTTAGTGAGTTCCCTAATATACAACTTACGCATATACACCTTTCCAGGCCCTGACCTTCCGGTCCACAACACAACCCGCCTTCCGGCCCTTAACATAATCGCCTTCCGGCCCGTAACATATTCGCCTTTCGGCCCATAACATATTGCCTTCCGGCCCATAACACATTGCCTTCGGGCCCATAAAACATACACAGCACATATAACAATTAACTTACCACATATAGCACATACATCACATATCATATCCGACCTTCCGGTCACGTAGCATATTGCCTTCCGGCCCATACATATTGCCTTCCGGCCCATATAAACATACATAGCACGCATAGTAATTAACTTACCACATATAGCACGTATATCACATATCATATCCGACCTTCCGGTCACACAGTCAAACCCTTCCGGGTACAGTATAGTGAGAAGACTCACCTCGCGGATACTGAAAGTTAGCAACTCCTGAAATCCCTCGTACTTGATCCACCGAGCTACAAGCTCCCTATAACATCATATATCTCTTATTAATATTTTTATCTTCCACGTTAACTAACCCTAAGAAATCACACATGGGTCAACTCTGGTCAACGGTCCACGGTCAACTCGACCGGACTCGGCGAGTACTCTGGCGACTCGGCGAGTCTAGTCGTCCTCCAATCCTCTAAGGTTTCCCTTCTACTCGTCGAGTATCCTCCTTGACCCGACGAGTTACTCCTGGAAGAATCGCGGGGCCACCCCGACTCCACTCGCCGAGTCTGAGGAACAACTCGACGAGTCCCAGTTATTCTTCAAGCTACTCGCCAAGTCTGCTCATCTGACTCGGCGAGTCCATGCCATGCAGCCGCTCAAACTGCTCCCTAAGGTCAGAACTGCTCCGACCATTCATAGGTCTGGCCTTCCTAGACTGATCCATTATGTATGGTCCTCATTTCGGTGCTCATGCTACACCTCAAGACTTATAATTCACATGTTGACCTAAGGCATAAGGATTTCAATCCAAAACCTTCACCAATTCCCGAAATGCACAGACATGGGGGTATTCTGGACCTCCAAGGGTCCCAACACGGTGTTACAATCATTTGGGGGACTAGGGTAACATTCAATCTATCCATAAAAGGGGTTCCATAAACCCTAATCCTCTAAATACATCACCATAGCAGAGTATACCCAAATTCATACTTGAATAATGCACTCTCTGTGTCCCCAAACCTCAGAACGTGATTCCCTTGTTGTTCCTTTAGCCAAGCCCTTCTCTTCCTTGCACAACAACTCTTTCAAAATCACCAATGGCCTTTAGCCTTGCTCCAGATGCACACAATTAGTTTAGGGTTCCTCTCAGAAGGCTAAAACGAACAATGACGGCCAATAAGTCCTCTTTATATGTCCCAAACCCGAACGGCTAGGGTTTTCGCTAAACAGCGCAGACTCGCCGAGTCCTATCTGGACTCGTCGAGTCCAGTTGCGAACCCGCGACCAGGTCTGCGATCCTACTCGGCGAGTCTGGCTCCAACTCGCCGAGTCCCCCCTTAAAACACCCAAAAATATAATTTTAACAATACTTGAGATTCCGGGCTGCTACATGGAATACCCTAGATTGGAATACCACTACATATATATCCCATGCCTACATTCATACTTGGAATCCAAGGATTTATCCTTGCATCTCCTTCAAACTCCTCTGATTCGACACAACCGAGTGTAACTCCCCCGAATATTCAACAATACATCCAGTCCAAACGCGCTTTACAATAGACATAACCAACACAATCTCTATGCCCACATCCTATGAATGGAATGCTCCCATTGACCGGTCGATACTACTGTCATCCTTCAGTTACTCGACACTCCGACCCTGCAGATATCCACTTTCCTCCGCCACTCGAAGGCCTAATCGACGCTCCTATCGTCAATGAATAGCCTAGCGATAAAAAACTACTACCACACATGAATCCCAAGACACATCACAATAACTCAACCATCATCAACATACCTAACACTACCGGCCAACCAGTAAGACACTCATATCTAACCCACTTGACCCCCTTCGGGTTAGTATACCAACATGTTTAATCAAATCAACTGTTGAGTTGAAATTCTCAGGGTTTGTTGGCTTACTGCCTCAACCCTACCGCTCCCTTCGAGCCTTCGTGCCTATGACCCACCTACTATGAGTCTAATCATCCTACCGGGATGGAATACTCTTGGCCCACAACCATCAGGTTGGAATTCCCACCTAATATGAGTCCAATCATCCTACCTGGATGGAATACTCCTTGCCCACAACCATTAGGTTGGAATGCTCACATACTAGCAAACATGTGCACCTATCAAATAATCACATAACAGTCTACAAAAACGACATACTAGGGCCCTATCATCCTACCAAGATGGAATACCCTCTATTACTGCTCAAACATGTGCATATATAATAGGTAATCTCCTACCAATATACAGACATACAAACCAACTACAGGTCACTAAGCATAGCCACATCCAATATACCATGATACTGATGTAACCAACAATACTAACACATAATTATCCTTTCTACCAGAATGCCAACTAGCATATCACAGCAGTAACTATCTCAACACCAAATCAAAGGGCCGACCTTGGTGCCTTAGACCCTTGGGTATAGTGAGGATAACTCACCTTGCAACTACCGAACCGAACCGAACCGAACCACAAAAGCACAATCCCGAAGCACTACCCCAAACTCCAACACCTATAGCCATCAATGGTCCATTCACATAAATATCCAGATTACCATAATACCCTTGAAGATTAAACGGGTCAGAGTCAAAGTCATGGCCAAAGTCAACATTCCTGATTGACCCTACTCGCCAAGTCAACCCATTGACTCGCCGAGTTCTTAAACTTAGAAAACTCTCATATCACGACTCGACTTGCCGAGTTACCCCATGAGTTGTCGAGTCTATAAATCTCTGAGTCCTATCCTGACGAACTCACTGAACTGAGTCTTAACCAAAAGAGATTAGGGGTTTTGCGTTTTGACTCGCCGAGTCCAAGAGCAAACTCGTTGAGTCCACGACAATCTTCATCAGACTAAAGTGTTGTTCATCAACTCGTCGAATCCATGTCCATCTTCATATGACTCACCGAGTCAACCCATGTAACTCGCTGAGTCTCTTTAGTCCTTTATCCATATAGAGGCTTTTTAAGCCATGCAATGACTCCAGTTTATAGATTCATCCTTCCAAGGCCTGATTCTCACGTAAAGTTGCAAACTTTACGTGAATACAAAGTGCTAATGGCCCAAATCAACCTAGGGCTAGGGTTTAAGACAAGAATGTTTCACAACCAATCCAAAGGCTGATACTTTATTACCTCTTGGACCAATCCAAGTCTAGATCTGGAGCTGCAACCACAAATCTGGACTCAATACTCGAAATGGATCGTAAACATGCTAAAATGGCCCCAAATCTCATTCATTAATAGATCTAAATGCAATAGAGTCAAGGTATCAACTTGATACATTCAAACTTATGCCCACAACAAAAGAGTCTAATCCTCTAGCTCTACTATGATCAAATCCTCCTAGCATTCTTCTTACAATTGCTTCAAAACACACTTTCTCCCTTCTTTCACTTACAAGTCGGGCTGGGGTCGTAAATAAAGTAAACACAACCATCAAAAATATAATTTAAAAGTTATATTGTTCAATGTAATAGATTTTTCAAAATAAATTACAATATGACGATTTATTAAGTTTTGAAATTGACGCCTTAGCGTCCCTTCCCCAAAAGCTGGTGTTTACATGTATTAAGGAACCTATGAGAAATACAAGTAGTTTTGAAAAAGTTTCAACAATTCAGTTGGTGAGTTTGATGAGATTAAAGTTTCTTTTAATCTATGAAGATCGATAAGATCTTGAACAAGTTATGAAAACAATGACGATATAAACACAGTAAAATTATAGAACAAGAATGAATCAAACGTGTCGAATGATTAAAACAAAATCCTCAGAAGAGCTCGATTAAGAACATCAACTGTAGAGGATTGGAAGGTTACAAGTATGATCAAAGAAATCTTTAGTCGTCAGGAAAATATCGTATTCTCAGATCTCTAAAACCTTAACCTAATATGCATGCAAGCATAAGCTTATATACAAAGCATAAAAGACACACGGTTGGACAGGCCCAAACCGTAGTACAAAACATTATAAACAAACGAGCCCAAAAGACGCAATCTTCTAAGCCCAACAATCTCCCCCTTTGCGTCAATTTGGGGCGAGATCTTCACTCTCTCTTCAAAGCAGATGGCTTCTTTACCGTTTCAAAAATTTTCGGTATCAAAGCCAGAATATGATGCCTGAAGGTAATATACCAACGAAGCATATCTGTAACGTTCTTCTTATCTGCTGTTGTGTTCTGTTTGCATCGGTGAATGATATTGATGATGTGCTCCAGACACTCTGTAGAGAACAGATGCTTGTCTACCAACGCAAACAGAAACTTGTGCTTATCACCCCTTGTGAACATAGCTGTCAGATTGGAAGAATCAATCTGCCCCAACTTCATTTTATGGACATCTCCGGTTTTGGAAGTGGGCTTGACAGTTGGTTTCTTGTTCATCATCTTTGCTATTTCCTGATCCATAGTGGCGAGCTCATGGACATAGGAAGCCAACATTCTTTTAAGATGACAAAGAATTGGTTCATATTCTCTCTGGTTGGAGAGAAGAATGTTGTATAGCAAGATCCAATCGTGGGGGTTCAGACTGGGAAGATCTGCCAGAGAAATAAGATGTTCGGTGTTGGTAGTTCCTCTGTTGATTTTGAAATTGACGTTCACAAATTTCCCAGCCTGGGTTGGTTTCAGTACCTTGACTTTAATAATTTTCTGGGCACTCCATGTCAAGTACTGAGGTTGACCGAATTTCAGATAGAAATCGATAAGCTCCCTGTCAACCTTCGGGTTCGGATGAGGGACGTTTGCAGTGACATCAAAGCAGTGAAAAGTGAAGGCTTTACGCGTAATGGGCATGTCGAACTGCGAGTCTCTAGAATTTTCACACTCAAAAAATGCAATCGATTCCAACCAATAAATAGAAGGAAACTCAATTGCTTGAGTGATGAGTGTGTCTCTGTCCCAATCTGGGAACAGAGTCTTTTTAGCTTGAATTGCCTCCTCATCCTCCCGGATTTTCCTTTCTCTGGCTTCTGCCTCACGAGCTATTTTCAATGTTTCATCAAGCTCTCTGCCCCGTTTCTTGCGTTGAAGAGCTTCAGTAATGGTTTCATCTGATTCTGATTCGCTCTCAACTTGGACATGTTTACCAGAACCCGAAGCTACATTACCCTTCGGTTCTGTCCAATTGATGAGATTAAAGTTTCTTTTAATCTATGAAGATCGATAAGATCTTGAACAAGTTATGAAAACAATGACGATATAAACATAGTAAAATTATAGAACAAGAATGAATCAAACGTGTCGAATGATTAAAACAAAATCCTCAGAAGAGCTCGATTAAGAACATCAACTGCAGAGGATTGGAAGGTTACAAGTATGATCAAAGAAATCTTTAGTCGTATGGAAAATATCGTATTCTCAGATCTCTAAAACCTTAACCTAATATGCATGCAAGCATAAGCTTATATACAAAGCATAAAAGACACACGGTTGGACAGGCCCAAACCGTAGTACAAAACATTATAAACAAACGAGCCCAAAAGACGCAATCTTCTAAGCCCAACAATCTCCCCCTTTGCGTCAATTTGGGGCGAGATCTTCACTCTCTCTTCAAAGCAGATGGCTTCTTTACCGTTTCAAAAATTTTCGGTATCAAAGCCAGCATATGATGCCTGAAGGTAATATACCAACGAAGCATATCTGTAACGTTCTTCTTATCTGCTGTTGTGTTCTGTTTGCATCGGTGAATGATATTGATGATGTGCTCCAGACACTCTGTAGAGAACAGATGCTTGTCTACCAACGCAAACAGAAACTTGTGCTTATCACCCCTTGTGAACATAACTGTCAGATTGGAAGAATCAATCTGCCCCAACTTCATTTTATGGACATCTCCGGTTTTGGAAGTGGGCTTGACAGTTGGTTTCTTGTTCATCACCTTTGCTATTTCCTGATCCATAGTGGCGAGCTCATGGACATAGGAAGCCAACATTCTTTTAAGATGAGAAAGAAGCCAAACGGTTGCGTTGAAGAGCTTCAGTAATGGTTTCATCTGATTCTGATTCGCTCTCAACTTGGACATGTTTACCAGAACCCGAAGCTACATTACCCTTCGGTTCTGTTTTGGACACACCTTCCTCTCCCCCTTGTCTCGGAAGAACAGGCTTCTCCGAGACACCCTTCATTTCACTTAGGATAGTGATTGCCGGAAGGAGTTTCGCCTGGAGATGTTGACGAATAGTGAGGGTTAGGAAGGGATCATGGGAGTCAAGAACACCTGTTAACAGATTTTTAACGTCACCAGCGCAACTTTGAAGAACTGCCCGTTGAGTTTGAAGCAAAGTGATTTCTTGTTGTGCCTGGGCCAGTTGAACCTTCTGTAAGTCAATAGTCGCCTGGTGCTTGATAACTTCTTCCTTCAGGGTGCTCTCGGCTGCCAGAGAGGCAAAACGTGAATCCAAAGATTTGAGGAGTGAAGTGGATTCAGTTTTGAGGTCAGCACGCAGAGCCTCAAATTTCCTGGTTTCTCCCTGAAGGGTGGTTGTGAACGAGTCTACTGACGCTTGAAATTTGGAAGCATTAGAGTCAGCATGAGCCTTGAGAGAATCAAGAAAGATCTGAGTTGTATGAATAACCTCAGAAACTTCCTTAGTGGCTTTGGAGCATGAGGCCGCTGAATTCTCTACGGCGTCAGTAGAACGATCCAAGGCTTCGATGTAAGTCTGGATCGCTGACTCGATAAAAGCCTTCAGCACAACACCCCCATAGGCTTTACTGTCAGCCAGCAGACTGTCGAGTTTGGTGTGAATCTCTTGAAGTTGCTGACTTGACACAGGGGTATCTGTATCGATGTCGGTAGGGATTCGGTAAGGGCTGTAATAGATGGAATCAAATTCTTCATCATCACCCCCTAAGGTAGCACCGGAGTTGGAAGATGGAGAAGGGGAGGATTGAAGATTGATGACCGGGGTTTCAACCACAGAAGCAGCCCCCGTATCAGATACGTTGACCGTTACTGGTGGTTGGGTTGTGGTGATGGTGACAGATTCTGTGATAATAGGTTTGGAGATAGAAGATGAAGGTTGAGAAACGGTGAAGGGAATAGTAGTTTCGGTTGAGGTTTGGGGAATTGATGTTGGAACAGAACTTGAGATGTTCTGTTTGGGTGATTGGGTTGGGGTTGGAAATTTTGGGGAAGTAGGAGGAGAAGGTGATTTGGTAATTTGGGGAGATTTAGGTGGGGTAGGTGAGTTTTGTGGAGACGAAACGGGTGTAGTTTCGGGTTGAGGATCAACGGCTTCTGTTTCGGATGGTGCATTCTGTTTTGATTCAGAAGGAGATCCTTTGGCTCTTTTAGCCATCTTCTTGACCTTTTTTGATCTGGGCTGAGAAGGTGCCTCTGCCTCGGATTTGCGTTTGGAGGACCTTCTCTTTTTCTCCTTTTGGGGTGCGGGTTCCTTCATCTCAGCCTTCTCCTTTTTGCTCACTCTTTTTCCCCGGTTAGCAGGCTGATCCAGAGCCTCAAGAGCAGCACGTTGTTCCTCGGAAAGAACCCTAGGAGGCAGGGGGGTTCTGGAGCTGTAGTCCGCCATAATCTTGCTGTGGGGCGTGACGCATCTGTACATGGACTCAGGGATTAGTCCATAGTGCGGGAACTTACTTGGATCTGAGAGAATGATTTTCTTGGTGTGGTATGTGGCAATTGAAGCCGTAAGAACATCCTTCATGACTGGGATGTCAAGAGAATCAATAGCTCTCCTGGTGATGAGGGTCCAAAACCTGGCGCATGAAATCTCTGAGTGCCTGGCGGTAGTGTTGAGACTCTGAACCACTTGAGACCAGAGAATCGACCCATAGTCAAGATTAATGTCGTTGTAAAGACCATACAACATTGTAAGAAACCCTTTGCTGGTGGTGTCGGAACCACCACATCGCTCCGCTAAACCCTTAATTAAAAGGGTAAGCAATCCATTCCACTGAGATGGAAGACATGATTTCTTGACTTTGGCAATAGATGTTAGAACATCTGTATACCCCATCTCATACATCATCGTAAAGATCTGGGCGGTGGTGATGAAGTCTGGTGAGATGACAGAAGCGTCCACGGCAAGCCCTAGAAGAGAGCAAAACCATGTTTTGGAAACGGAAGTCTTCTTGTCATGAATGGAAAAGTAGATACGGTCTTTGTTTCTGTCGTAGCTAGCAGTGGTGTAGACTTGAGATAGCAGGGACATAGGAACGGTCTCCACCTGCATCAGTGCCAATACCAATGGGGAATATTTGAGGCATTCCACCACATAGAGCATGTATGAGTCATAGAGGAATGGAGACAACTCTATGATCATGTTCTGATTTGGTTTGATTGTAAGAAAAGAAGAAGAAGCAGATTGATCATGAGCAGAAGAAGAAGTCGCCATTGTTGAGTTTTTGGAAGAAGATGAACAGTGGTAACTTTTTCAGAGAGATAATGCTTTGAGAGGTAACTGCCAAAGAACACGATCACGTCTTATTTATACCGTTCTCGGGAGAGAGAAAATCGTGATGATGAGGAACCCAAAACGTCGCCTGAAAAAGCGCGATTAGAAGTTATGGTGTATTCAATGAATACGTCAGCACACGTAGGGTTGAAATGAATCCTTTGCACGCGCCCAAATCTTTTTCGTACCGTTTGAAATCCCTTGTGCCCTTCTTTGGTTACAACTGAAACTTAGAACCATGTGCCAAACAGCAATTAGTATGTGGGAAAAAAATTCCGTGCATAAGAGTGTGAAAGACAAGGAAATAAATCAAATGTGTTTGGAAGTGCGTGTTTTCTAGATAAAAGACAGAAGGCAGAAGATTCCGGGCAAGAATCGCTTCCTTCAGAGCCAAGAGAGACCTGAAGTGTTTGTGTGGTTTCCCGAGAAATACGATCAGTTGTCTTTAGAGAAACAATGAAAGGCATCTTCTGTTGATGGCTAAGGGGTGGCTGAACTCAAACCAAACATTAAGTCTTGACATAAAACTAAGTGTTGGTAGAGTTACCTGTGAGACCGATGTGATCTGTTGAACAGGTAGGTGGGAAGTATTTCGTGATGGGAATGATATAGACAGAAATCTCAAAATAAATTAAACTGGACCTCTTTGGGAAGAAATGTCTTAGGACGAGACAGTTTCATAAAAGATCACTCATAAAAAAAGATTTCCAAGTAAAAGCTTGAGTTAATTACTCATCGTCAATTCATTTTAGGTGTTGGATTTTGGGTTTCACTCAGAACGTGGTAATCGAATCTAAGATCATGAACTCAGATGTTGTGCAACCATAAGCCTCAGTGGTAAAGACCGAGAGCATCAAGGGTTACTTTGGGGAGCGAATGTAAATGAAGAAGTTGAAGAGATGGTTAAGAGACCGAACGTACCTTCTGCTACATAAATGGGACAAAGCAGAGCAACTCATGTTTTAGATGAGTAAAAGAAGGTAGCTCTAGACCGAATATGAGAGAATAGCCTGATTGGGAAGAAACGATAGGTATTGATCGAATCATTAAGGCATGCTCGAGGTCATAGAGGCTTGAGACAACATACAGCAGCATGCTTCTAGGGACGTCTAACTAGTCTGATAAAAGAAAAACATACCTGGATGAACGTTCCATAAGGAGATGCTTGTATTCACTTGAGCAAGAAGTACATATACTAGAAATATAAAATATTTTTGAAATTTTGAAGTTTACTTAGAGATAAATAAATACTGAAAGACAAAATATTTTTGTTAATTTTTAATTTTCTGAAAAAGAAATAAAAACAGAAAGATAAAATATTTTTGTTAAATTTGAATTTTCTGAAAAAGAAATAAAAAAAAACAGAAAGATAAAATTTAGACAAAGAAAAGAAGCAGAGATTAGGAAGAACCGAGCGGTTTTTTTGAATGAGCGCCGATATTGTAGAGGCAGAGAGAGACCGAGCGGTCTGGTTGTTTCGGTTCCTTTATGTTACTAGAGCAGAGAGTAACCGAGCGGTCTGGTTGATTCGGTTCCTTGATTTTACCAGAGCAGAGAGCAACCGAGCGGTCTGGTTGATTCGGTTCTTTGATTTTACCAGAGCAGAGAGTAACCGAGCGGTTTGGTTGATTCGGTTCTTTGATTTTACCAGAGCAGAGAGTAACCGAGCGGTCTGGTTGATTCGGTTCTTTGATTTTACCAGAGCAGAGAGCAACCGAGCGTTCTGTTAGCTTCGGTTCCGTTAAAGCGCCAGAGCAGAAAGCAACAGAGCGTTCTGTTAGCTTCGGTTCCGTTAAAGCGCCAGAGCAGAAAGCAACAGAGCGTTCTGTTAGCTTCGGTTCCGGATTTTTTTTTTTTTTTTTTTAAATAGAGACATGAGGATTTGGGACTGATTCTGCAACCATCATGCCTAAGCCTTGCAATATCTGATTGAATGATGCTTCAGGAAGAGCTTTTGTAAAGATGTCAGCCAGCTGATCAGTGGTTCTTACGAAGTGAACTTCGACATTTCCATCTTCCACATGATCTTTGATGAAGTGATACCTTAGTGCTATGTGTTTGGTTTTGGAGTGTTGCACTGGGTTATGACAGATCCTAATTGCACTTTCAGAGTCACAATATAGTGGGATCTTCTTCATATTGAGTCCATAGTCTCGAAGCTGACTTTGGATCCAAATCACTTGTGATGTGCATGATGCAGCTGCAATGTATTCTGCTTCGGCTGTGGATAGCGACACGCATGTCTGTTTCTTGGATTGCCAGCTGACTAACTTCCCGTCAAGAAATTGACCTCCACCAGTCGTGCTTTTTTGGTCGAGTCCACATCCTCCAAGGTCAGCATCAGAATAGGCTTGAACAAAGAAGCCTGAGTTGGATGGATACCATAGACCTAAGGAGGTGGTTCGCTTGAGATATCGTAGGATATTCTTCACTGCAAGCATGTGAGGTTCACAAGGGTTTTCCTGAAATCGAGCACAATAACACACAGAAAACATGATATCAGGTCTGCTAGCAGTAAGATACATTAACGATCCAATCATTTGACGATAGAGCGTGATATCAACAGCTGGTTTGTCTAGAGATGGGGTAAGCTTAGTGCCGAATGCCATTGGGACTTTGACTTTTGAGTCTCCCATCATACCGAACTTTGCTAGGAGAGTGTTCGTGTAAGCTTTCTGATTAATAAATACGCCTTCGGGTCCCTGTCTTATGTTTAAACCAAGGAAAAAGTTAATTGGACCCATTGAGCTCATTTCAAACTTAGTCTCCATCAGCTTTCTGAATTCAGCCGTTAAGCTTGGATTCGTGGAGCCAAAGATGATATCATCGACATAAATTTGAACTATCATAAGGTGGTTACCTTCCTTTTTGCGAAAGAAGGTTGGGTCAACCGAACCTTGTTTGAATTTAGACATCTTTAAAAATTTTGTAAGCGTTTCATACCAGGCTCTCGGAGCTTGTTTAAGGCTGTACACAGCTTTATCCAGAATATAGCAATGATTTGGATGCTTTTCGTTCACGAATCCAGGAGGTTGCTCTACGTACACCGTCTC
Source organism: Lactuca saligna (assembly GCF_052625555.1). NCBI lineage: Eukaryota > Viridiplantae > Streptophyta > Magnoliopsida > Asterales > Asteraceae > Lactuca > Lactuca saligna. Next base: position 146,887,909 of record NC_136421.1, on the reverse strand, counting down.
TTCAAGTTCTCCATTGAGAAATGCACACTTGACGTCCATTTGGAAAACTTCAAAGTTCTTGTGAGCAGCATAAGCTAGAAATATTCTAACAGATTCTAGCCGAGCTACTGGAGCGAAAGTCTCTTCGTAGTCTATCCCTTCCTCCTGACAATATCCCTTTACCACCAGACGAGCCTTGTTCCGTATAACATTACCTTCCTTGTCCATTTTGTTCCTAAAAACCCATTTGAGACCAACAACCGAAGCATCTGGAGGAGTTGGAATTAGGCGCCAGACTTTGTTCCTTTCAAATTCGTTCAACTCGTCTTGCATTGCTTGAACCCAATCAGAGTGATCAAGAGCAGTGTTAACTGTCTTTGGTTCAACTTTTGATACGAATGAATTGAACATGCAAAACTCTACCTTTGAAAATAAGGAAGTTTGTTTTGCCTTCAGTTGGGATCGGGTCAGAACCTTTTCAGATACATCCCCAACTACTTGAGAGACAGGATGATCTCTGGTCCATTTGATAAGAGGAGGGTAGTTTGGATCAACAGTTGGGTCTAATTCAGCATTGATTATTTCGTCTAGCTCAGATTGGCTATCATAACCGAGTGTCACATCATCATGTTCTACCTCAGTTGGTGTACTTTGGAAGATATGAGGTTCGTGTGATTCTAGTGGGCCTGAGCTTGCTGGTGTTGAGACCTCTTCGGTTGAAGTTGTGGAATTTGGCTCCCCCTGGACTTGAGCGTTTGGCTCCCCCTCGACTTGAGTACTTGGCTCCCCCTCGACTTGAGTACTTGGCTCCCCCTCGACTTGAGCACTTGGCTCCCCCTCGATTTGAGCTTCGTTGGAAGGAGAGTCGTTACAGATTGATTCTTCTTCATACATTCTCCTTGCAGCATCTTCAACAATCTGCTCCATGTGATCAACGTTGTTATCTGCTGCACCAGCTTCAGAAAGTGAAGCATTCTCTGGTTCGTCAAAGAGCTCCAGAAATGTCTCAAATAGATTAGCAACCGAGACTGTAACCATGCCATTTGGAGGAAAGATTTCCCCAGTGATATTTTCTTTAGCCTGCAGCTTCTTGACATAGTTGTCGTCAAAGGTCACATAATACGTCTCTTCAATTTTTCTTGAACGCTTGTTTAGGACCCTGTATGCCTTGGATGTGAGAGAGTAACCCAGAAATATTCCTTCGTCGGCTTTGACATCAAACTTGTTGCGGTGTTCTTTAGAGTTGAAGATGAAACACCTTGAGCCGAACACATGGAAAAATTTCACATTTGGCTTCCTGTTGTTCAATATCTCATATGGGGTGAGTGCGAACCTTTTGTTGAGATATGACCTGTTCTGTGTAAAACTGTAACACCGTGATTTTCAAGACAAAATTTTCATTTAAGTAATCAAATTAGTATTAAAACACTTGTTTAAAATCTTATTCATATTTGAATTACAAAACATAGTTCCATTTTCATTTGAATAGAAAACCAGGATCCTCCAGAATACAACTCTTTCTTCTGTGTGTACAATCGAACCGTTGCCATTCCGTGTTACTGAAAGAACCTGAAACAACATAACATAAACACTGTAAGCACGAAGCTTAGTGAGTTCCCCAATATACACCTTACGCACATACGCCTTTCCAGGCCCTGACCTTCCGGTCCGCTGCACAATGCCTTCCGGCCCATGAGATAATCGCCTTCCGGCCCATAAGATAATTGCCTTCCGGCCCATAAGATAATTGCCTTCCGGCCCATAAGATAATTTCCTTCCGGCCCATAAGATAATTGCCTTCCGGCCCATAAACATATATAACACATAATACATTTACTCTAACACATAAAGCACATATATCATATATCAACCTTCCTTCCGGCCCGAAACATACACAGCACATAATACATTTATTCTCACACTTAAAGCACATATCTCACATATCATACCTGACCTTTCTGTCACATACACTTTGCCTTCCGGCCCATATAAACGTGCATATCACGCGTAGCAACTAACTTCCATTTATAGTATAAATACATAACGCATAACATGTTCGACCTTCCGGTCACACAATCAAACCCTTCCGGGTACAGTATAGTGAGAAGACTCACCTCGCAGACACTGGAAGATAGCAACTCCTGAAATCCCTTGCACTTGATCCTCCGAGCTACAAGCTCCCTGTAACATCATATATCTCTTATTAATACTTCTATCTTCCACGTTAACTGACCCTACAAAATCACACCGGTCAACGTTGGTCAACAGTCCACTGTCAACTCGACTGGACTCGGCGAGTTCTCTGGCGACTCGGCGAGTCTGGTCGTCCCTCAATCCTCTAAGATTCCCCTTCTACTCATCGAGTATCCTCTCTGACTCGACGAGTTACTCCTGGAAGAATCGCGGGGCCACCCCGACTCCACTCGCCGAGTCTGAAGAACAACTCGGCGAGTCCCAGTGAATCTTCAAGCTACTCGCCGAGTCTGATCATCCGACTCGGCGAGTCCACGCCATGCAGTCGATCAACTGCTTCCAGAATTACGTATGGTCCCGAAATACACACTCATGGGACTTCTGGACCTCTAATCATCCTATTACTGGGGAATAAACTTTTGTATAACAACATAATAATCCATCAAATCACCAAATGGGTTTCATAAACCCTAAATCCGTGTACACATCAAAATAACAGAAATGATCCGAAACATTACCTGAAAACGTACTCTCTGTGTCCCCAAACCTCAGAACTCGATCCCCTTGATCTTCCTTTGGCCAAAATCCTTCCTCTTCTTGCACCACAATTCCTTCAAAGTCACTAATGGCCTTCAAGCTTGCTCTAGATGCCACAGTCGTTTAGGGTTCTCCTCAATCGGCCAAAAGACGAACAATGACGGCATAAGATCCCTTATATACGTCCCAAACTGAACGGCTAGGGTTTTCCGCTGAACATCGTCGACTCGCCGAGTCCATGATGGACTCGTCGAGTCCAGTCGCGAACCCGCGACCATGTCCGTGCTCCTACTCGGTGAGTCAAGCTCCAACTCGCCGAGTCCCCCCTTTAAAACACCCCAAAATGTGATTTAATAATACTTCGAGATTTCGGGCTGTTACAATTCTCCCCCACTAGAAACAGACTTCGCCCTCGAAGTCTCACTCTGAAAATAGTGCCGGATGCTGCTCCCGCATCTCACGTTCCGACTTCCCTAGTCACTACCGTTCTCTTCCGAGGCTGTCACTGAACCAATACCAGAGGTACCTCCTTGTTCCTCAGAACCTTGATCTTCCGATCCCTGACGGCCACTGGTCTCCCAGCGTAACACATGCTCGCATCCACCTAATTGTTCTCTAGTGGAACCACTGTGGACTCATCGGCTCTACACCTTTCCAATTCCGACACATAAAAAGTGTCATGGATCCATCCCAACTCCGTTGGCATCTCCAAACGGTAGGCCACCCTTCCTACCTTCGCACCTTCACGAAAAGGCCCAACATATCGGGGCCCCAACTTGCCCCTCTTCCTGGATCAAATCACCCCTATCCAAAGAGAGACCGTCAGAAGTACGAAATTGCCGACCTAAAACACATGCTCGCAACGACGTCTGTCTGCATAACCTTCCTGTCAACTCAAGACGATCCCTAACCCCTGTTTAACTTGCTGAATCTGCTCTGACGACTAAAGCACGATCTCTGAACTGCTCATCACTCTCGGTAACCGGGAATTACCTAAGGTGTACTCTGCTCCAAATCTCAACGATCACTCGACCCACAAGGGTTAGGAAACCATGAATCACCGGATCCCTGACCCAAAGCCCAATCTATCCGTTTCAGAACGACTACGAGACCCATTCTCACTCTCAGAGCAACTCTCACGAGTTCTCTTCTTGCAAACACCTACCCTGGCTGCATTAGCCCCAACATACCTTTCCCTTCCCTCACTTAGTGAAATCCGCTTGACAACCTTGCCACTACTCCCTGTATCACACATGCACTGGATCTGATCGCAAGGACTCTCGGGTCCATGCATTACCTTTCCTCAACGAACGAGGTTCCGACATCACCTTCCATGCAACAGCTCAAAGGGCGGCATACTAATGCACTAATGATGGCTGTTGGTACGGGATAACTCAACCAAGGACCAATACATACCGCGGCTTCCTCCACAATCTGGTGCACATGCCCGAAGCATATCTTCTAGCGTCTGGATCGTTTACTCCCTCTAAAGTGTCCTCACATGTCATCATGATAAGCTCATTTCCCACATTCCTCTTCAAGACTGAGTACCAGATCAACTTTTGGCTCCACATCTGAGCCCCCGACGGTCACCCATATCATGATCCAAATATCCCACTAACTTTCTCCCCGTGACCACTATCCTGAACCAGTGACACGCAAGTCACAAAATTCTCTTTTCTTCATGCGAGAAAATATAATCCAACCGAGGGTCGTCCCGACTCAAATCTCTGGTTCCTGCTGCGCATAAACCTTGCGTACCTCCCTGCATCTCCCGACAGAGACGGAGACCTCCATCTCGCCCCCGACTCAACGTCCAAGCCCCAAAGACTCAATACCAAGGCTACCCAAACTCAAAACTCTTCCACCTCGTACACTGCTCGAAAGAATTTCTCTTGCCATCTAGTGAGGACTGCGACTCCATGCAGTATCACAACAACTTCTGATTAGTGAGTACTGTGACTAGAATATCCACCACAGACTATGGAGACAATCAACATAACAAACGCCCATCTTGAGAAATTCCACCCTCTCAAATAATCTTCCTGAATGCCCATACTCGAAGACTCCCACTAAATCCGCAGATACTTGATATGCCACACGTCGATTCAATTCAGGATTCCCGAATAACTCCAAAATAAGGATATCATACCAGAATATCCCAGAATACTACCACCACCACTGATCTCCTGCCCCAAACATCATGTAGACACAAAGTACATTCCTCCTGAACCCCATAATTAAATCTATATTTTCCCCGCCTTACAACCTTGGTGCCTCTAATTTCTCGATTGAAATGTGAGATAACGCTGATGTACGAAATACGCTGATAATTCTCCAGATCCCTTTTTCCCGACACTCACAATCCAAACAAAGATACGCATACCGACTCCGGAAGTTGGCTGCCCAGTCATTCTCTATCTTCTTGCAACAACACCAATCACCTGTCATGAATACGTTCGTTCTCCTCTTCAAGTACTTCCCACATTAACTCACTCTGACCCCTTTACTTGATCATCGACACCTCTGGTCTCATGGTTTCTTACTGCATATCTCTATACTCCACTTATAACTACTCTTGACGATTCTTTGTTTTCTACGTACTGCACCCGGTTCTCCCCCACTTAGGGTTTGAACCATCACTGATTAGCATACAATCAACCCACTACTGTCTTTCACCAGGGAAATCGTACCTGCTCCAGGAAAGTGCTATGCAACGCCCGATAGTCCCTCCCCTTATGAAGTCAATCAACCCTCTATACTCTGAACCTCTGGTTAACTCTCCAAGAACCTCTCATCACGGCTGCCTCTAATCGTTCCAAATCCCATACCAATCTAATACTAAGCACCTGCACTGCTCGATAACATCTCTGGCTCATAGACTGCACCGCAAAATCATCGTTCCTCTCACCTCAACTCATCAACCCATATCCAACGCCGGATTTGTCCCAAGGACAGGGACTCTCTCACAACATAGACGAAAACTCTCTGCACTGCAAAACTCGATTGAACTCTTCACTGCTACCACTATAACACAACCTATTATTCTCAATTAGGTGTGGTGTGGTTCTCGACTACCTCAGTCCCAACTGACTGTCTGCTCACGGTAAATCACTGCCTCGCGGCACACCCGCTACCTGATGCTCTGAGGGAAGTCATTATCGATAACTACCTGCAGGGCGTACTCCAATCCAAAACTGAAACACCAGACCTCTCGTGTCTTGCACACGAACATAAATGGCACTAGCCACCTAGAAGGTGACCTCTCCTCTATCGACTGATTTCTCGACTCAGACCGAAATTTCCTCTCCTTTTAACTCCCTACCACAATACTCTGATAGGTACTCGCCTTTCCCCTCAAGGAACGCCTCTCCATCCTCAATCATGATCTACTGGCCTAAAACCCATAGCGTCCGATCTCTACCTCATCGATCATAACCGGATAACAAGATAGTCACCAGCATCATCCACTACGAACCATGGTACTCATCCCATGACATCCCTTCTCAATTTGCTTCGGTGTATGGTACCTGAACCATAGCATCACTCCTCAATCTGCTCCAATGTATAGCACTCGGACCACAACATCTAATTCAATCTGTTCCGATGTATGGTGCCCGGACCATAACATCACTCCGCAATCTGCTCCGATGTATGGTACTCGAACCATAACATCACTCCTCGTTCCGTTCCTTAGGACCTTCAGAATGCTCCCTGTATCAAGTATGGGTCCTCTACTTTCAGTAGTACGGGCCCATACTACCTGCCACATCTACCCATACTTTCTACACGGACCATCCCAGAGTTCCTAAGTAGCTGATCAACCTGCTCTTTCACCCATCTCATCGCGCATGCTCGCTCCCTAGCGAAATCCTCTACTCTACCAGCACACTCATCTGGCTAGGTTTACTCCCTAGCCCCTTCCGCCGTCCTCCCACTTCTTTGCTATCAGCTGCTGAAGAACTCCAAATGATGCCAGCCATCTACCTCCTGAATATCGTCATACTCACTTAGTAGCTGTCTCCCATCATCGAGAGTTCCACAAAGCACAAAGCAAGCAGCATTCGAGCATCGAAGAATACATAGGACTATCTATCTGTGATAGCTCCACCTTCTCGGCTCATCCTCGGAACTACCACCGAACTCTGCCGCTCTACCCCTCGTGCGTTCTAACTAGATACCCTCACTTATCACATACACACAAAAGCGTAACGCACATATAACGACAAACCCTAGGCTAAGGCATCACAAATCAGGCCACTCTAGTCCTAAGATATGAAATACCTAGCCTGTCTCTAGCATGCAATAATATCTCATAAGGTGCATAATAGATATTTCATAACACAAAAGTAAGGGTATTTTGGGAAATCATCGTTTGGCTCTGGCTGATTGTACACACTGCTCTTTCTTGCTTTCTCTTTGAACTCTTATTCACTTTTTAGAAAACTATTTATTTGAAAACTTTCTCTTACTTCCTCGGTTTGAGTCCAGATTTACCCGTAGGCGCGTCCGAATCCCTCAAACCAAGGCTCTGATACCAATTTGTAACACCGTGATTTTCAAGACAAAATTTTCATTTAAGTAATCAAATTAGTATTAAAACACTTGTTTAAAATCTTATTCATATTTGAATTACAAAACATAGTTCCATTTTCATTTGAATAGAAAACCAGGATCCTCCAGAATACAACTCTTTCTTCGGTGTGTACAATCGAACCGTTGCCATTCCGCGTTACTGAAAGAACCTGAAACAACATAACATAAACACTGTAAGCACGAAGCTTAGTGAGTTCCCCAATATACACCTTACGCACATACGCCTTTCCAGGCCCTGACCTTCCGGTCCGCTGCACAATGCCTTCTGGCCCATGAGATAATCGCCTTCCGGCCCATAAGATAATTGCCTTCCGGCCCATAAGATAATTGCCTTCCAGCCCATAAGATAATTGCCTTCCGGCCCATAAGATAATTGCCTTCCGGCCCATAAGATAATTGCCTTCCGGCCCATAAACATATATAACACATAATACATTTACTCTAACACATAAAGCACATATATCATATATCAACCTGCCTTCCGGCCCGAAACATACACAACACATAATACATTTATTCTCACACTTAAAGCACATATCTCACATATCATACCTGACCTTTCTGTCACATACACTTTGCCTTCCGGCCCATATAAACATGCATATCACGCGTAGCAACTAACTTCCATTTATAGTATAAATACATAACGCATAACATGTTCGACCTTCCGGTCACACAATCAAACCCTTCCGGGTACAGTATAGTGAGAAGACTCACCTCGCGGACACTGGAAGATAGCAACTCCTGAAATCCCTTGCACTTGATCCTCCGAGCTACAAGCTCCCTGTAACATCATATATCTCTTATTAATACTTCTATCTTCCACGTTAACTGACCCTACGAAATCACACCGGTCAACGTTGGTCAACAGTCCACTGTCAACTCGACTGGACTCGGCGAGTTCCCTGGCGACTCGGCGAGTCTGGTCGTCCTTCAATCCTCTAAGATTCCCCTTCTACTCGTCGAGTATCCTCTTTGACTCGACGAGTTACTCCTGGAAGAATCGCAGGGCCACCCCGACTCCACTCGCCGAGTCTGAAGAACAACTCGGCGAGTCCCAGTGAATCTTCAAGCTACTCGCCGAGTCTGATCATCCGACTCGGCGAGTCCACGCCATGCAGTCGATCAACTGCTTCCAGAATTACGTATGGTCCCGAAATACACACTCATGGGACTTCTGGACCTCTAATCATCCTATTACTGGGGAATAAACTTTTGTATAACAACATAATAATCCATCAAATCACCAAATGGGTTTCATAAACCCTAAATCCGTGTACACATCAAAATAACATAAATGATCCGAAACATTACCTGAAAACGTACTCTCTGTGTCCCCAAACCTCAGAACTCGATCCCCTTGATCTTCCTTTGGCCAAAATCCTTCCTCTTCTTGCACCACAATTCCTTCAAAGTCACTAATGGCCTTCAAGCTTGCTCTAGATGCCACAGTCGTTTAGGGTTCTCCTCAATCGGCCAAAAGACGAACAATGATGGCATAAGATCCCTTATATACGTCCCAAACTGAACGGCTAGGGTTTTCCGCTGAACAGCGTCGACTCGCCGAGTCCATGATGGACTCGTCGAGTCCAGTCGCGAACCCGCGACCATATCCGTGCTCCTACTCGGTGAGTCAAGCTCCAACTCGCCGAGTCCCCCCTTTAAAACACCCCAAAATGTGATTTAATAATACTTCGAGATTTCGGGCTGTTACAAAAACAAGCAGCAGAAATAGCATCAGCCCAAAAATAAAGAGGTAAAGAAGCGAAACTTAGCATAGTTCGGGCAGCTTCACACAAGGATCGGTTTCGTCTTTCGACTATTCCGTTCTGTTGTGGTGTGTAGGGAGCTGAGAAATTATGGCTAATTCCCTTCTCTGCAAGAAACTCTTCAAACTCCCTGTTCTTGAATTCGAGACCATTGTCGCTTCTGATGTTGCGAACAACCTTCTTGAGCTGTACTTCTATTTGCTTAATAAACATTTTCAGCTTTTGAGTCGCTTCAGATTTGAGCTTTAGAAAGAACACCCATGTAAATCGAGAAAAGTCATCAACGATAACAAGAATGTACTTGCTACCACCGATGCTTTCGATAGATGAAGGACCACACAAATCAATATGAATTAATTCGAGTGGTTCAACAACTTTTGTGTTGATAATAGATGGATGACTTTGACGACTCTGCTGTCCCATTTCGCATGCAGCACATAGATGATCCCTGTCGAACTTGAGTAATGGAAGGCCCCTTACATGACCTCCTGTAACAAGACGATTGATATCTTTGAAGTTAAGATGAGATAATCTTCGGTGCCACAACCAGCTTTCGTCGGATTACGCTTTTGACAATAAGCATACAGCTGGGTTTCCTTTGATGGGTTTCATGTTTAAGGGAAACATTTCACCCTTTCGCTCTGACTTGAGAATTATTTTATTTGACTTTTTCTCTATAATTTCTGAACCTTCATCATCGAATGAGACTTTGAGACCTGTACCTCCAACCAGTTGAGATACACTAATGAGGTTGTGTTGGAGTCCTTCCACATAAGCCACCTTCCTTATAGAGAAGTCCCCATTGGTTATCATCCCGTATCCCTTTATGGTGCCGAAAGAATTGTTTCCGAACTTGACGTTGCCACCATTTGCAAGCGATCTGTACTCCCTAAGCTCATCTTTCCTCCCTGTCATGTGATGTGAGCAGCCACTATCAATGTACCATTCTTCGTCGAACTGCTCGTCACTTATAACCTGCAAAATTTAGACAGATTTAGGAACCCAAAGTTTCTTGGGTCCACGTGAGCTTTGCATGGAAACAGGAGCAATGAGAGAGATATCAACAAGATAAGTTCTTTTTACGAGAGTTGTTTTATCTTTCCTTTTAATGGTGTACACTTTTATTTTGTTAAGATTAGTAGTGTTAGATTCGGTCTCTGGTGTGGATTTATTGACCTTCTGCTTCCACTTTTGCTCAGTTGATGAATGAGATTTAGAACGAGATCGATATGAAACAGAGGGTGAAGAAGAATTAGAAGAATGAGAAGAATTAGACTTAGAAGGAGACTCTAGGTGACCCTTTTGTTTTTGATCATTGGAGGGACCGACCTTAGAGTTTTGTACTCTTTTGTCTTCAGAACCGAACCTTTGCGTTCGGTTGGAGCCACCTTCGGAACCGAACCTTTGGTTCTGGTTGATATCCTTTTCAGAACCGAACTTCTGCTTTCGGTTGTTATCTTTTTGTGAACCGAACCTTGACTTTTGGTTGATATCTTCTTGTGAACCGAACCTTGACTTTCGGTTGATATCTTCTTGTGAACCAAACCTCGGCTTTCGGTTTTTGGGACTTTCAAGCTTTTCTGCAGGAATGTTTTCATACTTTAGATTCTTGTCTTGATGAGTGAAGTATGCATTCTGGGAACGCCAGAATTGTTTCCTTTCAGAAAGGTTCTTCCGGTATCTATTGTTCCTTTCTATCTTCCTGTTCCGCATCTGAGATGGTTGTTGATGAACATTTGCTTTCGTTTTTGCTGACTCCTTGACCGGTTCCATTTGAACTACGGTTGAATCACTTTGAGCTGAAGGAGCCGAAGGAATGTCTTCTTTTGGTGAGTGAACATTCTTCTGAGGAGTATCTTTTGTACCACTAGTGCTCGGCTCATTGAAGTTATTTGGCTTATTCAATGGTTCGGGTATGTATCTTCCTTTGCTCTTCCAGGAAGTTCTTTCAGATAAACCAATGGTTTCGTCTGCATTATCAATAGGAGCTTCCCAGAAGTATTCATCACAGCCATCAGCATTGTCTTTGTTTACAATGGCTGCAAGTTCAGCTGTTTGATGTTCAGTTACTCCTGTTACCTTGTATACTTGATTTGGAGTAGTCCTGACCTTTTGATACACAACAGCTTTCTCAACTAATTTCGGGGACTTTTGATGGGACAACCGAGCGAATTCTACTGAATTTTCAGAAATAAGATTCTTGTGATTTTCTGGCTCGGTTTTAATAAATTCTGAGCAGTCAACCGTGTCCTCTACAGAAATTTCACTCATATTGTCGTCCTCGTTAAGCTCAGATGCATTTTCAACATCAATTTTGTTTTCTGAGCTTACATTGGCATTTAAAGAGTCAAATTTTTGCATGGTTTCGGTTCTCAGTTTAAGTCTGTCATTTTCATCCAAAAGATTTTTAAGCATGAGCTTGTGGTCTTTAGATTTAATGAAGGACTCAATTTTGTCCAGTCCATACATATAGGTGGGATTTATGTCATCAGACGATATCACACTTTCACAATTATAGGCTTCGACATCGATTTCATCTTCCTTAAATTCTAGGAAGGGCAAGATCATGCGGTGAATCCTTCGGCCTATTTCACAATCCAAGTGAAGCTGAGTAATATTAGAATACAGACGTTTAGCAATTAAACAAAAAGCATTTCGTTGTTTTAACAATTTCAAATTGTCTCTTTGCAAATAAATGTTTTCATCTTTAATTTTGACTAATTCTGATTCCTTCAACTCTATCCACATTCTCCGCTCCTCACTCTTTGACGCTGCCCTGCTCAATTGATCAGTTAGGTTAGAATTTGTGACCCGAGTTTGAGTTAAGCTACTATCTAGATGAGATATTCTTGTATTGACACTTTTTAGTTCTTTCTCATAAGAGGATGATGGTACTTTACACGAAATAAAAACAGATTGTACCTTCTTTATCAGTTCATCCAGCTCATTGAACTGCTGGCTGAGTGGTTTGGCTGTGAAGCACATGTCCTCCTTTGCATTTTGTCCGTCATTGCCTCTATCGGTGGTGTATCCCCTCAATTGAGATACGTCAGAAACCATAAGGCATTTACCACCACTGCCTTCTTCCTTAGACACGAACGCCTTTCCATGAGTAGGCTGCCTCACTTCCTCGTCTTCTGAGTCGGTAGACCAAACTTCCGTGTTACCGAACTCATCACCTGGAACAGAACCCTGCACAATAAGAGCATTACTAGGCGGGTTAGCAGCAGACTTCTTCTTTCTTAACTCATCTAGCCTTTTCTGCAACACAACTTCATCATCGTTCCCATCATCTTTCTCAGCCATTTTCTTGAGGACACAGTCCTTAGCATAATGATTTTTCCCACCACAGTAGAAACAGCTCACTCCAGAGTCGCCGTCAACCTTCGGTTCCGTCTTGTGCTCCTCAACTTTCGGTTCATTAACCACCTTTTCAGAGCTGTAACTTCCCTGCCAGTTTCGGTTTTTGTTGCTGGGAAATTTCTTCTTTATGAACCTTTTGGGATTGGATACCATCAAGGCATAATCTTCTGATGTGAGATCATATTCTTCCAGGCTGAGGTCTTCATCCTCCATAACGGCTTTACTTTTTGACAAGAGAGCCAACGAACCGAGACCGGAAACGACATTCTTCTCTTGCACCACGTTTTTCTCTTGAGACTTGAGAATTCCTACCAGTTTCGCCAAAGAGTATGATTTAAATTGCTCATGGGCTTTAACCGTGGAAACTACTGCTCTCCACTCAGACCTTAGACCATTCAGGAATGTAACCTTCTGTTCGATGAGCTTCCTTTCGATATCATGTTTGATCATCTTGCTGAGAAGATGATTGAAGCGATCGAACGTCTGGGTCACAGATTCTTCAGCCCCTTGTCTGAATTCACCAAACTCAGATAGAAGCAGAGTTTGAATAGAATGTTCGAGATCTTCGTCTGTAGAGTACAGTTCACGAAGTCTGTCCCAAACATCCTTCGCCGTCATGCATGAGCTAACCAATCTGAATGTATCGGACTGAAGGACGAACCGGATCAATCTTAGTGCTTTGATATTGCATTGGAACTTGTCCTTTTCATCTTGTGCAATGTCTTTCACGTCCTTGAGCAGATCATTGTATTCTTTTTGAGTTTTAATGATTCTGGATGTTGCAGAATGAGAGAACGGTCCGTTTGTGATGGCTTCCCAAATCAAATACCCATTTTCCTCCGACCCAATAACGTAGTCTTCGAAATGATGTGCCCATACTTCATAATCGTTGGTGTATAAGATCGGAATCCTTGTCGTCGAACCAATGCTGTTTGAAATATTAATAACGTTTGATTGTGTCGCGTCCATTATGATCATAAAAACCTGTTCAAAGATCAGACTTGTAATAAAGCAGATTAGGGCAAAATAATAAATATCAAGATACGTCAATAAAGAGATGACGGCTCAATAAATATTGATGATTGCGGAAAAACCCTAATGAAAATCTTTTTCACAGAAAAGATGTGTATCAATTACACAGCCTCCTGCTCTGATACCAATTGATGAGATTAAAGTTTCTTTTAATCTATGAAGATCGATAAGATCTTGAACAAGTTATGAAAACAATGACGATATAAACACAGTTAAATTATAGAACAAGAATGAATCAAACGTGTCGAATGATTAAAACAAAATCCTCAGAAGAGCTCGATTAAGAACATCAACTGTAGAGGATTGGAAGGTTACAAGTATGATCAAAGAAATCTTTAGTCGTCAGGAAAATATCGTATTCTCAGATCTCTAAAACCTTAACCTAATATGCATGCAAGCATAAGCTTATATACAAAGCATAAAAGACACACGGTTGGACAGGCCCAAACCGTAGTACAAAACATTATAAACAAACGAGCCCAAAAGACGCAATCTTCTAAGCCCAACAGAGTTCATAAGCAGTTTTGTATAGGAATGGTATGCCCTTTTAGTATAAAGAAATTCAAGTTTGTTTATAGAAAATCCAATATTTTCCATAATATGGTGGTGGTTTTAAAAGTTCTAAGAACCAGAATACATAAGTATTTTCCATACATAAAATAGTATAAATAAATAAATAAATATATATATAAATATATAAATAAATAAATAAATAAATAAATAAATATATATATATATATATATATATATATATATATATATATATATATATATATATATATATATATATATATATATATAATCACTAAGGCATTTAACAGCTTCGTAAACCAAGATGTATTAACACTCCATGTGAGTTTTTATCACAATGTTATTGACCCAGACTACCTGTAACAACGTTCTTCAGGCATTGGAATGATATAACGTTTTTCACCCTAGACCTGTTGGTCTTACTGTAGCTAACAATTTGGGCGTGGGATTGTCAATCCCATATAAATCTGTACACAAGTATCACGCTCTCCCTACAAGAGATTATGGCTTATAAAACAGGACTTAATCTGCAAACTGAAAGGTTAGATGAAGTAAGATATCTCACAAAATTTAGTATCAACAGGTTTACGTATGAAAAGTTCCATTTTTCTTGTGAATATAAGTATTTCCTCTTTTGTTTCTATTATTTAAGACTACCATGAATATCTCGTAAACCATACCTATTATATTTTTTAAAAATTTGTGTTTCATTTGAATGATAAACCTGGGTGTATTACCAACCTTGGATGTAAAGTAGCCTATAACATTAGTAGTAACGTTATTTTACGTATTTAACATTTACACATAAGATGTAGGTAAAACTTTAGAACTTATATGTAATGATTTTTATATTAACATAAGTTTTTCTTGTGTTTTTATCAATGTGCTATTGACCCAGACTACTTATAACAACGTTCTTCAGGCATTGGAATGATATGATGTTTGTCACCCCAAACCTGCTTGTCTATCTGTAACTAACAGTTTAGGTGTGGGATTGTCAATCCCATATAAAACTATACACACGTATCATGCTCTCCCTACAAGAGATTATGGCTTATAAAATAGGACTTAATCTGCAAACTGAAAAGTTTGATTAAGTCATATATCTCACAAAATTTAGTATCAACAGGTTTACGAATGAAAATTTCCATTTTTATTGTTAATATAAGTATTTCCTCTTTTTTTATAATATGTAAAACTATCATGAATATCTCGTGAACCATACCTATTATATTTTTTCAAAAAGTGTGTTTCATTTGAATGATAAACCTGTTTGTATTACCAACTTTGGATGTAAAGTAGCCTATAACATTAGTAGTAACGTTATTTTACATATTTAACATTTATACATAAGATGTAGGTAAAACATTAGAACTTATATGTAACGATTTGTATATCTACTACTTTATGTATCCCAATTGAGACTTTTGAACATTTCATTTCTGATGCTATTTTTATTTATTTCATAAGTAGATTACAAAACCTTGACTTTTAGGTCATTACATTGATTTGAAATATCGGGTTGTCACATCACTTCTTTTGAATTTCAAGTGTGAAGATTTGGTGCTCACTTTATATCTTCATTTAGTGTTTAATTGTTTAAGAATTTAAGGCTTATAGAACAAATTAATACAAGAAGATCAAGCTTCTTGTTCTTTTCATCTACTTCAACACCCAATATCCAAGAGGGTCCAAAGGCTACACAAGTAACAACCATAGGTTGTTACCTTTGAAGCCTTTGGACCATCTTGGATTTTGGGTGTTGAAGTAGATGAAAAGAACAAGAAGCTAGATCTTCTTGTATTAATTTGTTCTAACGTCTTTAAAAGGATCCTTGATGTTTTGGTTTTGTTATATACATGAATTTACTAGATATTTTTAAAGCTTTTGTTGCCGGTTCTTGTGAAAAACCTTGTATTTTATGTATCAAAACCCATCACTAATATGACCTTAGAACAAAGCCTTTTTTTCATAATCATACATATTTACTTTTGTTTCGAATATAATTATTCTCATGCATACACATATTCTTATTCATATACATATCAATATACATATGTGATATATTTACTCTTATGCATATGCCAATACTATTGATAATAATATGTATTTACTTGTATTATGCAAATATGTTTTCTTATGCATATCCATATGCTTATTCATATGCATATGTTATATACTTATTTTTATGCATATACATACGCATATAAACATACATAAGCATAATCATATATATTTAATTCCCTTTTACATATTGTCCCACCCCAAAACCGGAATGATGAAAACGTTCGGGGGTGGAGGATGTCATGTACAGTATCACAACAAAGCATAATAGTAAACAAGCAACAACATCATCCATTGCATTAATAATATAATTTAATACAAGCATGTTCTGTGAAGTTTATACGACACCAAAAATGTCAATCAAAATAAGAGATGAGTCTTGAACGAGCTCCATCTTCTCAAAACCTAGCATCAACTTTAAAGCTGGTGAGTTCATAAGCATTTTAGTGTCATTGTTTGTAAACTTGTTTGTAACAGTTGGATGCATAAGTTTGTAAATGTTTGTATTTCCTAGAAAATCCTATATTTTCTACTAAACGTAGCCTTCTACCAAGGCATCAAATGTTTTGTATGTTTATCTCTTGTAAGAGTGTATATTTTCCCAAGTGTGAGTATCATTAACCAAACATATAGTTTGTACATTACCGTTTATGTGAGAATATCACAATTTGAATGTAATGGGGAAATAATAATAGTAGTGTAGTGTTGTATTAAAGTAACTACTGCTTTACTATCTACCTTAAACTAATTGGAAATTTAAGGTATAATGTGAAATGGTTGCACCATACTTTCGACTAATAACAGGACGATGAATGACGTCGGAAGAAATGACATTTGGCACCGGTGGACTTGCAAGTCCCACTGTAGCGAACAACTAGGTGTAGGATAGTGAATCCAGTATAGATCTATACACAAATTCAGGCTCTCCTTCCAGGAGACTCTAGCTGCAAATCAAGCCATGATAGTGATGCCATGCCCGAATAATTGTTCACATTTATGTTATTGTAGACTTGTATATGTAATGTATGTATTAGAGTATTGTATATTCACTCTATCTAGTATGTAGTATGTTCTCTCTCTTTCTCATATAGTATGCTCTGTTTCAAATATAGTATGTTCTGTTTCTCATATAGTATGTTTTGTTTCTCATATAGTATGTATTGACTCATGTATGAACTGACTCTTCGTAAGCTTCATTGTACTAGAAGTAGTGAGTAGTATCTTCCTAAACTATACCTATTATAGGTTACAGTAGAATTGTTTGTATAACTGAATGTATTGAACTGAGATAAAAGCCTTTATGTCTATACATAAATACATAATATATAACTAAGGATCAAACGACACTTAGACAAACAACAGGGTACTTTAAGTCCACAACTAAAGAAGGAATAGGAAGTAACGTGTGTTATCAGTCCTAAGTCCTTCAAACCTTACTTATAATACTATATATGTATTAGACATGGTTTTGACAATATATAAGTGTAAAAGAGTTTAAGGAAAACGTTTTTCATGTAAGAACAAGTTTGATAAAGAGTTTAACATGTAAAAGAGTTTGATAAACATTTTCAAGTAGTTTAATTGATAAAACAGCTAACAGTATAGCAAATCATTGTTTCGTAGTTATTAATCACATGTGATTGATATAATAACTATAATGTTTCAACATGTATTCCCCCATAAAAGCATTTAAAATCATTTAAAATGTAGATTAAGGGTTATGAACTCACCTGTAGTGAGTTGTTTAGATGAAAGTGTTGGATAGGATGCTAAGTGTCAAGTGAGACTTCAACACACACATATGGATCCTATTTAACATATAATGATACATATATGTATATAAGTAGTGATTTAACAACTAATTAAGCAATTATAGACACCGTAGGACATGGAAAACACTTTGATTCAAGTGCTAGAAGTACAAAAGGGTAGCATCTAAGGGATGTAGGGCCTCACATATCAGTTCACGACCCATGGTAATTACCACATGAGTTTACGGTCCTAATGATTTTACGGCCGTAAACTCATGGTAATTTGTACCATTTTGATGTTTAAGGTTGTTAACTCAAGTTGGATGTGTTCTGGACCAAGTTCTATGTCTTAGGAAGGAATGATGGCACATATGCACCACCATTTAGGGTTTACCGGCAAAGGAGATTGCCTTGGCCATAAACACCTGATGTCCTTGAGTTTCTTGATGTTTTCAAGGTGTTTACTAAGTGATTCAAGCATATAACTAGTTAAGAGTAATGTACTTACTTATAGGAAGCTTGTAGGGTGTTTAAGGTCCAAGAACACTAGTATGTGTTCTTGGTGTACTTGATGAAATGAAGAACACTTGAAGATCTATCAAAATGAAGAGAGTTCATGGATGAAATCATGTACAATCACTAGTTATTGAAGGATATCAACTAATCAAGGGAAGAAACACTTACAATCTTGAAGATTTTAGTGAAAAATCAGATGATACTTGAGAGAGAATGAGTTCTTGGCTTTTAAATGGTAAAAGTGTCATATATATACCATAGAGTTTATGGCACTAAACTCCATTTTATGGCCGTAAACTCCAATTCTTAGAGTATTGAGACTTGAATGTTGCACATTGAACTCTATATTATACTTCCTATAATTACCTCTTGGAGGTACTAGGCTTAGAACAATCAAACAGACTCTAAAGAATGCTAAAAGTTAGCAGAAACAAGTCTGACATTAATTGAAGTGAAGGGTTGTACAAGATAGAAATTTTGGGTTGTCACATCATCCCCTCGTTAGAGAAAATTTCTTCCCGAAATTAGAGTTTAAGCAAATAAATAGTTACAAATAACTAAGTAAAAAGATGAGGATATTTCAATTTCATTTGATCCTCGCGCTCCCAAGTGAATTCAGGTCCTCGCTTGGCGTTCTAGCGAACCTTCACTATCGGGATACGACTTTGTTTTGTTTGCTTAACCTCTCGGTCCATGATCTCTACAGGTTCTTCCATGAAGTTGAGGCTCTCGTTGATCTCGATCTCATTGAGTGGGATTACAAGAGTCTCTTCGGACAGACACTTTTTCAAGTTCGAGATGTGGAAAGTAGAATGTACATTACAGAGTTCGCGGGGTAGATTGAGTTTATAAGCTACTAGGTCGATTCTAGCGAGAATCTCGAAAGGCCCTATGTATCTTGGATTTAGCTTTCCACGCTTTCCGAAGCGTATCAAGCCCTTCTAGGGTGAGAATTTCAAAAGAACGCGGTCTCCCACCTAGAATTCCAAAGGTTTCCTTCGTTTGTCTGTGTAGCTTTTCTGTCGGTCTCTAGAGGCTTTCAATAGTTCACGAATCTGGATGATATTCTCGGTCATTTCCTGAATGATCTCCGGACCTATGAGAGTGCTGTCAGGAACTCGTCCTTTAGCTAACTGGGTGTCACCCACCTCAGCCCAACACAGAGGGGATCTGCACTTACGGCCATATAGTGCTTCAAATGGAGCATCCTTTATGCTCGTGTGATAACTATTGTTGTAGGAAAACTCGACAAGGGATAAATGAGTATCCCATGCCTTCCTAAAGTCGATCACACATGCTCACAACATATCTTCCAAGGTTTGAATAGTTCTCTCACGTTTTCCGTCTGTTTGCGGATGGTAGGCTGTACTCATGTCCAGCCTAGTTCCTAGGGAACTTTGTAGCGACTGCCAGCACCTCGAAGTGAATCTACTATCTCTATCGGATATAATGGATATGCGAACACCATGCAGCTGTACGATCTCCCTGATGTAAGTTCTTGTTAGCTTCTCCATCTTGTAAGTCTCTTTGATTGGTAAGAAATGTGAGGATTTGGTCAATCTATCAACGATGATCCAAATGGTATCAAGTCCACCCATTGTCTTGGGCAACTTGGTTATGAAGTCCATAGTAATCCGTTCCTATTTCCACTTAGGTATCTCTGGTTGCTGAAGTAAACCTGATGGTTTTTGGTATTCGACCTTTACCTTTGCGTAAGTAAGGCATTTACTCACGAAGGTAGCAATCTCTGCTTTCATGTTAGGCCACCAGTATAACTTTTTAAGATCCAGTTACTTCTTATCTGAACCTGGGTGGACGCAATATCGAGTGTTGTACGCCTCGGTTATGACCAAGTCTCTAAAGCCACCGTGTTTCGTTGTCCAGATCCGATCCATGAGATATAAGGCTCTGCCACCCTTGACTTCCAAGTTTTTATCCATCCCTCTTAGGGATTCACTTGCCACATTTTCGGGTTTCAAGGCTTCGAGTTAAGCCTATTTGATTTGTGTGGACAAGTGTGAATGGATAGTCATAGTTAATGATTTGACTCTACGAACAATATTCTTTCCGACTTACGGCGTCAGCTACTACATTGGCCTTGCCGGGATGATGACGAATTTCGCATTCGTAATCAATGAGTAGCTTGACCCACTATCGTTGTCTCATGTTGAAGTCCTTCTGGTCGAATATATGTTGTAGGATTTTGTGTTCTGTAAAGATAGTGCTTTTCGTACCGTACAGATAGTGTCTCTAGATCTTCAGAGCAAACACAACTACTCCTAACTCAGGATCATGAGTGGTGTAGTTGACCTCGTGTGTCTTCAGCTGCCTTGAGGCGTAGGAAATAACCTTACCTCTTTGCATTAGAACACAACCGAGCCCTTGATTTGATGCATCACAATAGACTATAAAGTATTCTATTCCTTCTGGGAGGGATATTATCGGTGCGGTGCATAAGGCTTGTTTCAGCATTTGGAATGCTTTCTCTTGCTTCTCTTCCCAGTCAAAGGCCATGCCCTTCTGGGTCAAAGTTGTAAGAGGTTTCGCAATTCGAGAGAAGTTCTGTATGAACCTACGATAGTAGCCAGCAGGACATAGAAATTGGTGAATTTTTGTAGGTGTCTTCAGTGCTGACCACTTCTCAATGGCTTCAATTTTGGAAGGGTCCACATGAATTCCCTCTTCACTAACAACTTGACGCAGGAATTCAACTCTTCGAATCCAGAACTCGCATTTAGAGAACTTCGTGTTGAGCTTCTCTGATCGTAACGTTTCCAAGATCTGACGTAGATGCTTACTATGCTCTTCCTTACTATGAGAGTAGATAAGTATGTCATCTATAAAGACAATGACGAACTGATCCAAGTAAGTACAACATACCCTATCCATTAAGTCTATGAATACTGCAGGCACATTGGTCAATCTGAATGGCATCACTGCAAACTCGTAGTGTACGTAACGAGTTCGGAAGGCTGTCTTCGGGACATCCTCCTCTAGCACTCGTAACTGGTGATACCTGGATCTCAGATCTATCTTCGAAAAGAAATTTTCCCCTTGAAGCTGGTCGAACAAATCGTCTTTACAAGGTAGAGGGTAACGATTCTTAATGGTAAGCTTGTTGCGCGCCCTGTAGTCGATCCAAATATGAAATAATCCGTCTTTCTTCTTGACGAACAAGACCGGTGCTCCCCATGGTGAGAAGCTTGGTCTAATAAAGCCCTTGTTGAGCAGTTCGTTAAGTTGACCAGATAGTTCTTGCATCTTTGCGGGTGCTAGATGATAGGGAGATTTGGCTATCGGGGTAGCCCCTAGAGTTAGGTCGATTATGAAATCGACTTGACGTTGTGGAGGTAATCCTGGGAGTTCTTCTGGAAAGATGTCGGGAAAATCGCGTACTACCAAGATGTTCTTAATGTCCTTCATCTCTTGGCTCACATCGACAACATGAGCAAGGAATGTGCGACATTCCTTTCGCATGTATTTATGGGCTTGAATACCTGAGATGATACGAAGGTTCGTGCCGGGTTTTTCGCCATATACTACTAGAGTTTCGCCAGACGGCTGATTAAGGCGAATAGCCTTTTCATAACACATGATGTCGGCACGATGCAGACTCAACCAATCCATGTCGATAATGACATCGAAACTTTTAATTGAGACCAACATGAGGTCGATTGAAAATGAATGGCTATGTAGAGTTAGATTACATCCTATGTATATATTGATAGTGATCTCAGCCTTTCTGTTAGCGATTTCTACAGTGAACGGTTCCTTAATTGTTCGTGATTTTTGCTTAATTAATTGAGCAAATTTCTGGTTTACAAAACTCCTCTCCACTTCACTATCAAACAGAATGCATGCATATGAGTTATCAAGGAGAAACATACCAGTGACCACTGTGGCGTCGGCAACTGCTTCCTTGTGGCCTATGGACAAAACTCTTCCCACTCCACCGGCATTCCCTGCCATCGGGCAGTTCCTATTGAAGTGGCCGGCCTCGCCATAACCGTAGCAAGCTTGGCCCACACCAGTGTCGGGGACTTGGTTAATTGGCCTTGTCGGAGATTTGCAGAAGCAGGTAGTGTGCCCCTTCATGTTGTAGTTACCACACTGCATTTCCCAATAGGCTCCAGAGTGGTGGAAGTTGCATCTGTTGCACTTGGGTAAACTTCCAACGTACTTCTTTACCGGAGCAGCAGTGGCAGGTGTTATCGTAGCATGAACGGCCACAACCTACTGCTTTTTGGCAGCTTTCAACTTCTTTTTGTCATCCCAGAACTTCCGATTGGCAGCAGAGGCTTTGGAGGGTTCTGAGATGGCTAGGGTTGTTGTTGACGATGGGGTAAGGACCCCATGGTCAATGATTCGTTGTGCCAACCGCTTGGCACTATCAAATGTAATGGTGTTTGAAGCTAAAACATTCCCCTAAAATGGAGGCACCAGCCCCCAAATGTACCTCTCTATTTTCTTTCCCTCCGTGTGAACCATGTTGGGACACAGGGCCACCAACTCACTGAATCTGGCAGTATAGGAAACTATGTCGGATCCCTTCATGGTTAGGCTCCATAGTTCCTGTTCTAATTTCTTGATTTCTGCCCTCGGGCAGTATTCCTCAATCGTGAGCTCTCTTAGAGCTTCCCAGCCTATAGAATTTGCCACCACTCGAGTAAGTGACTTGACATGGATATTCCACCATGTTAGGGCTTTTTCCTCGAAGGTGCAAGCAGCGAACTTGACTTGACTTTGCTCCCTTCTAGGCAGGAGCAAATTTTGAAAATTGATTCGGTCTTCTCGAACCATTGCGAGAGGGAAATGACTCCGCCAGTCCCTTTAAAGGAATTTGGCTTGCAATTGGTGAAGTGCTTGTAGGAGCACTCTCTCGAGCGCACAGGTACCTAACCTTGATTTGATTGGACAAGTGTTCCACCTCCGTTGGTACCCTGGTTGTTGTGGTATTGTGACATGGCTATAGCAACAGCCGCAACTACCACAACATTAAGAGTTGTCGTATCAAACTGTGAAGGAGGAGGTGTTGTAGTTACTGGAGGATTGCGTCTTATTGATCGACACGGAGGCATCTTTAACTAAAAAGTTTACAAAGAGGAACACAATAGTAAGAGTCAATCGTAAGCATAGTAAGAGTGATCCATGAACTAAATTGTCATAGCCCAACTATTGAATGAGTGTTTGTTTTGAAATAAAGACACCAAATTGGAATAAGGAATCACAAGAGTAGCGACTTTGCAATAGATTAGATAACTGTCGATATTACTAGTATTAATGATGTAAACAAGTTCAGTAAAAATGAACTAACAATAGGTCTTACATCATACAATAAAGGAAAATGTTGACAGTTTAGAAGTCTAGTTAAAGTACTTGGAAGATAGGAATAATTTACAAGCAAGTGCTACTAAGAGCACAGATAAGAAGGATATCCCTTAAACCAAAAGGAAAGATGAGCTAGACATCTTCTACTGGCGATAGGTACTCCTCGAGCGGCCCCTCATATCAGCTAGTTGACGACTATGTCCTGAACATGTCGTTTGTAAGCTCTTTGACGCACTCAAAGTTCTATGACTTCGGCTAGGGATGGAACTAATTATTGCTGTAGAGTCTCATTGGATGTACTATTCCTTTCCATTGCCTCCTCGAGATGGTGAATGCGGACCTTGTTAACACCAAAGTTGGCGTTAATTTCAATGACTCAGTCGATCGCTGCCCGACCTTGATCGATATCCTGAGCAATCCTACGGACCATGGTGGGCAGGACTCGGTCAGCTGAGCCTCCCTTGCTTAAATTATAAAAACTTTGGTCTCCATTGAAGGGTAAGGGTTGACCCCACTCATCACTCCAACGGTTCAAGTTTGTCTCCCACAAGGGTGTGGGACCTTGAAATGTTGGTCGGGGGTTAAGGTTTGGGACTTGAACCCCTTGAGGTAGGTTGTTGACTTCTGGCTCGGAGTCAGAACTATCACAAAAGCCTTCAGCATGGTGATCGTCCAATGGGATTAGATGATCATCTTCTGTCTCTTCTTCAAGCCATCGAGCATTGCCTTCATTTAGGAAGTATGGGTCGCTGTGGGGATGGAATCCAGCCATGCTATCTACGTGAGAAAAGGGATAAGGAAGTAATTAATAGATGCACTAACTAGCTAATTTTAAGATGATCTTTATCAGTTACTTCAACACTTGTTTAGTGCACCAGTTATATGTAATCCAAAACACGATAGACCTTCGAATAAGTGAACCTAACTCGAAACCCACAACCAAACAAGGAACATGGAGTAAAGCAAAGATTACAGATTCTAAGTCTATGACATCCTAGTTACATATAACCTTAGCGTATCCACTTAGCAACTATTGACCTACTATTAAAGACCTTTTTAGTTATCAGATAAGAATTATTGTAACATAAAATACTCCTATAGTATTTTAGGTTTATGTTTTGTAATAAGGTTTTCATTGTAGTAGTGTTGGTATGTTTTTAGACTTGTTGCCATATCACAACCATTCTTGGGCATATGCTAATCACTCCTTGGACCAACATAGTTGATCATGCTATGTCACTCCCAGGACTGACTATACATCCCCAAGCCTACTTAAGATATTCAACAATCGTAATACTTTTGTTCTGTCCTAGTGACAATGATTTTAGTTTGACTGCAGGTATGTATACTTGGTTAAATATTTTAACATTTAAAAGTATAAACTCTTGATCATAGTATTTAATCCCGATAAGTTTATAGTTTGTATATATTTTATGGGTTGATATAATCGATTCACTATAAATGATGCTCTGATACCAATCCGTCACACCCCAAAACCGGAACGGTGGAAACGTTTGGGGGTGTAGGACGTGATGTACAATATCACAACAAAGCAAAGTAGTAAACAAGCAACAACATCATCCATTGCATTAATAATATAATTTAATACAAGTGTGTTCTGTGAAGTTTATAAAACACCAAAAATGTAAATCAAAATAAGACATGAGTCTAGAACGAGCTCCATCTTCTCAAAACCTGGCATCAGTACCTATCTACTGATGACCTAAGAATACAAGTTATTTTGAAAGAGTTGATTAGCTTTAAAGCTGGTGAGTTCATAAGCATTTTAGTTTTATTGTTTGTAAACTTTTTTGTAAGTGTTGGATGTATAAGTTTGTAAATGTTTGTAGTAAATGTTTGTATTTCCTAGAAAATCCTATATTTTCTACTAAATGTAGCCTTCTACCAAGGCATCAAATGTTCTGTATGTTGGTCTCTTGTAAAATTGTATATTTTCCCAAGTGTTACTATCATTAACCAAAAATATAGTTTCTACATTACCCTTTATGTGAGAATATCACAATTTGAATGTAATGGGGAAATAATAATAGTAGTGTAGTGTTGTATTAAAGTAACTACATTTGTACTATCTACCTTAAACCAAATTGAAATTTAAGGTATATTGTGAAATGGTTGCACCATACTTTTGACTAATAACACGATGATGAAAGACGTCAGAAGAAATGATATTTGGCACCCGTAGACTTGCGAGTCCCACTGTAGCGAACAACTAGGTGTAGGATAGTCAATCCAGTATAGATCTATACACAAATTCACGCTCTCCCTCCAGGAGACTCTGGCTAAAAATCATGCCATGACAACGATGCCATGGCCTGAATAATGGTTCATATTTATGTTATTGTATACTTGTATATGTAATGTATGTACTGCAGTATTGTATGTTCTCTCTGTCTAGTATGTAGTATGTTCTCTCTGTTTCTTTTATACTATGTTCTGTTTCTCATATATTATGTTTTGCTTCTCATATAGTATGTATTGACTCATGTATTAACTGACTCTTTGTATGCTTCATTGTACTAGAAGTAGTGAGTAGTACCTTCCTAAACTATATGTTATAGTTTACTAGTAGAATTGGATATATAACTGAATGTATTGAACTGAGATAAAAGCCTTTATATCTATACATATATACATAATATATAACTAAAGATCAAATGACACTCGGACAAACAACAGGGTACTCTAAGTCCACAACCAAACAAGGAACAGGGAGTAAAGTATGTTATTAGTCTAAAGTCCTTCAAACCTTACTTATATAACTATATATACATTAGACATGGTTTTGACAATATATAAGTATAAAAGAGTTTAAGGAAATGGTTTGTCATGTAAGAACAAGTTTGATAAACATTTTGAAGTAGTTTGATTGATAAAACAGCTAACATTATAGCAAATCATTTTTTGGTAGTTATTAATCACATGTCATTGATATAATAAATACAATGTTTCAACTTGTATTCCCCCCCCCCCATAAAAGCATTTAAAATCATTTAAAAGGTAGATTAAGGGGTATGAACTGACCTGTAGTAAGTGGTTTGGATGAATGTGTTGGATAGGATGCTAAGTGTCAAGTGAAGACTCGAACACACACACGGATCCTATTTAACATATAATAATAATACATATATGTATCTAATTACTGATTTAAAAACTAATTAATTGAGTATAGACACCCTAGGACATGGAAAACACTTTGATTCAATTGCTAGAATTACAAAAGGGTTGCATCTAAGGGTTGTAGGGTTTCACATAGGAGTTTACACCCCATGGTAATTACCACATGAGTTTATGGCCCCCAATGAGTTTAAGGACGTAAACTCATGGTAATTTGTACCATTTTGATGTTTAAGGTCCTTAACTCAAGTTGGAAGTGTTCTACACCAAGTTCTAAGTCTTAGGAAGGAATGATGGCACATATGCACCACCATTTAGGGTTTATGGCCAAAGGAGATTGCCTTGGCTGTAAACACCTCATGTTCTTGAGTTTCTTGATATTTTCAAGGTGTTTGCTAAGTGATTCAAGCATGTAACTAGTTAAGAGTAGTGTACTTGTAACATTCGAAAAATACAACCAATTTAAATTTTTCAAAACAACCTGATTTTCACTAAATTGTGTACAAAAAGGTTTTCAATACAAATCATTTAGATTATTCCCAGAATCACATTGCTACAAAATCATGAGGAGCGGTACGATCGCGCCTTCGCCTTGCCACGGTCTCCTGAAGAACCTGAAAAACGTTAAACCACAACTGTAAGCCCGAAAGCTTAGTGAGATACCCCCAAAATACCAACCACGTATACGCCCTTCCAGGCTGCAACCTTCCGGTCCAAAACATATAAAACATACATAACATAACAGAACATAGAACAACCATGCATATCGGGTCTACTGGGTGACTGGTCCGCCGTATCAGGCCTTCAGTCCATCGGATCCATCCTCCAGGTCTAGTCATGTCCTTCGAGTCTACAGTGGGGTTGGTCCGCCCGCATCGGGCCTTCAACCCACCGGTCCACTCTCTGAGTCTACAGTGTGACTGGTCCGCCCGCATCAGGCCTTCAGTCAGCCTGGTCCACTCTCTGAGCCTCGGCACGTCTGGTCCACCCTCGTGGGGCCTACAGCCTATCCGGACCGCCCGCTGGGCCTTCGGAACACTCATAGTCAACAAACCGAACAAATAGATCACATAGCATATCATTACCCTACCCAGGTCACCGACCTAACCGGTCACTAGCATAGCATCACTTTATATATATCGGGAAACTGACCTTAACAAGGTCTCCTAGCATGTACCATCCTAGCTACCAGGATGGAGACACATCAAACAATAACATAATAACCATATCCGAATCTCAATCCAATAAAGGGCCGACCTTGGTGCCTTAGACCCTGTTGATATAGTGAGGATAACTCACCTCGAAACTGTCGGCAGAAAGGATAAGATCCCGCTGCTCCGAACTTTGACACGAACTCCTCCACTGAACATCAAAACATACAACTCAATAAATGCCCTTACTTACCAAAATACCCCCGGAAGACAACTGGTCAACCTTGGACAAGTCAAAGTCAACCCCTGACTGACCCTACTCGCCGAGTCAACCTGATGACTCGCCGAGTCCTTATGCTTAGAACTTCCCTCAATTAGCGACCCAACTCGCCGAGTCACCCCAAGACTCGTCGAGTCCAACAACTCTGAGTCCACTCGCACCCAACTCACCGAGTCATCCCTTGACTCACCGATTCCTCGACTCAACCAGAAATATTGGGACATCCTCGACAAGACTCGCCGAGTCCAAATGGACTCGTCGAGTCCAAGGCTATCTTCAACCTACTCGCCGAGTTGTTCTTCCAACTCATCGAGTTCCAGGCCATCTTCAAGCAACTCGTCGAGTCCACCCATGTGACTCGTCGAGTACCACCGGTCTGAATCCATACAGAAGCATCTCAGGCCATGCAATTGATCCAAAACATAGATCCAACCTCCTACAATCCATCCATCACATAAAGTGGCAAACTTTATGTGAATCTAAACAGATCTAGGCCTTATTCACCTTAGAACCAAGGTTTGGGACATGGTAGCTCCATTAACAACACAAGAACAGGGGCTTTAATGCTCTTAAGATCTTCTCCACTCCAGATCTGAGGTAGCAACCTCAGATCCATACCCCAAACATCAAGATACCACATAACCAAGCACCCCACACAACCCCAAAATGAGGAACTAGGAGACCACAGCCCAAGAACGAAAGTATTACCTCCAAAAGATGCCTCAATAGCAATGAAACTCGAATCCAAGCAAAGCCCTTTGATCCAAGCCACTTCTCCTTCAAGATTTCTTCAACCAACACCTCTCCAAGCTCTAATTTGCTCAACAATGGGACTCTCCACGAATCTCGGGTTTCTGGAACTCAAGGGGGGGAATAAGGGAGGCTATGGAGGGGTATAATGATCTTTATATAGGGCTCAACCCCGAAAATTAGGGTATTTCTCCATACAGCACCTACTTGTCGAGTCCATCTTTGGACTCGCCGAGTAGGCCACTTGATACGCGACCATAGTCGCTACCTGACTCACCGAGTCTATCCATGGACTCACCGAGTCACCCTCTAAAACTTATACTTTTAGCCCTTCAACTCTACTCTTGCGATTTCGGGATGTTACAATTCTCCACCACTTAAGTTAGGCTTCATCCTCGAAGCCTACGACATCTCATCTTCAAATTACTTCCCACGACGCGCCACCTGACCTTGACCGAACCAAGTCCCTCAAGGTACAACCATAGAAACCAGAAGCTCACTTTCTCCTTCCATACGGTGTCCCCACCACCTACTCAAACCGCGCACCAGCTGTACCCTCCGATAACCACACTCAACAACCGAGAATTATCCATGATGCCTTACTGCTCCAATTCTCATCTTTCACTTGACTCATATGGCTATAAAGCCACGAACCATCGGATCCCCGATCCGAATTCCACTCCATCCATCCCATGACGACCGAAAGACCCATTATTCCATTCCGGAGCAACTCCCCCGAGTTCTCCTCTCGCAATCACACACACATGATGATCTAGCTCTAGCACCCTTAGGTTTGGAAAACCTGATACACTGATGATATCCTCAAACATCCTTCCAGGATGAACCGCTAATACATACCCAAAACCCTGATCAGAATCTCACTGAGAGTCCAAGACTCTTTCTCTGTATCCCTTCCGAACCCCTCTCCCTGGATCTACGCCACGGTATTCTCTCCGTGCCCTGAGCAACATATCAAGTCGAATGAGATTTTATTCTATCGCCACAACACACTACTCAAAGACCATCGACGGACCAGTCCAATCATAACTCTACACTGCCGCTTTCACTTCCGTGAATTCGCACTCCCTTTTTGGAATTTCATTCCTCCCTCTTTCCTTACCAAAGAGACCACTCGTCCGCCCAGTCACCATGACAGGCACTATGGTGCTCATCCCATGCTACATTACCTCTTTAAAGCGTACCCGACATCCATGCATCACCACTACTCTGACTCTCATCACAGGGACTCTCAAGCCCATGCACTACCTTCACTGCTCAAGATCGCTACTCGGGGCCAGACCTCCCAATGTAATCACACAGCAACATACGCAACCCATAACCTCGAACCGATCCAATAATACTCGTAGAGTCTTCAGCATGACTGGACCGCCTCCCCAGGCCTTCAGCCAATCTGGACCACTCTCAGAACCTTCAACCAATCTGACTGGACCATCCTCCGAGCCTTCGGTCTGACTGGTATGCCTACCGGCCTTCAGTCTATCCGGACTGCTCAACTAGCATTCATCATTCCAAACTATCCCTTCGGGAAATCCTCCCGTGCATACCGTTCTAGCCCTCTAGGAGTTCCAAACTGTATCTCCATCATACCTACTCTATCCCGGCCGGATCCCATGCCTTCCACAATCAATTGTTCTAGGTCTGTATTCCGCCCCGCACGCCTGATACCCACCCACACGAGCATGCTCTCGGCTGAAAGAAATACCGCTGAATTCCCCAAACAGCTAAACAACCACTCAGGCCCAACGATCATCCGGAGAATTTCCAATTCTCCCCCACTTAAGACACTGACAAATAATCACCGGTCGCCATCACCGATCTCCCAAAGCAACCTTGCAGAAAATCAACACTTACACGCAAAATGTTTCTCACCAGCGCCAAAAACTTTCATAAAAATCATGTTTCCACGCTGCACAACCCGCTCGAAAGGAACCCAATCTTCAACTATCCATTCCTCAGACTGCAGAATCTACCCGGCCTTCAAACCAACGCTGCATCCGCCACCAATCCTCACAAACATAATCAACGATAGCTCGAAGTACTAATCCATAACCATATCGATCCTTCAGGGAACAAAGGATACCAAAACGAAATCTCGATCACAACTCACCAAACCCTCAAGGAACAACGGATACCACACGAAAACCCGAAACGCAATTCCATAACCAACCAACGAAACCAACAGATAACAATACTCCACAACAATCATAAATAATCAAAAACAGCAGAAAGAACATACCCGCAGCAGCAAGCTGAAAAACACGACCCTAAGCCCTTGGGGGCTCCGCTCCACCCTGACCTCCACCTGTGATCCTCAACGTAGCCGGTGCTGGAGCCTGCACCGGTCCTGCAGCAAGCCGTGGACAGTTGACCTTCAAATGTCCAACCTGATGACAATGATAGCATATCCTCAAATCCCGAACCAGCACTGACTGCCGACAATCCCTCGCATAGTGTCCCTCCTTTCCGCACTTGCGGCATGCTCCACCGAACCGACAAACCCCGGCGTGACCCCTTCCACACTTTCCACAAACGTGGTTACCCTGATCTCCCATCCTGGAATCAACGGTCTTAGACCGTTTCGTCGCCGGCTGCGACTGAACCGGAGCTTGCCTCAGCTCACGCATATGCAACTCAATCTCTAACTCACGCCGCCTGGCGGCCTCCTGCAACTCCAGCAAAGTCTCGCACCTCAGCATAGACACAAACTGTCTGATGTCTCTCTTTAGCATACTCAGATATCGGGACATCTGAGCCTGCTCCGAAGCGAACTCAGGGCAAAACATCGCCCTCTCAGTAAACATCCTGGTGATTTCCGTCACTGATTCCGAATCCTGTTTCAGCTCCAAGAACTCCTGAGCCAACCTCTCCCTCTCGACCTGCAGAACATAACGAGTGCTGAACATCTCTCTGAACCGATCCGATGAAATCGCAGCTCTCTGCGCATCCGAGTACGACCCTGTGGTCAATCTCCACCAATCCTTTGCCCCGAGCCTTAACAGGTTCAGAGCACACCTCACCCTCTGATCAGCAGGGCATGAACACGTGAAGAAACATCCCTCCACATCTGATAACCATCTCATAGCAACGATCGGATCCTGAACTCCATCAAAAGTGGGAGGCTTCGTATTCTCGAAGTCCCGATACTGAAAACCCCTACTAGCTCCTCCTCCTGTCGCTGCTACCGCTGCTGTAGCTGCCGCAGCAGCCGTCTCCGTGAGAGACGCATAGCACTCATCAAAATACTCCACCATGGCGGTCTTGATCGACCCAAACAACTCTGGCAGCTTAGCCCGAACCAATGCAGCAACCTCATCATGTAGGATCTCACCAATCCTCGCATCCAACTCGTGCGTACTCATCTGACTGACAACCTCGGGTTGTACAGACCCACCCGGAACTCCCTCTCCTGCTCCTGATCCTGACTTGGATCCACTCCCAGCATGCCCTGAAATCTCCATACTGAAAATAAAACACCAAAATCTCAGACATATTCCACGATCCCGGGAACCACCTCTCATCCCAACCCTAGAGGTCATGGTTTCCCTGATACGCATATGAATCCGTGCTTTCAGTAGTACGGGCCCATACTACCTTCCACACCTACCCATATTTGCATGAAGTACTTCCACAACACTCTAGCGACATACATATAACAACGCTCCATCCTCACAACTAGAGGAACACTAGAAATTTCTCACAAGGAACCCTAGGCTAGCGGGCATCATAAATCAGGCAACTCATCAAGAAATCCTGAAGATCCCTAGCCTAACTCTAGCATGCGGTTCTATCAAAGCTCAAGAAAACAATTGTCATGTATGGTATTTTGGGGTTACTTACTGGCTCCGGCTGATCGTACCTCCGCGTCCTCCTTTACTTATTTTGAAAACCATTTTAAATTTTCTTTTGAAAACCCTCCTCGATTTGAGACTGGAGTCACACAAGTGTTTCTCCAATTCACGCATCGGGCCTTCAGTCGGCCTGGTCCACTCTCCGAGCCTCGGCACGTCTGGTCCACCCTCGGGGGGCCTACAACCTATCCGGACCGCTCGCTGGGCCTTCGGAATAATCGGTCCACCCTGGGTATCTTGGCCTACAGCACAAAGCAGAACCCGCCTCAACCCATCTCCAGTCCAAACAACCATGTGCACAAAACATACAATCATATAACACTCATAGTCAACAAACCGAACAAACAGATCACATAGCATATCATTACCCTACTCAGGTTACCGACCTAACCGGTCACTAGCATAGCATCACTTTATATATATCGGGAAACTGACCTTAACAAGGTCTCCTAGCATGTACCATCCTAGCTACCAGGATGGAGACACATCAAACAATAACATAATAACCATAACCGAATCTCAATCCAATAAAGGGCCGGCCTTGGTGCCTTAGACCCTGTTGATATAGTGAGGATAACTCACCTCGAAACTGTCGGCAGAAAGGATAAGATCCCGCTGCTCCGAACTCTGACACGAACTCTTCCACTGAACATCAAAACATACAACTCAATAAATGCCCTTAATTACCAAAATACCCCCGAAAGACAACTGGTCAACCTTGGACAAGTCAAAGTCAACCCCTGACTGACCCTACTCGCCGAGTCAACCTGATGACTCGCCGAGTCCTTATGCTCAGAACTTCCCTCAATTAGCGACCCAACTCGCCGAGTCACCCCAAGACTCGTCGAGTCCAACAACTCTGAGTCCACTCGCACCCAACTCACCGAGTCATCCCTTGACTCACCGATTCCTCGACTCAACCAGAAATATTGGGACATCCTCGACAAGACTCGCCGAGTCCAAGGCTATCTTCAACCTACTCGCCGAGTTGTTCTTCCAACTCGTCGAGTTCCAGGCCATCTTTAAGCAACTCGTCGAGTCCACCCATGTGACTCGTCGAGTACCACCGATCTGAATCCATACAGAAGCATCTCAGGCCATGCAATTGATCCAAAACATAGATCCAACCTCCTATAATCCATCCATCACGTAAAGTGGCAAACTTTACGTGAATCTAAAGAGATCTAGGCCTTATTCACCTTAGAACCAAGGTTTGGGACATGGTAGCTCCATTAACAACACAAGAACAGGGGCTTTAATGCTCTTAAGATCTTCTCCACTCCAGATCTGAGGTAGCAACCTCAGATCCATACCCCAAACATCAAGATACCACACAACCAAGCACCCCACACAACCCCAAAATGAGGAACTAGGAAAACACAGCCCAAGAACGAAAGTATTACCTCAAAAAGATACCTTAATAGCAATGAAACTCGAATCCAAGCAAAGCCCTTTGATCCAAGCCACTTGTCCTTCAAGATTTCTTCAACCAACACCTCTCCAAGCTCTAATTTGCTCAACAATGGGACTCTCCACGAATCTAGGGTTTCTGGAACTCAAGGGGGGGAATAAGGGAGGCTGTGGAGGGGTATAATGCTCTTTATATAGGGCTCAACCCCGAAAATTAGGGTTTTCTCCATACAGCGCCTACTCGCCGAGTCCATCTTTGGACTCGCCGAGTAGGCCACTTGATACGCGACCATAGTCACGACCTGACTCTCCGAGTCTTTCCATGGACTCGCCGAGTCACCCTCTGAAACTTATACTTTTAGCCCTTCAACTCTACTCTTGCGATTCCGTGATGTTACAGTACTTACATATAGGAAGCTTGTAGCGGTGTTTAAGGTCCAAGAACACTAGTGTGTGTTCTTAGTGTTGTTGGTGAAATGAAGAACACTTGAAGATCTATCAAAATGAAGAGATTTCATGGATGAAATCATGTACAATCACTAATTATTGAAGGATATCAACTAATCAAGGGAAGAAACACTTACAATCTTGAAGATCTTAGTGAAAAATAGGATGATTCTTGAGAGAGAATGAGTTCTTGGATTTTAAATGGCAAAGTAACTAAAAATGACTAAGTGTCATATATATACCATAGAGATTACGACCATAAACTCCATTTTATGGTTATAAACTCCAATTCTTAGAGTTTTGAGACTTGAATGTTTCACATTGAACTCTAGAGTATACTTCCTATAATTACCTCTTGAAGGTACTAGGCTTAGAACACTCAAACAGACTCTAAACAATGCTAAAAGTTATCAGAAACAAGTCTTACTTTGAATGAAGTGAAGGGTTGTACAAGATAAAAATTTCGGGTTGTCACACATATACTTATTTTTATGCATATGCATATAATTATCCATATGTATGTAATTATTAATATTCAAATACATATACTTATTCTTATGCATATTTCATATTATACATATGGATATGCATATAATTATGAATATGCATATGCACATTTCATACATTTAGTCTAATGCATCTTAAAAATTAATATTTTTTTTTATTCCTATGAATATGCTAATTTTCAAAAACGTCATATGTATTAACTTTCATTATGCATATATTTATTCTTATACATACGCATATGCTTATTCAAATTTCATATGGATATGCAAATGCATATGCATATACATAAGCATAATCATATGTATTAAAATGGCATGTTTGATCGTATACTTAATTTTGTGCATGTGGATATGCATATGTATATACTTATTCATATTTATTTTCATATTCTTATTCTTATGCGTATACATATGCATATACTTATTCATATGCACATGCACATATATTTCATATGCATATGCATGTACTTATTCTTTGCATATGAATATGTAGATGTGTATATATATATATATATATATATATATATATATATATATATATATATATATATATATATATATATATATATATATATGATATACATACTTATTTGTATGTAAATACATATACTTATGAATATTTACATAATTATTAATATGAATATGCATATGTCATATACATAACCAAAATCATATTCATTTAACTGCCTTATACATATATGTAGCATCCCCCTCTAGCATGTAGCACAACATTTTTCGTTTAGGGCTCCTGACGCGAAAACTTCACAGGGGGTCACTCATGCTTGGATTGCTCTCACCCGGGCTCCCTTAATGGCACAGTTCTTATGGGATCTGCTACATGCATGGCTTTAAAACGTGTTGTAACAAGGAAGGTATCCACACCCCTTATAAGGAAATGTTGCGTTCTCCTTCCAAGCTGATGTAGGATCAGTTGTACCCCACCTTCACCCCCCATTATAGGGTTTGACGTCCCCGTCGAACACATCGTTCCGTGCCCCAACTCTGACACCAACTTGTAACAACGTAATTTTTCACCCAAAATTTTTCTTATTTTTTAAAAATATTTATTTAATAGAATATGTTACAAAATACTTATTATGCGTATTTCAAAACATCACCAATGTTACTTTCATATTAAAACAAACTCATCAAAATTTAAAGTTCAGAAAAACATAATGATGAAAACCCAACATCTCCAAATGGTATTAGAGCTAGGGAACTGGTTGATTTTCGTTGGGGACGTTGAAACATATAATGGTGAGTGAATGTGCATTACACCTAATCCCACATTGGCTTGGAAGGAGCACGAAACATTTCCTTATAAGGGTGTGGATACCTTCTTTGTCACAATGCTTTTTAAAGCTATGAGTAGAACAGATCCCATAAAAACTATGTTGTTAAGCGTGCTCAGGCAAGAGCAATCCAGGCATGGGTGACCCCTTGGGAAGTTTTTGTTCTGGGAGCCCAAAGCGGACAATATTGTGACACGTACCAAGAGGTGGGGAGGCGGTGTTACAAGTGGTATCAGAGCTGGGGCACGGATCGATGTGTTCGACGGGGATGTCGAGCCCTATAATGGGGGGTAAAGGTGGGGTACACCTGATCCCACATTGGCTTGGAAGGAGAATGAAGAATTTCCTTAAAAGTGGTCTGGATACCTTCCTTGTCACAACCTATTTTAAAGCCGTGAGGGCAACAAATCCCTTAAGAACTCTGCAGTGAAACGAGCCCGGGCGAGAGCAATCCAGGGATAGGTGACCCCCTGGGAAGTTTTCACGTCGGGAGCCCAAATCGGAAAATATTGTGATACGTGTAAAATCGGGATGTTACAATATACTTATTTTATGCGTATGCGCACACACACACACACACACACACACACACATATATATATATATATATATATATATATATATTTATTTATTTATTTATATTTATATATTCATATGTTTATTCACTCCTATGTAATTCTATACGGATCCTCTCTCTCTCTCTCTCTCTCTCTATCTCTATTGTGGAAAGTGTTATTCTATGAGAATGACTAAGAGAATAGGTTCTTTGGTAATGTGAATATGTTAAAAGTCACATAAATATCATCATTATCACGAATTCCCACTAATTCTTATTATATTTTGTTCTTACACATCGTTTTTGTTCTTACATAATGACTATTAAGAACACATTCTAACCGAATGAAAAATCATAAAAAACGTCGATACTACCATTTAAGACGGTTTAGTTAGTGAAAATACGGGTTAATGCTAATAGTTAGTTGAGGTTTAACGTATTCACATTACCAAAAAAAAAGTCTCTTATTTATTTTCACAGAATAACACTCTCCACACATCCGCACAATAGATGTTCATCCATATATGAACGTAACTCTCTATTTCTCTCTCCCTCTCTCCCTCCCTCCCTCCCTCTCTCTCTCCATATATATATATATATATATATATATATATATATATATATATATGTGTGTGTGTGTGTGTGTGTGTGTGTATGTGTGTGTGTATATATATATATATATATATATATATATATATATAAATTTTAAAAACAAGAAATAACATATGAAATTCTTATGTAATTAATATGAAAGAGCAAACATAGGATACATATATATTTCTACATAAGTATGTCCATGAAGGTGAATCTTTTAAACATGGATAGAAAGGATTTCACATATAATTCTTCTCCACTTGCAGAAGACATGTCATCTTTGAATAATAGAGGGTTCCCTTCTTTATTTTATATATCATAACATATTATAGAAGTTTTGATGAAGAACACCACAAGAACATGTTGATGGGAAAAAAACTTAAAACCAAATGACATTTATATCGGGAGAATGAGAAGAAAAAGTACAAAGAGAACTGTAAGGTAAAAAAAAAGTAAAATCAATGGAAAAGTTACAGGACTAAGAAGAAGAAGAACTGGAAGAAGAATCGGAAAAATCAAAAGAAAAATTGGAAGAAGAATCGGAACAAGGACGAGGAGGACAGGAAGTAAAAGAAAACCAAGAAAAATGGATAAAAATA
The DNA here is from genome assembly GCF_052625555.1 of Lactuca saligna. Taxonomy (NCBI): domain Eukaryota; kingdom Viridiplantae; phylum Streptophyta; class Magnoliopsida; order Asterales; family Asteraceae; genus Lactuca; species Lactuca saligna. The sequence goes on along the minus strand of NC_136421.1, from coordinate 146,849,661 downwards.
AGATGATGTGACCGACCATGAGCAAAATAATAAGTCCCATTCTTGAAATGAATATATTTCCATATGCATTTCAGACTCCTTAAATTTAATAAATAGTGAAGTTACGTGCATGGTATTCTTGTTTTTTCATAAAATTGGCATGTCTTCATTACTAAACAAAATTTTTACCAAGTGAAGTATCACAAACTCTTCCTTCTTTGCCTCTTGAAGTTGGATGTTTATTAAAATTCCAATGTGTGTAAATATATGTATAATTTGTCAAATACATGATACTAAAAGTAGAAAAATAATATATTTTAAACATGGTATTGTATTCTTTACAAAAAACATAACAAAAATTTCAAGGGTAAAATAACTGGATGTCAGGTTTAAATGAAAATATAAGATCTAATAAGAATATTATATTTCTTATCAAATGTTGATCACTTTTATTCAAGAAAAAAGATTGCTCAGCCATTCAACAGGAGAAGTGTGTTTTCTGACATATTGTTATGGGTCATATTTTACATATGTCTAGGATTGGTGAATTTTGTATTCTATTTGGATCATACATTCTATTAAGATCTTGAATTTTGATATTATCGAACATTTTTGCCAACACTTTTTGTTTTTTTATTATTAGACAGGATGAAATTAAGCACCAAGATGAAAACCAAGTCAAAACATGTTTATAAAGGTTATGTTTAAATACATCGGAAAATTTAACAGTTCAAAAGAAGATATGATCAAGCTCTCACATATATAGGAGAATTAGTAGGCTGTTAAATATACAAATAGAATGGATGGGAATAAAACATATACACTCTGCACCATCACTTCTGATTATTTTCTATACTCTTATTCTCTAAAATCTCTTTACCCACTTGTAAATGTTATTGTTTAAATATTAACTCTAAGGAAATATGACCTTCATCACCCCAGAGATCTTGTGTTGAATATCTTGAGTGATCTACGTCTTTCCGTGTACATTATGTGTTGCATATTTAAAATTTACTTTTACGTGTATTTAACTTCTAAAAATATTTTACGTAACTTAAACATCTTAGTAGTTTACGTATCATGAAAATATTAAAGATTTTCCGCATCTATAACATTCTCAAATTACATCAAAACATTTTGAACCATTCTTCAAAACATCACACCACATTTATGAAGTTGGTTAATACATCGTAAGTAAATTTTGACCAAAACACTTATGTATTTTATTCCAATAATAAAACTAATTTGATGTTTTTAATTTATGATAATTCATTACATTATACATGCATTTTGTTTTTCGATCACCATATATATATATATATATATATATATATATATATATATATATATATATATATATATATATATATATATATATATATATATATATATATATATATATATATATATATATATATACTAGTAAGGTACCCGCGCGATGCATCGGCGATGAATATTTCAGAGCGGTGGTTAGGTTTCTTTTGGGAAGCAGAGAATAGTTTAATATGTGTTTTCACTGTCATTGGTGGCATGACTTTTTGTAGTCGATCAATACTTGTTAAAAACATCCTCAATGCAAACTTCTTGAAAATGTTTTTGACTTTTGAATCGACCATTTAAAGAATTATTACCACCTAGCAAAGAATAATTTTAAGAAAAAACTTTTTATACTACAAGTCAATTCTCAAAAGATAATAAAGTTTTATACTAATTTATATCTGTTAGGGTATTTTTTTTATCAAGTTGTTAGTTGTCAATTTTTTTGATAAATAAAATAAGTGTTTATAAAGTCTTATGTATTAAATTGAAGACGCAAAAAGGTTAAAAGCCTATTTGTCTATTTAGATCCAAAGGTCGATTTTTAAGTTAGAGAACTTACAAATATGTACTCTTTTTAAGATTATATATATATATATATATATATATATATATATATATATATATATATATATATATATATGAGAGAGAGAGATATCCATTTAGATAATATTCTTTTTAAAGAGTTTTGGATCAAAATCTCAATCACTAAATTAAAAGGTTGTATCTTATTTAATTGGACAGACATGCATCAAATGTCATAATTTTTTCTCCTCTATAAATAAAGATGAAACATCCCTAAAATCAACCATATATTTTTTTTGAAAATCAGATTTTAGGTTTTACCAAAATGTTTTATTCATAATCATTGATAAAAGTTATATATCTATTTTTTGTATTACATCAAAATAATCATAGTAAAATGTTGAAGCTATGTCTTGTTTTGAAAACCATACCATAAAATAGACTAGATAACCAGATGCCACGCCCCTCTGAAAATGTCCAAATATCTCAATTATAACATCCATATTTCAAGGTACAATTTTCTATGTTTATTAAATTAAAGTTGTCTTGCCACAACATGATGGTTAAATGATGTCATGGCGTGGTGTATTGTTTACCGCAGCGTGGCACCGCTGTGTGCACAAAATCCTAAGTTTCGGATCTTGAGCTTTATATGAGGTATATGGGAGAAGGGTTTCGACCATCCTCAGCCTTCATCACTTCTATAGGTTACTCTTCCAAATACTAACCTATCCTCTTGTCTTTTGAGCTCTTTGTTGGTTTTTTTCTTCCATTTGAAAGGCTGAAGGAAGGCTTTGTTGAGAAAAGAATAAGCTAGAAACCTTATCGCCATGCATTGCGTTTTGACTCTATTTCTTACCATTTTGACCTTGTTTTGGGTGACACATGCATTGGACATGCATGTCCATAAAGTTAGGATGTATATGGTGTTTTGTGATGCAAAGAATTCACCTCGAAAGTATTAAGTCATATCTTAAAGGATTAAGCTCATAATAAAGGAATGCTTATTCTTACCGAAAACCACAACGTGACCAAGGAGGTGCCATAGCGTGGTGGTGTACTGCATTGCATATATTTCGATAGGACATGACCATAGTGAAGATTGATGGTTTCCACACCATTGTGGATGATTTCTCTGTGAATGTTTTGTCTTCTGGCTGCCTCGACACAACCACTGGTTGGCCACAATGTGGTGGTGTGCTAAGTTGACTTTGACCTAGTTTACTTTTGGTCCAATTTTTAGTTGTAGCTAGTAGACTAAGATTTTAACCTTATGTAATTATATAGGTAGTGTGTAGCACCAACCTTCTGATTTTACGAGTAGTGGTGTAGTTTCTTCAATCGAGAGAGATGAGTATTATCACTATACTATGTAGGATGCTAGATTGTCTTTGTAGCTTTTACATGGAAGACCATAGCAGGACCATGGAAACTATGAGAAAGACCATGGGAAGACCATGGAAACCGTACGAAAGACTATGGGAGGAGCATAGCAAGTACTATTGAAGGAGGACTACAACAACAAAAGTGATTTTAAAACTGTGGAAGGACCATAACATTCACGCGATATATGTTGATATGCATGGTATGTGGTATGTTGTGACAACCCGAAAAGTTCTATCTTTTATAACCATTCACTTCAATCAAAGTCAGAATTGTTTCTGCTAACTTTTAACACTGTTTAGAGTCTGTTTGAGCATTCTGAGCCTAGTGCATCAAAGGAATCAGTGTTTGGATTTATCAGTTAAGGTTCCAAACCAGCTAGCAAATTGTAAACCTCCTCAAAAGCAGTTTACGTTCAGCAAGCTTAGAGCTTACGATCATGGTGACCGTAAACTCCCTATATATACATAATTCATGATCATTTTGGTAATTTCTTTCCTTTCTAAGTTTAGAATCCCGAATTCTCTCTCAAGTGTCATAAGATCTTCATCTTGATCTTCCAAAAATGTAAGAATTCATTCCTTTGATTTGTTGTTACATCTCTTTATCTAGTGGTTATAAATGATTTCATCCATGAAATCTCTTCATTTTGATAGATCTTCAAGAGTTCTCCATTTCACTAAGAACACACACTAGTGTTCTGGGATCCTAATCTCCCTTACCAGCTTTTAATAAATACACTACCCTTAGCTTGTTATATACTAGAATCACTATTTAATCACCTTGAAAACATCATTTTTAGCCAATAACAAGGTGTTTATGATCTAAGAGTATCTCCTTAGACCGTAAACTCCAATGAAAGGTGCATTAGAGACCTAAAACACTTCCTAAGTCTAAGCATGGTCCCTAGAATCTGATGCTTTTGAATGAAGCCCTTGAAAACCATCATTTGTGCAAGATTTGATGAGTTTACGGTTGAATCTATTTAGACTGTAAACTCGATGACCATAAGGTCATTCGACCGTAAACCAGTTGTACCGTGAACCAGTTTGACCGTAAACTACTTGGACCGTGAACTACCTAGGTCATGCCATTTGGACCATTAACTCAATAGGGTGACGATACACCCTAGCGATGCAATCATATGTGATTGTATCCCTTCAATCTAAGAGTTTCCTAGTCTATTAGGGTGTTATCCCTTATAATTAGTTGCTTATACACTAATCAAATACACATACATGTCATTATATGTTTATTAGGATCTATATGTGTGCTCAAGGTTTCACCAGACACTCTACATCATATTTCTAAACATACTTCCATATCACTCACTACAGGTGAGTTCATACCCCTTAATCTATCTTTTAAATGATTTTAAATGCTTTTAAGGGGGGGGGGGATACAAGTAGAAAACATGTTAGTTATATAATCAATCACATGTGATTTATAACTATGTTTCAAACAAAGGGTTTCATATACTTCAAATTGTGTTTGAAACAAAGGATTTCTTATACTTTCAAATTGTATTATCAATCAAACTGCTTTTAAATCGTTTTATAAATTGACATCAAGTCATCAATATTTATTATTAAACTCTTCAAATGTTTTACAAAACTTCTTTTTTAACATATATATTATCAAATGCATGTATATATATATATATATATATATATATATATATGTATAGTTATATAAGTAATGTTTAAAGAACTTAGGATTGATAACTCGCTTAATTTCATTTTCCTTTTTTGAATATGGCCTGAAAGTATCGGTTATTTATTTGAAGTTCGTTTAAATATCAATTATATATTATGTATATATATGTAGATATAAAAGTACTATCAATCAGTTCAGTACCTTTGGGTAGCAAAGGCATACCTTCCTTCATTCAAACTACAAAAATTACTAGTAACATATAAAAGGTATAGTTTAAGTGAATACTATCATATACAAATACAATAACATAGCATACTATAATAGAGAATACTATAACATAGAATACTAGATAGAGAATACTATACAAAGGATACTATACAAAGAATACTATACATAGAATACTATTACTATAACAAGTATACTATAACAAGATTCAGAGATAACATAATGTGAGATACTACCTCAGGACACATCGACCATTTCATTATGTCACCATTTGTAACCAAAATCTCCTGGAGGGAGAGCGTGAGTTTGCATATAGATCTATACTGGATTGACTATCCAACACCTTGTTGTTCGGTATAGTGGGACTTGCAAGTCTACAGGTGCCAAATGTGATTTCTTCTGACGTCCTTCATTGTCGTGTTATAGTCGGTTTAGTATGGTAACAATTTTATCACATTTTCCCTTAATTAAACCATTGGTTTTAAGGTAGTTCTTACTTCAGTAGTTAATACAAATAATACTACGGTACACCTACATTTTTACCATTATATTCAAATTATGATCTTCTCACATAAAGGGTAATATAAAACTATATTCTGGTAACGATTGTCATATTTGGGAAAAGCTTCCACTTTTATAGAGAAACAAACATAAAAAACAGTCAGGTCTTGGTAGAAGACTAATTTTTATATTAGTAGAAAATATAGGATTTTCTAGGAGTTTTTCAAACATATACAAACATTTACATTGAACATTCACAAACATTTTCATCAAACTTATACAAACATTGACACTAAATAGTTATGAACTCACCTGCCTAAATGTTGATCTACGCTTTCAAAATAACTTGTATTCTTAGGTCACAATAGACAAGTACCAATGACTAGGTTTTGAGAAGATGGAGCATGTTCATGACTCGTCTTATATGTTGATTATTCATTTTTGGTGTCTTATTACTAATAAAGAACACACTTGTATGAAATTATACTATTAATGTAATGGATGATGTTGTTGCTTATTTACTACTTTGCATTGTTATAATACTGTACATGACATCCTCCACCCCGAACGTTTCCGCCGTTCTAGTTTTGGGGTGTAACATATGTCGGGGAACTTACTGAGCTTTGTGTTTTTGGTTTCATAATTAAACATTCCAGGTATTTCTGGTAGCAAAGGGAAGGGCCAAAATGATTGCATTACATCCACTAGATATTTTGTACTCTTTATATTATGTTTCACTATGATGTTTTGAAAAACTATTCTATACTCATTTCACTTTTTATGGATCGCAATGGATGGTTTTTATTTTAGTAAAAATGAAAATTTTCTTAGCATTTTGGGATCTTATATTGCCATACTTATTTATATATTTTATGCATTATCTTAATATTTTTAGCTAAAAATGTGCTTATTTTAGGACAAAAGGTGTTTAATATGTTTAAAATATGCCTTGTAGCAGCAAAGACATGCTCAGTAACGAAATGAAGCAAAACGTGAAGCTGGAAGCAGAAAAAACTGGATCAAGTCAACTAAAGTCAAAATTCCATGGATTCTGATGCCCACAACAGGGATATTTGTTCGCCACACTGTGGAGAAGAGAACATTCGTGATAAAGAAACCACCTAGGAGAATACACGTTTTTTAATGATCGCAACGTCGTGTAGCTTATTTTCCATGGGGTGGGAAGCGGATTTTGGAAAATATAAATATTTCGATTCTACCTTTAACCCTAACTTATACTAGAAGCTTTTGCCAACTTTCGAAGACCAGAGACATCCTTAGGAGGCTTCAGAGTCCAAAATTCAATAGAAAGCTTGATTTGAATAGATTTAAAGGAAACATTACTTCTAAACATATAATGGCTTTATTTTCATCATGTTTTGCAAAGTGAATTTCGTTTTTATTTGTTTATTTATAGAAGTTAAGGGCTAAATACCCTAACTTCCTTTTAGAGTAGAGGATCTTACTTGCTATGTGTTGATTTATTGGATTTTGGATTATTAATAGTGACTTATTCATTATGTTAGCTTGAAAAAGAACCTTTTGTGTTAATGGTATCTTCGTTTCTATTTATTGCTAAGTTTTATTAAGATTAGATGATCTATCTATCTTATTATACTTGTATCGTATGTTTTTGTGATTACAAGGTTATAGGACTAGTGTTTTTACGAAAAGCCTATGGTTAAATAGAAAAGTTGGTAAATTAATGTGAAAGTCAACATGTGATGACCATTCATGTATTGAATTGATATTTATAACCATTTACATCAATCATAATTTAAAGTCTTTCATAATTCAAACTCAATACTAGTGTACTAGTTTGTTTTTCCATTTGATCACTAAAAGAATAAACTTGCTCGACTGAAGGACTAGTTTATTGATCGTAATTCTACTCAATCTAGGAATCATTAAGCAACAACACTTTAATCTATTGTACTATGCATGAACTCAATCATATAAGTGAGTGTATCGCATCTAGATGAAAGTCTCGTTTAATCTTCTATTCAAAACCATTTTTTGTTTCTTTTTGGAGTTCAATTTGATTTTGTTAATTGTTTTAATTAATCCGGACTTGCAAAATGATTAAAAAAAAACACCATTTATTTTCTTATTTTATTTAGTTAAGTTTAGTTGATATCTTAGCTATTAATCATTTTTGTTACCTGTATTCGATACCTGACTTACCTGAAATATACTATTATTCGATTTGGTACATTGCATATTGTGTAGTAGCTAGTCTAGATTAGTTTGGTTTACAACTAAAGAACTAGTACATAAAGTGTGTATCAAGTTTTTGATGTCGTTGCCGAGGAATGACTTTATTATGTTTATTTTTATTTGTTATTTATTATCAATCCTTTGTGTCGAGGTTATTTAAAACAAGGTTAGTTTTGCTGACTACTAGAAAAATAGTCTTTTACGATGTGCAATGCATGTCGTAAAACACTCAGACAACGTGCAAATGCATGTCAAGAAAGGCCCTATCATAACGAGAGACGACACGCTTTTGCGTGTCATCTATAGACGACGTGCATTTACGGCACACATTTATGACATACAATGCGTATCATTAAAACCCTTGTCAAGAAAGGCCATTTCATAAACGAAGATGACACAAATTTTTGCGTATCGTAAATTTAAATGTTTAAAATAAATATATTTATATATTTATTAATTTTTAAATTAAATTTGCTTTTACTATCTCATAATAGAAATAAAATACCATATACAAAAAATAAAATCCATTGCATAATATAAAATAAAATTTCATACTCAAAAAATAAAATCAATTGCACAAATTATAATATGTCATACAAAGAATCATTCAAATGTTAAACAAAAATAATACATTGCTAACATGGGTTATACATTCCTATAAAACTAACAAATAATCATCCAACTCTGTTTCTTACTGGAATATGTGTGTAATTGTCTCCTTCATCAGCCTCCATGTCCAAAGTCGGATCTACCTTCCTAATCTATATGTATAACAAAGACACATGTGTTAAACTTGTTACCATTAACATCTGATCATATGGAATCGAGTGTTAAACATGTTACCATTAGCATCTGATTCATATGGTCCACAGAAAGCCATGTATTCTTCACCTCTAATTCATCAAGAATGTTACCTGCATAAATGAAAACAAATAGGAACATTAACAGCCCAATTATGAACAATTTCACAGGATGCCATATCATGTATTACCAAAAACGATGATCATTAATAAGACCTTTCAAGGATAATTTGGTCTGGATAGAAGATTAAACTAAATACAAATCATAAAGATTCTAAAAAACAGTCGACTACATTGGAATTGATCGCTTATTTGAAGAATAAGATAGAAATGAAATAATAAGAATTATAAATAACCATTGTGTATGAGGTATAGAGGGAATCTTTATCTGTACACTCTATTTCTTGAAAGATGATAAGTAGTTCAGCCAAAAATTCACAATAATTAAGTAGCAATCAACTACAGCTTGCCAACTTAATGAGGCCAAAAATTCACAAATAACTAGCAAGCAACTTAGTTTAACAAGTAACAGCAGGTGATATTAAGAGCCATAGAAAGGTACAGAATTTCCTCTATTGAGATCAGATCTATAGCGGATCATATCATTTCACATCACTAAAAGGACGACTTCGCAATATAGCAACAGCTTCACAACAGAAAATGAAAAAATAAATCCAACATATAACAAACTTACAGTAAGCAGAAACTAGAGACAAAAATATGGGGTAATACACCTGATCCACCAACAGACCATTGTGCTGCCTCACTTTGTTAACCACTTCCTGAGCTGCAGCCTTCCTCAAATTTCTCTTGATAATAAAGAACAAGATGCTAATAGATAGCATAACCGATGTAACTTGAGCAATACATGAAATAGGAACCAAACACAAACCTCGACTCTTAGTATCTAGCTTTGTATCTCCTTTATCAAAGTCTTATAATTTAATTCATTTCAATTAATTTTTCAGCCTGATTATAATGAATACAACAAAATTTGTTCTAAATTGCAATTTGTTGGTGAATTTTAAAAAGTATCAAAGAGAAAGACATGGAAATAGTTCTTGATCATCATTGTAATAACATTGAAATGAATAATATAGAATTTGTACTAAACTATAATAACCCCAACAAGCATATGATATGCACAAAATCTCAATCAAATTCCACTAACAAACAAAATCAACTTACTAGAAGAAAAATTCTTGATGAAGACAAAAATTACCTCTTGATTAGCACAATAACCACCATGTTGTTGAGTGGCTTCACAACTTGATACCTTAGTTGATCAAGCAACAAACATAAGTTCGTACTTGCTTCAATTGATTAGTCACTAACATTAAGTATGGCATCCCCTCTATGAAGCCATGTTATGTTAAATTCACATTGCATCTCTACAACACACTCCTTTGTAACTGCATCATTCAACCTCACTGTAATAAAAGGACAAATCGGTCATTTTTTTTCTTTTTCCATAATAAATAATATAAAAAATATATTTAAAGCTCATCATGACCTTGTGGTTGTTCCATTTTCACTGCTTCTAAATTATCTTGTAGTTCCTGAAACATTCCATACAATCTTTCTCAGCTTATTCTTTTACAATAAGAAGGGTATTTTCATCTTTTTAACAACAAAATGGTGAAAACATGTATACGTTGAGTCTTCCTTCTTGACAAAGGGCTGGAGTAGTTAATAATGTAGAGTATCTGCAATTAAAAATTTTATTCACAATTCACAATAAAAATAAAATAAATTATCTTTTGTTGGGTGGGGGGGGGGGGGGGCTTACTCGCAACGGATAGGTTCATCTATATCAACAACTTCAACTTTTGATCCACATCTTAATCTCACCTGTAAAATGTTGAGTAAATATCATATGTTCAAAGGGGAAATTATGTAATTTTTTAATTAATGTAAAGATTAAAATATTAAGATAGGTACAATTAAGCTTCTTAAGGCCCATTCCAGCATTTGTCACTATTTGAGAAGAGCATGACTCTGTATGACTCATGGTGAGCCTGATGAACCAGTTGGGTGAACAGAGACTGGAGTGATTTTGAGATAATGGAAATTGAACTGCTTGCTGTCGATAATAGATGGCTGATCAACTGGTTCAAAATCTGAACTCAGTATATGTGATTCGAAAATCACTACTTGGTGTATGTAAGGTTACAATGACTCCACCACCAACAAACATGTTAAAATTTTACCTGGGAATGCCCCTTCTTTCAACATTTTTTCATACATTTTTTTAGCGCCACTACTTTCCTTAATTTGATATTATATTATTTATATAAACCAAAGTCAGTCTAAGGTTTTCAAAGCAAAATTAATGTTGCACTTATCAACATGAAGCACTCAATACTTGGTTTACTGATGACATTATTGGAAAAAGAAGTACCCGAGCCTCCACTTATTTGACCTGCATCCCATCTGTATGCAAAAATCTAAACTTTATATTCAACACAAACTATAATTCTCTGTAAAAAGAATTCATTTAATTATGTAACAATCTGGCTTCAAGATGTTTTTGAGCAACAAAAGTTTGATCTGATTTACCTGGTGATTGGTTCCTCACCAAGTAGGTAGGAAAGAGATTGATGTAATGCCAACATTTCCTGCAACATCATCAAGAAAAGAATGAAAATAATACAACATGAAATATTATAAGTGAAGACATAAGTATTTATCTTCTTATTCATCCCTTTATCTGTCCTAAATGAGAAAGTTATTTAAAATGGTGAATTTAGGATTTCTACATGATTGCAATTTTTTGAGTATGACCAAAGATACACACTAAAAACACAAACTTAAGGGATAATGCATGCCCTGAATCTACATAACAAATGAGTGTAAATGTTGTATGTGAAAAGGGGTTTGGTTAACGATTTCATAAAAGATTATTCGGTTATCATCTTAAGATTATGCGTTTTAATACATGAGATGTTTCCTTATTCGGACTAATGTGTGTTCATCATGGAGATAGATGTTATACACATAGAGAATTAGCTAATGACCTACATAGTCTCTGGTGAAGTCAGTTGGCTTTTACTAGTGAAGACAGGGTTTTGCGTTATCTCTCTATATTGGGGATTGAGTATCTGTGAAATTGTACCTGGCATGTTAGCAAAGTAAACTCTAACAAACAAATAAATCTAAAGATAATGAAAAAAGAAGAAGCCAAAAACCGGATTCGTGTTCTGTGGGTTTGAAAGGAGACGCTGAATGAACTGTGAAACAGATGTTTCCTTAATTCAATATTGCTTCACCTCGAGGTTGTCATCTTCTTTATTTGGGAGACATGTATTCAACAAGAGCTGACAAATAATTAGTCAAATGGGAAGGAGGAAGATCGGATATCCTTTTTCTTCCTAAAGACGCTGATAGCCCTAGTTCTTGGGTCCACCCTTGTGAGGTCGGGAGCATAAAAGCCCTAGTTGTTCCTTGATATCGGGGAAAAAAAACCTTAAAATCACCAGCATTGTGAGTCTGAGGAGCCGTAGATCTTCAATCGTCGGCTCTATGATAGATTTTCTGAGGTATGATTTTTGGGTAAGGCGGGGTTGGGAATCAGTAATTTGATGTTATAGAAGCGATATAACGATGTTCGTGCTGAAGGGTCGCATGAAAATGGAGGTGTGGGTGACTCAACCGAGACAATGATCGTTATCATCGTCGTCGCGAGGCATTTAATCATTAAAGCAACAACAATTCTGGTATAAAGACGAAGACCTAGGGTTTTTCTCGCTAATTGGAAGAGGCGGGGGGTTTAATTCTTGGGATTCAATAGGCGGGTGAAATCCCGCCTTAAAAACGTGTGATTCATTAAAATGTTATAAAGCGACACATTTAGACGATGCACATTTTATGAAAGGCACCCTCCACGTTTCCCTTTTTTTTTCTTTTCTGACACTAATTTTAGGGTACGCACAAATATGTGTTCTCTATCTTTCAAATTTTGCAAAACTGACATTATTTTTTAGGGCACAAACAAATGTGCATCCTCTATCAGGTGGACAGGCCAAACCCATTACATTATGGATTATTTATCCCAAAAATCTCCCCCTTTGTGTCGATTAAAGAAAGATAGATTCTTCAGCGCTACTGACGTTTCTAAACTTTGAACAACTTTGACATTAATCCAAGCAAAGTGTTGCGAACCAAGATATACCACTTGATCATATCTTGCGAAGAACTTTTTACCTAAAACATCATTCATTTTCCATTTGTTTGTTATCCACAAAACAAAGTTCAGACAAATGTGGAATACAGATGCTTGTTTGGTAAGGAGAACAAGTACTTATGAAATTTCTCGCCTTCTCGCTGTTGAAACGCCACACTCCAGTTATCCTTTTGGATTCTTCCCAGTTTCATTTTTTTGATACCATTCAGAGCCTCTTTTGGTTGCACAGTGGGTTTCTTTCGTAGTACTGCAACATTCTCCACATCCATTTTTTCAACTTCTTGAATGTAAGAGACTAACATCCTTTTCAAATATGCCACTACTGGTTCGAAATTCTGTTCATATTTTGAGAAAAGAGTGAACAAGGAAATCCAATCATAAGGATTTAGGCATGGCAAGTCTGCGAGAGTGAACTCAAAGACTGAAATCCCAACTCCTCTGACTGCTATTAATCGAACGTTGATAAAGCTTCCGGTTTCAACTAGTGTAAAGACCTTCACAACAACAATTTTCTTCGAACTCCATGTTTGATATTGGGGCTTTCCATGCTTAAGATAAAATGAGAAAAGCGAGTAATTGACATCGTTATCAAAATCAAGAGCTTTCTCGATCATCTCAAAACAACGAAACATGAACGCCTTCGGAGTGATCGGAAAATCAAGCTGATATTTTGAAGAGTTATCTATGTCAAAAGAGACAATCGGCTCCTACCAGTACACATTTGGATTGTCAATTGCCTCATTCAGAATCTGCTCCATAGACCATGGAGGGAAGAGGGCCTTCTAAGTTTTAAATGTGACCTGTGCATCATGCTCCTCTTTTTCATCTGTTTCAGCTTCCTTTGCAACACGCTGAACTTCATCAAGCTCATTGTCACATTTCTTTCTTTTGAGCTTAGCCTCTTTTGATAAATCTTCTTCTTCCTCATCATCATCATAAAATCAATTTTCCTTTAGATCCAAAAGCTTCATTACCCTTCTAATATTTTGGTTTCGACTGTGGTTTGTGTTCGAACTCACTAGAGTCACCAGCTGTGCTTTTGGGTTCTTCATCAGATGGCTTCTTAGCTTCTCCCCTTGTTTTTGAAGAGCATCAGATTCTGAAACACCCACCATACAATTAAGCATGGAGAATATTGGTTTTAATTTTTCAACTAGATGTTTTCGAACCGAGACTGTAAGCAATGAGTCATGAGTCTCTATGAGATTTTGCAAGAAAAGGTTGACATCTGCGACACAACTGTTGATAACAGCCATTTCAAACTTTAAAGAATCCAGCTCTTGGTTGTCATTTGCAAGTTATACTGAAAGAACCTTCACCTTTTCGGTCTTCACAACAAGTTTATCCGTGATCTTGTTCTCGGTAGCAACATCTTCCTTTAACTTCTCAATTTTGGAAATGATGGAGGCATTCATCTCCTTATTATCCACCTAAAGTTCAAAACGAACCTTAGATAAAGCTTCTTTCTCCATTTGAGAGTGGCGCCAAGACTTGTAATCACCTTGTTCGTAGCTGCAATGTTCTTATTAGAAGAACTCCGAAAATCCTCCATAAATTGAGTAACATTAGCAAATAGTTTTTACACTTTTTCGGTCGTTTCAAAAACAGTATTCTCTATGTTTTCAACAGCTTTTGCAAAATTAACAATATTATGAAATATTATGTTTGAGCATTGAGTTCTAACTGATAGTTTTTACTAGAATTAAAGTAAAACTATGTTTAGAATCACTTGAAAAATATTGGAAGTCTTATGAGATTCCAATCAAAAGTAAAATATTGAAATTAATGAAATATAAAATTGAAAATAAGTAAAATTATAATATTGAATGTTTTAAAGAATCTCGTTAGAAACATTTAGGCAAAAAAACTCATCGAAATCTGAGTTATAACGAAGAAGTTATGACTTATTGAAGTTTCGCGACAGAACCATCACGACACCGTATAACGTAAAAAGTGAGTTTTCGATAAAGTACTTTTTAGCGTTTATGATCTAAATTAAAGTCGTAGTATTCATTAAACCAAGAATTTTCATAAAAAGAACGTCCAAATCTGACTTCATATGAGCAAGTTATAATTTTTCTAAGTTATTGAATAGCAGTAGATAGCTAAAAACTCAAAATAAAGATCGAGTGATTTTTTGCGGATATAACCTAAACGAGAATCGAAGATCTCATTAATAGTAGCACAGTGGTAAAAAGACAGACGAAAACGAACGTTAGATGAAGAAGTTGTGAATTGTTAATGGACGTATCCTGTCCCGGCCTGTTAAAAATATAACTTTAATAATAAAGTCAAAATTAACCAATGGAGTCTAAACGAAAGTTGCAGAGTATAATCTCACCTACGCGTGGATATAAAGAACATAAAAAACGGAGCTCGTATGTAAAAGTCATGAATTTTTGAAGTTTGGAAATTCGGAGTACGCCCAGCATACTCGTGTTCACAGTCCAAGATTGGCCACGTCACCAAAACCCTCACATACGAACCGTATCATATTGACTCGACACGTCTAATGTCACGCTACGCCTAGCATACTAAGCCGTAACTCATTATGCTCCGAGTAATAGAGTGCATGCCCAACGAAGAGGTTATCAGGGCAGTACCGCGTACTTGAAGATTACGCCCAGCGTAATTCGAGTTTCAGCCCCTATAAATAGTGAGCAAAACCTCTGGGTTTTTGTTTACAAAATCTATTCTCTCTCTCTCTCTCTCTCTACTTCTTCTCTACCTACTTTTAACCCCCTGAAGTCTCGATATCATCCCCAACACCGAAAGCAAGTCCCGACGCTTCGAAGTTCCAGAGAAAATCATCTTATTAGTCGAAATTCTGCCCGAGTAAGCATCACTTGGGTACTGGTATGTAGCCTTTGACCATGAAGTGTATGACATAAGCAACACTTTGGCAATGGTAGAATGCTAAGATAGGGCTGAAAGCCTGTGTATTGTAGCAAAATGGTATTCTTAAATTGTATTTTCTTCACCACTTGGGTTGAAGCTTTGTTGATGTATATCAAGTATTGTAATTGTTATGTCTCATTGATTGTATATGTTCGTATCAAATCATCGATTGATAAGGAAAGTCTGTCATATGACACACACATACCTTCGTTGTTCTTTGTCCCTCTTTGCTTCTGCCATATTGAAATGTATATGGCATAACGATATATTGTAACTGTTATTGAACTCACTAAGAGTCACCCGCTTATCCCTCTTAATGTTTAAACTATTGCAGTTGATAAGCCTCTGGTATAGTCGTGTACTGGTAGAAGATGTAGAATATATAATATTATAGCTTTTGTATTTTAGTGTTAAATTTCCTGGGAAGTTATGTAAGATATACATACACACACACACACATATATATATATATATATATATATATATATATGTAATTTTATAAAAATCTTAATAGTCGGTTTGCATCTAGTCTATGTAATTAAACTATCAATGTAAAATATTGTTTTATGAATATGCATGTAGCATGTTTTGGAGTAACTAGGTGTGATAATAATATCTTTAGTATGAAAGTTACGGTCTTTCAATCATGGTATCAGAGCGGTACTTTAAGTGAACTATATACCACGAATTGTTATTTAGACTTTAACCGTTAGATGTTCAATATATGAATGGATTCATTGTAAATATATGGATACAAACCATAGGAAATATTTAAGTAAAAGTATTAGGTAATGATAAACCCTAATATTCTAAAATACAATGTTACTGTATATTGCAGAGCAATGGCTGAACAGGTATCCCCTTGTGAGGAGCGACTTATGGATAAACTTACTGGGTTATTTGACAGACTTTCGAAGAACACAAAAAGATTAGTGATAAAGGCAAATAGAAAGTCACTAGAGAATCTTCTAAAAGGGAGGCGAAACGTGCCTCATTCAAAACTTTCAGGAGTAGTGGTGCTACAGAGTTTTCTGATGTCCTTAATCCCATAGTTTTTCTAACTTGAATTCAAAACACAGAGAAAGTATTTTCTATCGCTCATGTGGATAATGAAGACAAGGCTAATTATGATTGTACAATGCTCATCGGAGACGCCTTGGTCTGGTGGGAGGCAACCTATGAAGCTCTTAATCGGTATGAACAGGATAATTTATCTTGGGAAATGGTCAAAACTCGTTTGCTAGGGAAGTATTGTCCTCTAGACATGAGGAAGAGATTGGAGAAAGAATTCCTTGAGCTTAAACAGGGAGGAACGACTGTGAATGAGTATGAAACTCAATTTAATCAGAAAGAACGATTTGCTACAAAGTATCTTTCAACTGAAGAGGACAAAATTCAGTTATTCTTGGAAGGATTAAGATATGAAATCCACAATTTTGTGAGCAATTGGGATGTTCTATCATTTGATAAAGCGGTTAAGTATGCACGAAAACACGAGCATGACTTGGGGATACGTGGTGCCACTATTTCTTTTCCAAAGCATCCATGTATCGATCAAACTGTTCCTGTTTCCTCTATTCCACCAGCTCAATCCATTCGAACTAATCCCAGTAAACAAGTGCAATCTCATAATACCTCTCGTGTTCGCGGCAGGTCATAATCTTTTTCACTACAGTTGAAATTGTGGAAAGAATCATCCGGGAGAATGCAGAATAGAAAATGGATTAGTGGTCTGTTTTGGATCTAGAGAAATAGGCAACAAGAAGCCCATTTTCCCAATGAAGGATGTTACGTGCTTTGCTTGTGGTGTTGTTGGCCATACGAAGCGTTTCTTCCCTACTCTTACTAGTCAAATGGCGGGAATTCAAGATTCTGTTCAACAACCGGCAAAAACTCAAGCTCCTGTTCAATAACCAAAGAATACTCCAACTAAAAAGGAGGAGGTTCCAAAAGCTAAGGGTCGTGCATTCCAGATTACCACAGAAGAGGCACGCGAGGACCTGAATGTTGTGACGGGTACATTTCTTATCAACTCTAGACCTGCTCACATCTTTTTTGATTTTGGTGCCTCAGATTCTTTTGTGTCTCATGAATTTGCGCATTCCTTTCAAATTGGTTGCTATGCACTCGCACAACCATTTCACGTAGATACTGTGGGAAGTATATCATTACTTGCTGATAAAATCTATACAGATTGTTTCATAGAAATTGAAGGCTATAATTTTATTGCTAACCTGATTCCTATCTCCCTGCCCAACTTTGATATTATTCTCGGCATGGATTGGTTGTCAAAGAACCATGCAGAACTCTTCTGCTATGAAAAGATAGTACGTATTCCCATTGAAGGGGAGAGTCCTATTTATGTGTACGATGAACAAAGAATTTTAAAAATAGTCTCTTTCCTAAAATCTCATAAATTCATATCGAAGTGGTTTCTATATATTCGGACTATACAACTAATATCTCAAAAGAGGAGAAGAAAACGGTAAATGATGTTCCCGTTGTTAATGAATATCCTGATTTTTTCCCCGAAGATTTTCCTGGAATTCCTCCAGATAGGCAAGTAGAATTTTGAATTGATCTTGTGTCTGGTGCTACTCCGATTGCAAAGACTCCTTATCATCTTGCGCCAGTTGAGATGAAGGAAATGATGATCCAACTGCAGTAATTACTTCACAAAGGCTTTATTTGACCGCGTATCTCTCCTTGGGGTGCTCCAGTGTTGTTTGTCAAGAAGAAAGACGGTTCGGTGAGAATGTGTATTGATTACTGTAAGCTAAATAAGGTAACTATCAAGAACAAGTACGCATTACCTCGCATTTACGATTTGTTTGATCAACTTCAGGGTGTTAACTATTTCTCGAAGATTGATTTGAGATGTAGATATGATCAACTTAAAGTAAATGAGCAGGATGTACCGAATACTGCTTTTCGTGCTTGATATAGGTATTATGAATTCCTTGTCATGTTGTTCGGTCTGACAAATGCTCCTGTTGTATTCATGGATATGATGAATCACGTATGTCCTCCGATGCTCGATAAATCTGTCATCGTATTCATTGATGATATTCTAATCTATTCCAAGTGTGGAGCTAATCATGGCCTTCATAGTCGTGAAGTATTAGAACTTCTTCGAAAGGAGAAGTTACATGCTACATTCTCAAAATGTGAATTTTGGCTTCTCCAAATTCAATTTCTCGGCCATGTGATTTCTTGAGACGATATATCAGTGGATCCTATCAAAATTGAAGCCATTCAAAATTGGGATGCGCCCCGTAATGCATCTGAAATTCGTAGTTTCTTGTGTCTCACGGGATATTACAAGAGATTCATTAAAGATTTTTCGCATATAGTCGTACCTCTCACAAGTCTTACACGAAAGGAAGTAAAGTTCGAATGGAGTGAAGCCCAAGAAAAAAGCTTAGTAAAGTTCGAATGGAGTAAAGCCCAAGAAAAAGCTTTCTTAACTCTAAAAGATCTTTTGACTCATGATACTATCTTATCACTTCCAAAAGGTGATAATGATTTTTCTCTGTATAGTGACGCTTCAAGATTGGGAGTCAGGTATGTGTTAATGCAACGTGGTAAAGTGATAGCCTATGCCTCAAGACAACTGAAAGATTATGAAAAAAATTATCCCACCCATGACCTCAAACTCACTGCAGTGGTATTTGCCCTAAAACATTGGAGACATTATCTTTTTGATACAAAATGCCAATTGTTTACCGACCACAAAAGTCTCAAGTACATATTCAGTCAGCAAACTTTGAATATGAGACAACAATGAGCCGTGGAGCTGATCAAAGACTATCATTGTGAAATCTTGTATCATCCTGGAAAGGCCACTTTAGTTACCGATGCACTTAGCAGAAAGGTTTATCATAATAGGGTGTGTTATGCTATTACTCACACTACAGTAAAGTTCACTATTCTAGATGAACTAGAGAAAAGGCAAGTAGAGGACCTAAAACCAGAAAATGTGAAGAAGGAAGAGATGGTGCATTATACTGACGCTTTACTTGATGATCCACGTGGAATGAAAGTATTCAAGAATCGACAATGGATTCCAAAGATTGGTGGATTAAGACAGAAGATTTTAGATGAAGCTCATAAGCTATCAATACATCCTGGTACAAGTAAAATATACAATGATGTAAGAGTTGATTATTGGTGGCTTGGGTTAAAGAAAGATATTGGAAGATACGTACATGAATGTTTAGTATGCTTACAAGTCAAAGCAGGACACCAAAAGCCTTACGAAATTCCAGAAACCCTTAGTGTTCCCATGTTGAAGTAGGAAGAGCTATCCATGGATTTTATAAACAAATTGCCAAAGACTGCTACATAGCATGATAGCATTTGGGTAATTTTCGACCGCCTAACTAAAAGCGCCCATTTTCTTGCAATGCGTGAAACGGCTCTAATTGAGAAATACGCACAAGTGTACTTGGATGAAATTGTTGCAAGAGATGGTGTTCCACTAAAGAGTATTTCCGATCATGATACTCACTTCACTACTCATTTTTGGGCGAGTATGCAACGTGAATTGGGATCTTGTGTTACTCTCATTACAGCTTATCATCCCCACACAGACGGTCAGACGGAGAGAACAATCCAAACAGTAGAAGATATGCTTCGTGCATGCATCTTGGAGTTTGGTGGTAACTAGGATAAGTACTTACCTCTCATCGAATTTTCACATAATAATTGTTACCACACTTCAATCAAAATGCCACCATATGAAGCACTATATGGACGTAGATGTCGTACTCCATTATGTTGGCATGAAGTAGGACAGAAAATCCTTGGAGGCCCTGAAATGATTTAATACATCACTGACAAGATTCAAATTGTACGAGAAAGAATGAAAGTGGCCTAGGATTGACAAAAGTCCTATGCAAAAAAGAGGAAACGACCCATAGAATTCCAGGTGGGTGATTTTGTAATGCTGAAGATAACCCCATGGAAATGCATTATGCAATTTGGGAAGAAAGGAAAACTAAGTCCTAGATTTATTGGTCCTTTCAAAATCATCCATAGGATTGGTAAACAAGCATACCACTTAGAATTACCAGAAGATTTGGCATGTATTCATGATGTGTTTCATGTGACTTATATGTGCAAATGTTTTAGCATATATGATGAAACGGTCTCGTTATCTGAGGTGAAACTGGGTAAGGAATTAAGATGTGTAGAAGAGCCTGAAGAGATCGTAAACGACTGAATTGTGTAATAAAGAAGTGGAGTTGGTGCTTGTCAAGAGGAAACACCAACGAGGCCC
This sequence comes from Lactuca saligna, assembly GCF_052625555.1. Classification (NCBI taxonomy): domain Eukaryota; kingdom Viridiplantae; phylum Streptophyta; class Magnoliopsida; order Asterales; family Asteraceae; genus Lactuca; species Lactuca saligna. Next base: position 146,828,696 of record NC_136421.1, on the reverse strand, counting down.
AAATTATACTTGGGAAAAATAAGAATGAGAAAATAGGAAAAATCCCCATTTGTTTAAATCATTGTAATTTAGTGGACGAAATTCTCAAAAAGAGGAGGTATTAGTAACATACACGTTCGGTTATCATGATTTGTAACTTTTAAAAATGAATAATATTATGAAATATTATGTGCTTTTGAGCATTGAGTTCTAACAGATAGTTTTTACTAGAATTGAAGTAAAACTATGTTTAGAATCACTCGAAAAATATTGGAAGTCTTATTAGATTCCAATCCAAAGTCAAATATAATAAAATTAACGAAAATATAAAATTGAAAATAAGTAAAATTATATTATTGAAATTTGTCAAGAATCTTGTTAGAAACATTTAGGCAAAAATCTCATCGAAATCCGAGTTATAACGATGAAGTTATGATTATTGAAGTTTCGTGAGAGAACCGACACAACACGGTATAACGTAAAAAGTGAGTTTTCGATAAACTACTTTTTAGCCCTTTATGATCTAAATGAAAGCCGTAGTATTTGTTAAACCGAAAATTTCCATAAAAAGAACGTCCAAATCTGACTTTGTATGATGAAATTATGATTTTTCTAAGTTTCGAAATAGAAGTAGATAACTAAAAGCTTGAAATAAAGATCAGGTGATTTTTAGCCAATACAACCTAAACAAGAATCAAATATCTCGTTAGTAGTAGCACAATGGTAAAAAGACATATGAAAACGGACATTATATTAGAAGTTATGAATTTTTAACGGAATTATCTTATCCCGCCCTGTTAAAAATATAACTTTAAAATAAAGTCAAAATTAGACAATGGAGTCTAAACGAAAGTTTTAGAGTATAATCGCTGTAACATCCGAAAAATACAACCAATTTAAATTTTTCAAAACAACCTGATTTTCATTAAAATGTTTACAAAAAGGTTTTCAATACAAGTCATTAGAGTATTCCCAGAATCACATTGCTACAAAATCATGAGGAGCGGTACGATCGCGCCTTCGCCTTGCCACAGTCTCCTGAAGAACCTGAAAAACATTAAACCACAACTGTAAGCCCGAAAGCTTAGTGAGATACCCCCAAAATACCAACCACGTATACGCCCTTCCAGGCTATGACCTTCCGGTCCAAAACATATAAAACATACATAACATAACAAAACATAGAACAACCATGCATATCGGGTCTACCGTGTGATTGGTCCGCCGTATCGGGCCTTCAGTCCAACGGATCCATCCTCCGGGTCTAGTCATGTCCTTCGAGTCTACAGTGGGGTTGGTCCGCCCGCATCGGGCCTTCAACCCACCTGGTCCACTCTCTGAGTCTACAGTGTGACTGGTCCGCCCGCATCGGGCCTTCAGTCGGCCTGGTCCACTCTCCGAGCCTCGGCACGTCTGGTCCGCCCTCGTGGGGCCTACAACCTATCCGGACCGCTCGCTGGGCCTTCAGAACAACCGGTCCGCCCTGGGTATCTTAGCCTACAGCACAAAGCAGGACCCGCCTCAACCCATCTCCAGTCCAAACAACCATGTGCACAAAACATACATTCATATAACAGTCATAGTCAACAAACCGAACAAGCAGATCACATAGCATATCATTACCCTAACCGGATTACCGACCTAACCGGTCACTAGCATAGCATCACTCTGTATATCGGGAAAACTGACCTTAACAAGGCCTCCTAGCATGAACCACCCTAGCTACCAGGATGCAGACACATCAAACAATAACATAATAACCATAACCGAATCTCAATACAATAAAGGGCCGGCCTTGGTGCCTTAGACCCCGTTGATATAGTGAGGATAACTCACCTCGAAACTGCCGGCTGAAAAGATAAGATCCCGCTGCTCCGAACTCTGGCGCGAACTCCTCTACTAAACATCAAAACATACAACTCAATAATTACCCTTAATTACCAAAATACCCCTGGAAGACAACTGGTCAACCTTGGACGAGTCAAAGTCAACCCCTGACTGACCCTACTCGCCGAGTCATCCTGATGACTCGCCGAGTCCTCATGTTCAGAACTTCCCTCAATTAGCGACCCAACTCGCCGAGTCACCCCAAGACTCGTCGAGTCCAACAACTCTAAGTCCACTCGCACCCAACTCACCGAGTCATCCCTTGACTCGCCGATTCATCGACTCGACCAGAAATATTGGGACTTCCTCGACAAGACTCGCCGAGTCCAAATGAACTCGTCGAGTCCAAGGCCATCTTCAACCTACTCGCCGAGTTGTTCTTCCAACTCGTCGAGTCCCAGGCCATCTTCAAGCAACTCGTCGAGTCCACCCATGTGACTCGTCGAGTACCACCTATCTGAATCCATACAGAAGCTTCTCAGGCCATGCAATTGATCCAAAACATAGATCCAACCTCCTACAATCCATCCATCACGTAAAGTGGCAAACTTTACGTGAACCTAACGAGATCTAAGCCATTTTCACCTTAAAACCAAGGTTTGGGACATGGTGACTTCACTAAGCACACAAACACAGGAACTTTAATGCACTCTAGGCCCTCAATATTCCAGATCTGAGGTAGCAACCTCAGATCTAACCTCCAAACTCCAAAACATTGCAAGATATACTCCCCACAAACCCCAAAATGATGAAACTAGGAATGCACAGCCTAAGGACGAAGATATTACCTCCAAAAGATGCCTCAACAGCAGCCAAACTCGAATCCAAGCAAAGCCCTTTGATCCAAGCCACTTCTCCTTCAAGATCTCTTCAAGCAACACCCCTCCAAGCTCTAATTTGCTCCACAAATGATCTCTCCACGAATATAGGGTTTCTGGAACTCAAGGGGGAAATAAGGGAGGCTGTGGAGGAGTATAACACTCTTTATATAGGGCTCAACCCCGAAAATTAGGGTTTTCTCCATACAGCACCTACTCGCCGAGTCCATCTAGGGACTCGCCGAGTAGGCCACTTGACACGCGACCATGACCGCGACCTGACTCGCCGAGTCATCCATGGACTCGCCGAGTCATCCTCTAAAACTTACACTTTCAGCCCTTCAACTCTACTCTTGTGATTCCGGGATGTTACAATTCTCCCCCACTTAAATTGGGCTTCGTCCTCGAAGCCTTCGGCATCTCATCTTCAAATTACTTCCCACGACGCACCACTTCACCTTGACCGAACCAAGTCCCTCATGGTACAACCATAGAACCAGAAGCTCACTTCTCTTCCCCTACGGTATCCCCATCACCTACTCAAACCGGGCACCAGCTGAATCCCTCTGATAACCACACTCATCAACCGAGAATTACCCATGATGCTTTACTGCTCCAATTCTCGTCCTTCACTTGACTCATGTGGCTATAATGCCTCGAACCATCGGATCCCCGATCCGAATTCCACTCTATCCTCCCATGACTACTGAAAGACCCATTCTTCCATTTCGGAGCAACTCCCCCAAGTTCTCCTCTCGCAATCACACACAGATGCTGATCTAGCTCTAGCACCCTCAGGTTTGGAAAAACTGATACACTGACGATATCCTCGAACATCCTTCCAGGATGAACCGCTAAAACGTAGCCAAGACCATGATCAGAACCACACTGAGATTCCAAGACTCTTTCTCTGTATCCCTTCCGAATCCCTCTCCCTGGCTCTACATCGCGGTATTCCCTCCGCGCCCAAAGCAACATATCAAGTCGAATGAGCTTTTATTCCACCGACGCAACACACTACTCAAGGACCATCGACGGACCAATCCAATCATAACTCTACACTGCCTCTCTCACTTCCGTGAATTCACACTCCCTTTTGGGATTTCATTCCTCCCTCTTTCCTTACCAAGGAACCGCTTGTCTGCCCAGTCACCATGACAGGCACCATGGTGCTCATCCCACGCTACATTACATCTTTAAAACGTACTCAACATCCATGCATCACCACTACTCTGACTCTCATCACAGGGACTCTCAAGCCCATGCACTACCTTCACTGCTCAAGATTGCTACCCGGGGCCAGACCTCCCAATGTAATCACACTGCAACATACGCAACCCATAACCTCAATCCGATCCAACAATACTCGCAGAGTCTTCAGCATGACTGGACCGCCTCCCCAGGCCTTCAGCCAATCTGGACCACTCTCAGAACCTTCAGCCAATCTGACTGGACCGTCCTCCGAGCCTTCGGTCTGATTGGTACGCCTACCGGCTTACAGTCTATCCGGACCGCTCAACTAGCATTCATCACTCCGAACCATCCCTTCGGGAAATCCTCCCGTGCATACCGTTCTAGCCCTCTAGGGATTCCGAACTCTATCTCCATCATACATGCTCGATCCCGGCCTGCTCCCATGCCTTCCTCAATCAACTGCTCTAGGTCTGTATTCCGCCCCGCACGCCTGTTACTCCCTCATACGAGCCTGCTCTCGACTAATAGAAATACCGCTGAATTTCCCAAGCAGCTAAACAACCTCTCAGGCCCAACGATCATCCGGAGAATTTCCAATTCTCCCCCACTTAAGACACTGACAGATAGTCACCGGTCGCCATCACCGATCTCCCCAAGCAACCTTGCAGGAATCGACACATGCACTCAGAAATGCTTTTCACCAGCACCAACAACTTTCATACAATCATGTTCCCATGCTGCACAACCTGCTCGAAAGGAACCCAATCTTCAACTATCAATTCCTCAGACTATAGAATCTAACTGGCCTTCAAACCAACGCCGCATCCGCCACCAATCCTCACAAAGATAATCAACGATAGCTCGAAGTACAAATCCATAACCATAACGATCCTTCAGGGAACAAAAGATACTAAAACGAAATCTCGATCACAACTCGCCAAACCCTCAAGGAACAACGGATACCACACGAAAACCCGAAACGCAATTCAACAAAACCAACAGATGACAATACTCCACAACAATCATAAATAATCAAACATCAGAAAGAAGCATACCCGCAGCAGCAAGCTGAAAAACACGACCCTAAGCCCTTGGGGGCTCAGCTCCACCCTGATCTCCACCTGTGATCCTCAACGTAGCCGGTGCTGGAGCCTGCACCGGCCCTGTAGCAAGCCGTGGACAGTTGACCTTCAAATGTCCAACCTGATGACAATGATAGCATATCCTCAAATCCCGAACCGGCACTGACTGCCGACAATCCCTCGCATAGTGTCCCTCCTTTCCGCACTTGCGGCATGCTCCACCGGACCGACAAACCCCGGTGTGGCCCCTTCCACACTTTCCACAGACGTGGCTACCCTGATCTCCCATCCTGGAATCAACGGTCTTAGACCGTTTCGTCGCCGGCTGCGACTGAACCGGAGCTTGCCTCAGTTCACGCATCTGTAACTCAATCTCTAACTCACGCCGCCTGGCGGCCTCCTGCAACTCCAGCAAAGTCTCGCACCTCTGCGCAGACACAAACTGTCTGATGTCTCTCTTAAGCATACTCAGATACCGGGACATCTGAGCCTGTTCCGAAGCGAACTCAGGGCAAAACATCGCCCTCTCAGTAAACATTCTGGTGATTTCCGTCACCGATTCCGAATCCTGTTTTAGCTCCAAGAACTCCTGGGCCAACCTCTCCCTCTCAACCTGCGGAACATAACGAGTGCTGAACATCTCCCTGAACCGATCCCATGAAATCGCAGCCCTCTGCGCATCCGAGTACGACCCCATGGACAATCTCCACCAATCCTTTGCTCCGAGCCTCAACATGTAACAGCCCGGAATTTCAGGTATTTCTTTAAATTATTTTTGGGCACATTTAAGAGGGGACTCGGCGAGTAGGTGCATGACTCGCCGAGTAGGGCCATGGTCTGGTCGCAGTCGCAGATACGTGACTGGACTCGACGAGTCCAAATAGGGACTCGGTGAGTCGACGCTGATTCAGCTGAACCCTAGCCGTTTCATTTCTGAATCGTATATAACGATCTTATGGCCGTCATGTCGCGTCTTTTGGCCGATTGAAGATACCTTGGGAGTGTGTGAGCATCTGAAGCAAGAGAGAGGACTTGAGGAGGCTTGAAGAGATTGTTAGACAAGGAGGAGCAAGGTGGTGATCAAAGGAATCGAGTACTGGAGGTTTGGGGACACAGGGAACACATTTCCAGGTAATCTTCGGATCAAAATCTGTAGCTTTTACGTTGTATGCGAATTTAGGGTTTAGGAAACCCATTTAAGGGATTGTTAGATTATAGTGTTGTTATAAGTGCTTAAAAACCCCTGTATTAGTATATGTGAAAGTCCAGGAAGTCCCATATCTATATATCTCGAAATCATGCGAAATACAGGAGGCAGCGGATTGACTGCATGGCGAGGACTCGCCGAGTCCAATGATCAGACTCGGCGAGTAGCTTGAAGATTCACCAGGACTCGCCGAGTTGTTCTTCAGACTCGGCGAGTAGCTTAAAGATTTACTAGAACTCGCCGAGTTGTTCTTCAGACTCGGCGAGTAGCTTGAAGATTCACTAGAACTCGCCGAGTTGTTTTTCAGACTCGGCGAGTAGGTTGAAGGTTCACTGGAACTCGTCGTGTCGTTCTTCAGACTCGGCGAGTGGAGTCAGGGTGTCTATACTCGTCGAGTTACCCTTTGCACTCGACGAGTCTGGTCAAGATTGACCGTTGACCTGTATGTAACTTAGTAGGGTCAGTTGTCTTGTTTGATAAGATCATTAATAAAGGTATGTGGTATTATAGGGAACCTGCGGATTAGCGGATCGAGTGCGAGTAGCTCGAAGGGTTTATAGCTTGCATACTACGAGGTGAGTCTTCTCACTATACTTCACCCGGAAGGGTTTGACTGTGAGACCGGAAGGTCGTATGTGTTATATTCATGCTATGTCTAGAGAGGCAGATGTTTTATATGTGATGTATGCTTATATGTGATGTATGCTAATACGGGCCGGAAGGCGAGACATTATGTGATAGAAAGGACGGTATGATGTGTGACTTATGTGTTATGTGTGTTATGTTACATCTGTTATGTTTTATACTATTATGGGCCGGAAGGCAAAATACTATGGGCCGGAAGGCAATTTAATACGGGCCGGAAGGCGATATGTTATGGGCCGGAAGGCGATTATGTTACAGGCCGGAAGGCAATGTTATGTGGACCGAAAGGTCCGGGCCGGAAGGCGTATGTGGGTAAGTCGTATACTGGGGAACTCACTAAGCATTTATGCTTACTAGTTGTGTTTATGTTTTTCAGGTACTAGTGATGACCGTGGAAAGGCGCCGGCGTGACACGTACACACTGCCACTGTTGAAGATCCTGGAGATTTATTATTTATATTTTTGAAATAAACTTGGAATAAACCCTTTTATCGAATAATGATGTTTTGTTTTTAATGAAAAATTTATTTGAAAATTTGAGCTGTTACAATTGGTATCAGAGCCTTGGTTTGAGGGATTCGGGTGTACTTTCGGGTGCAACTGAACTCAGACAGGGGATTTGAGGAAAAACCTTTTTAAATAATAAGGACATAACATTTTATAAAGGGTAAGACGGTAAAAACAAGGATGGAACAGTGTGTACGTGCAGCCAGCGTCCGAACGGTAAAGATCCCCAGAATACCTTACAATGTTATGTTATGCACTGAATTATGAATTGTTATGCATGCTAGAAGACTAGGTATACATGATAGGACTAGAATTGCCTGTTTTGTGATGCCTTAGTCTAGGGAGATTGCTTATATGAGATAATTGGTAGCGTGCAAGTAGTTAGTGCATACTAGAGGTAGAGTACTCATTATTCGGGATTTGGGGAGGAAGATTTGGGACGAATACTGATACGGTGTGGTCGGTAGTATTGGGCCCGTACTACCGAAGGCACCGTACCAGTGGAAGACTCAAGTAAGAATCCCTGGAGATCGGAGACTGGGTAGGGCGCGTATCGAGTACAATTGTACTTGGTGGAGTCTCTGATGATTTTATGTTGTATTTCAGAGACATCATGGTTATCACACGCAATGGGGCGAGTTCGAGCGGTGCGAGTGACGAGGAGATTCGTCAGATTATTCAGGAAGAGGTAGCTGCGGCGGTCCGGGTTGAGATCCCGGAGATGTTTGGGTCTATTAAGACCACGCTGATGGAGGAGTTTGAGGAGCGGTACGCCGCACTTACTGAAGCCGCAGTTGCTGCCGCTACCGCAGCTGTGGCTGCTGCCAGGCCGCAAGGGAGTGATTCATTACTATTCAGGGAATTCAGCAACACGAAACCCCCTGAATTTGATGGGACGCAGGATCCGATTGCAGCTATGAGGTGGATCGCCGACATCGAGGGGTGCTTCTATACTTGCTCATGCCCGGAGCACTTGAGGGTACGGTTCGCCTTGAACCAGCTCCGTCTGGGAGCGAAGGATTGGTGGAAGTTTGTGACAGCGAACTTCACTCAGGCAGAGATTACGGTGGTGACATGGGAGAGGTTTACGGAGATGTTCAGGGATGAGTACGTTCCCCCGGTAGAGAGGGAGCGATTGATTCAGGAGTTCTTGACCCTTAAGCAGGGTACTGATTCCGTGGCAGTGATCACACGGAAGTTTCATGAGAGGGAAATGTTCTGCCCCGAGCTGGTATCTACGGAGCAGTCGCGGATGAGCCGCTATTTGGGTGTTTTGAAGAGGGAGATCCGGGAGTTTGTGTCAAACTCCACCTATCGTACTTTCACTGAGCTTCAGGCGAACGCCAGGAAGCGCGAGATTGAGTTGGAGACTCAAGCGAGGGAGGAGGCTGAGTCTCGGCAGGTGGATCGACGACCGGCCCAGTCTCAGCCGGTAGCCAAGCGGACTAAGTTCGCTGATTCGAGGATGGGAGGTTCGAAGGGTCGCACTTGCGCGAAGTGCGGCAAGAGTCACGAGGGGGCGTGTCGAGCTGGTGGTTGCTACAAGTGTGGCAAGGAGGGACATATTGCCAGGGATTGCCCTAAGGGGTTTATGGTTTGCTTTCACTGCAACCAGACAGGCCATCGGAAGGCCGAGTGCCCGCAACTTCGTCAGGGAGCTACACCTACTACCCGGACTACTGAGACCCGACCAGCGAAGGTCGAGGCCCCGAGGGCTCGCGGGAGAGCCTTTCAGCTGACTGCGGAGGAGGTCCGCGCTGCGCCCGATGTTGTGGCAGGTATGTTATCATTCACGTATTTAATTAAAGGTCGAAATGTTATGCTTATGTTAATGTATGTGTAGGTACTTTCCTTGTGAACTCTATGCCTGCTCTAGTATTATTTGATTCGGGTGCGAGTAGATCGTTTGTATCGTTAGCTTTTAGTCAGCACATCGGCATTAGTCGTGAGCCGTTAAGTCGGCCCTTGAGCGTTTCTATTGCGGCTGAGAGGGTGATTTGTGCTACGGAGGTTCTTAGGGGATGTGTGCTAGAGATCTTCGGGGTCGCATTTCCGATTGACTTAATTCCTATTGCGATGGGTGATGTCTGTGTCATCGTAGGCATGGACTGGTTGAGCCGATTCAGTGCTGTCATCGACTGCGAGCGTCAGCTGGTGACTATACGAGACCCTAGTGGGGGAGTTCTTACGGTATACGGCGAGGGTACCCGTTCGGGATCAGCTTTTTGTTCGGCCGCTAGGGCAAGGCAATGCCTACAGCGGGGATGTAACGGTTTTGTGGCGTATGTGATGGATACGCGGGAGAGTTCCGAGAGACCGAAGACATTGAAGGAGGTTCCAGTGGGGCGTGAGTTCCCAGATGTTTTTCCCGAGGATTTGCCAGGAATACCTCCCGCGAGGCAAGTGGAGTTTGGTATCGATCTAGTTCCAGGGGCTGCGCGTATTGCGAAGGTGCCTTATCGTCTTGCACCTCCAGAGATGCAAGAATTGTCCTCGCAACTTCAAGAGTTGTTGGGGAAGGGATTCATTCGGCCGAGTAGCTCACCGTGGGGAGCACCGATTCTGTTCGTCAAGAAGAAGGATGGTTCACACCGGATGTGTATCGATTACCGGGAACTGAACAAGGTGACAGTTAAGAACCGCTATCCGTTACCAAGGATCGATGATCTATTCGATCAGTTGCAAGGGGCATCTTGGTTTTCCAAGATTGATTTGAGATCAGGGTACCATCAGGTAAGAGTGCGGGATGAGGACGTCCAGAAGACAGCCTTTAGGACGCGGTATGGGCATTACGAGTTCGTGGTGATGCCTTTTGGGCTCACCAATGCCCCAACAGTGTTCATGGATCTCATGAACAGGGTATGCAGGCCGATGCTGGATCGGTCTGTGATTGTGTTCATCGACGACATTCTGGTGTATTCGCGGTCTAGGGAGCAGCATGAGGGACATTTGAGGGAGGTCCTTGAGGTACTGAGGTCGGAGAAGCTATATGCAAAATTCTCCAAATGTGACTTCTGGTTACGGGAAGTTCAATTTCTGGGGCACGTTGTAAATCAGGAAGGGATATTGGTCGATCCGGCCAAGGTGGAAGCGGTGATGAGTTGGGAGGCACCGAAGTCACCTTCGGAGATCAGGAGTTTCCTTGGGTTGGCGGGGTACTATCGAAGGTTCATTAGGGACTTCTCCAAGATCGCGGTGCCGCTTACCAAATTGACCCGAAAGGGTGTTACATTTTCATGGGGATCCGAGCAGCAGACTTCCTTCGAGACACTTCGTCAGAGACTGTGCGAAGCACCAGTATTAGCTCTCCCGGAGGGGATGGAGGACTTTGTCGTATATTGCGACGCATCGATTTCAGGACTGGGTGCAGTGTTGATGCAGAGGGGCCATGTGATAGCCTATGCATCGAGGCAGCTGAAGCCTCACGAAGCGAGATATCCCACACATGACTTAGAGTTGGGGGCAGTAGTGTTCGCCCTCAAAATTTGGCGTCACTACCTGTACGGGGTTCGTTGTACCATATACACGGACCATAAGAGTTTGAAGTATTTGATGGATCAACCCAACCTAAACATGCGTCAGAGGAGATGGTTAGACGTGGTTAAGGATTATGACTGTGAGATCCTATACCACCCAGGCAAGGCTAATGTGGTAGCTGATGCATTGAGTCGTAGGGCGGAGAGTACTCCATTGCGGGACGTATGTTTGAGATTGACGGTGATGACTCCGGTATTAGATGCTATTCGTGGGGCACAGGCCGAGGTTGTGAAGTCTGGGATGCAGAAACAGGAGCGGGTCGTCGGGTTGATTTCAGAGTTCGTTACGGATGGGCGGGGACTTCTGACATTTCAGGGTCGGATCTGGGTGCCATTCGTGGGCGGTACGCGTGTTACATTGATGGAGGAGGCACACAGATCTAAATTCTCGATCCATCCCGGTGCTACGAAAATGTATCTGGATTTGAAAAAGGAGTACTGGTGGCCTTGCATGAAGAGAGACGTTGCCTGGTTCGTTGAGAGGTGTTTGACCTGCCGTAAAGTTAAGGCCGAGCACCAGAGACCGCACGGTAAGTTGCAACCCTTGGAGATTCTTGAGTGGAAGTGGGATCAGATCACGATGGATTTCATCACCAAATTGCCGAAAACTGCCAGGGGAGTCGATGCGATTTGGGTGATTGTGGATAGGCTAACAAAGAGTGCACACTTCCTTGCCATTAGCGAAAGTTCATCAGCAGAGAAGTTGGCAGAGTTATACGTGAGAGAGATAGTATCTCGGCATGGAGTGCCGACCTCGATTGTTTCGGACCGCGATGTACGTTTCACTTCCAGGTTCTGGAAGAAATTCCATGAGGAGTTGGGTACTAAGCTGCATTTTAGTACCGCATACCATCCCCAGACCGACGGTCAGAGCGAGCGGACGATTCAGACATTGGAAGACATGCTTAGAGCGTGTGTGTTAGACTTCGGGGGTAGCTGGGATGCGCATCTGCCGTTGGCTGAGTTTTCCTACAACAACAGCCATCATTCGAGCATTGGTATGCCACCTTTTGAGTTGTTGTATGGTAGGAGGTGTCGGACTCCCATTTCCTGGGGAGAAGTGGGACAGAGAGTGATGAGCAGTACAGAGATTGTACTTCAGACGACCGAGCAGATTCAGCGAGTGAGGCAGAGGTTATTGACCGCCCAGAGCCGACAGAAGAGTTATGCGGACAGACGCCGATCCGAGCTCGAATTCCAGGTCGGCGACTTCGTTCTCCTAAAGGTTTCTCCTTGGAAAGGGGTAATTCGGTTCAGGAAGAGGGGCAAATTGGGGCCCCGGTTCATAGGTCCATTTCGGGTAATCGCAAGGGTAGGTCGGGTAGCTTATCGGTTGGAGTTGCTAGTGGAGCTGAGTCAGATTCACAATACCTTCCACGTGTCGCAGTTGAGGAAGTGTATAGCCGATGAGGCAGCAGTGGTTCCGTTAGAAGATATTCAGGTGGATGCGAGCCTGAATTACGCCGAGAGACCAGTAGCTATCAGGGATCGGAAGATCAAGGTTCTACGGAACAAGGAGATACCTCTGGTGTTGGTTCAGTGGCAACATCGGAAAGGATCGGAGATGACCTGGGAGCCGGAAAGAGAAATGCGGGAGCAACATCCGGAGTTATTCGCAGAATGAGACTTCGAGGGCGAAGTCTAGTTCTAGTGGGGGAGAGTTGTAACCGCCCGGAATTTCAGGTATTTCTTTAAATTATTTTTGGGCACATTTAAGAGGGGACTCGGCGAGTAGGTGCATGACTCGCCGAGTAGGGCCATGGTCTGGTCGCAGTCGCAGATACGCGACTGGACTCGACGAGTCCAAATAGGGACTCGGCGAGTCGACGCTGATTCAGCTGAACCCTAGCCGTTTCATTTATGAATCGTATATAACGATCTTATGGCCGTCATGTCGCGTCTTTTGGCCGATTGAAGATACCTTGGGAGTGTGTGAGCATCTGAAGCAAGAGAGAGGACTTGAGGAGGCTTGAAGAGATTGTTAGACAAGGAGGAGCAAGGTGGTGATCAAAGGAATCGAGTACTGGAGGTTTGGGGACACAGGGAACACATTTCCAGGTAATCTTCGGATCAAAATCTGTAGCTTTTACGTTGTATGCAAATTTAGGGTTTAGGAAACCCATTTAAGGGATTGTTAGATTATAGTGTTGTTATAAGTGCTTAAAAACCCCTGTATTAGTATATGTGAAAGTCCAGGAAGTCCCATATCTATATATCTCGAAATCATGCGAAATACAGGAGGCAGCGGATTGACTGCATGGCGAGGACTCGCCGAGTCCAATGATCAGACTCGGCGAGTAGCTTGAAGATTCACCAGGACTCGCCGAGTTGTTCTTCAGACTCGGCGAGTAGCTTAAAGATTTACTAGAACTCGCCGAGTTGTTCTTCAGACTCGACGAGTAGCTTGAAGATTCACTAGAACTCGCCGAGTTGTTTTTCAAACTCGGCGAGTAGCTTGAAGGTTCACTGGAACTCGTTGAGTCGTTTTTCAGACTCGGCGAGTGGAGTCAGGGTGTCTATACTCGTCGAGTTACCCTTTGCACTCGACGAGTCTGGTCAAGATTGACCGTTGACCTATATGTAACTTAGTAGGGTCAGTTGTCTTGTTTGATAAGATCATTAATAAAGGTATGTGGTATTATAGGGAACCTGCGGATTAGCGGATCGAGTGCGAGTAGCTCGAAGGGTTTATAGCTTGCATACTACGAGGTGAGTCTTCTCACTATACTTCACCCGGAAGGGTTTGACTGTGAGACCGGAAGGTCGTATGTGTTATATTCATGCTATGTCTAGAGAGGCAGATGTTTTATATGTGATGTATGCTTATATGTGATGTATGCTAATACGGGCCGGAAGGCGAGACTTTATGTGATAGAAAGGACGGTATGATGTGTGACTTATGTGTTATGTGTGTTATGTTACATCTGTTATGTTTTATACTATTATGGGCCGGAAGGCAATTTAATACGGGCCGGAAGGCGATATGTTATGGGCCGGAAGGCGATTATGTTACAGGCCGGAAGGCAATGTTATGTGGACCGAAAGGTCCGGGCCGGAAGGCGTATGTGGGTAAGTCGTATACTGGGGAACTCACTAAGCATTTATGCTTACTAGTTGTGTTTATGTTTTTCAGGTACTAGTGATGACCGTGGAAAGGCGCCGGCGTGACACGTACACACTGCCACTGTTGAAGATCCTGGAGATTTATTATTTATATTTTTGAAATAAACTTGGAATAAACCCTTTTGTCGAATAATGATGTTTTGTTTTTAATGAAAAATTTATTTGAAAATTTGAGCTGTTACACAACAGGTTCAAAGCACACCTCACCCTCTGATCAGCAGGGCATGAACACGTGAAGAAACATCCCTCCACATTTGATAACCATCTCATAGCAACGATCGGATCCTGAACTCCATCAAAAGTGGGAGGCTTCGTATTATCGAAGTCCCGATACTGAAAACCTCTACTAGCTCCTCCCCCTGCCGCTGCTACTGCTGCGGTAGCCGCCGCGGCAGCCGTCTCCGTGAGAGCCGCATAGCGCTCATCAAAATACTCCACCATGGCGGTCTTGATCGACCCAAACAACTCTAGCAGCTCAGCCCGAAACAATGCAGCAACCTCATCATGCAAGATCTCACGAATCCTCGCATCCAACTCATGCGTACTCATCTGGCTGACAACCTCGAGTTGTACAGACCCACCCGGAACTCCCTCTCCGGCTCCTGATCCTGAACCGGATCCACTCCCAGCATGCCCTGAAATCTCCATACTGAAAATAAAACACCAAAACTCAGACATATTCCACTATCCCGGGAACCGGCTCTCATCCCAACCCTAGAGGTCATGGTTTCCCTGACATGCGTATGAGTCCGTGCTTTCAGTAGTACGGGCCCATACTACCTTCCACACCAACCCATATTTGTATGAAGTACTCCCACAACACCCTAGCGACACACATAACATCGCTCTATCCTCACAACTAGAGGAACACTAGAAATCTCTCACAAGGAACCCTAGGCTAGCAGGCATCATAAATCAGGCAACTCATCAATAAATCCTGAAAATCCCTAGCCTAGCTCTAGCATGCTGCTCTATTAAAGCTCAATAATACAATTGTCATGTATGGTATTTTGGGGTTACTTACTGGCTCCGGCTGATCGTACCTCCGCGTCCTCCTTTACTTATTTTGAAAACCATTTTAAATTCTCTTTTTGAAAACTCTCCTCGATTTGAGACTGGAGTCGCACAAGTGTTCCTCCAATTCACTCAAACCAAGGCTTTGATACCAACTTGTAACATCCGAAAAATACAACCAATTTAAATATTTCAAAACAACCTGATTTTCATTAAAATGTTTACAAAAAGGTTTTCAATACAAGTCATTAGAGTATTCCCAGAATCACATTGCTACAAAATCATGAGGAGCGGTACGATCGCGCCTTCGCCTTGCCACAGTCTCCTAAAGAACCTGAAAAACATTAAACCACAACTGTAAGCCCGAAAGCTTAGTGAGATACCCCCAAAATACCAACCACGTATACGCCCTTCCGATCCAAAACATATAAAACATACATAACATAACAAAACATAGAACAACCATGCATATCGGGTCTACCGTGTGATTGGTCCGCCGTATCGGGCCTTCAGTCCAACGGATCCATCCTCCGGGTCTAGTCATGTCCTTCGAGTCTACAGTGGGGTTGGTCCGCCCGCATCGGGCCTTCAACCCACCTGGTCCACTCTCTGAGTCTACAGTGTGACTGGTCCGCCCGCATCGGGCCTTCAGTCGGCCTGGTCCACTCTCCGAGCCTCGGCACGTCTGGTCCGCCCTCGTGGGGCCTACAGCCTATCCGGACCGCTCGCTGGGCCTTCAGAACAACCGGTCCGCCCTGGGTATCTTAGCCTACAGCACAAAGCAGGACCCGCCTCAACCCATCTCCAGTCCAAACAACCATGTGCACAAAACATACATTCATATAACAGTCATAGTCAACAAACCGAACAAGCAGATCACCTAGCATACCATTACCCTAACCGGAATACCGACCTAACCGGTCACTAGCATAGCATCACTCTGTATATCGGGAAAACTGACCTTAACAAGGCCTCCTAGCATGAACCACCCTAGCTACCAGGATGCAGACACATCAAACAATAACATAATAACCATAACCGAATCTCAATACAATAAAGGGCCGGCCTTGGTGCCTTAGACCCCGTTGATATAGTGAGGATAACTCACCTCGAAACTGCCGGCTGAAAAGATAAGATCCCGCTGCTCCGAACTTTGGCGCGAACTCCTCTACTAAACATCAAAACATACAACTCAATAATTACCCTTAATTACCAAAATACCCCTGGAAGACAACTGGTCAACCTTGGATGAGTCAAAGTCAACCCCTGACTGACCCTACTCGCCAAGTCATCCCGATGACTCGCCGAGTCCTCATGCTAAGAACTTCCCTCAATTAGCGACCCAACTCGCCGAGTCACCCCAAGACTCGTCGAGTCCAACAACTCTGAGTCCACTCGCACCCAACTCACCGAGTCATCCCTTGACTCGCCGATTCATGGACTCGACCAGAAATATTGGGACTTCCTCGACAAGACTCGCCGAGTCCAAATGAACTCGTCGAGTCCAAGGCCATCTTCAACCTACTCGCCGAGTTGTTCTTCCAACTCGTCGAGTCCCAAGCCATCTTCAAGCAACTCGTCGAGTCCACCCATGTGACTCGTCGAGTACCACCTATCTGAATCCATACAGAAGCTTCTCAGGCCATGCAATTGATCCAAAACATAGATCCAACCTCCTACAATCCATCCATCACGTAAAGTGGCAAACTTTACGTGAACCTAACGAGATCTAAGCCATTTTCACCTTAAAACCAAGGTTTGGGACATGGTGACTTCACTAAGCACACAAACACAGGAACTTTAATGCACTCTAGGCCCTCAATATTCCAGATCTGAGGTAGCAACCTCAGATCTATCCTCCAAACTCCAAAACATTGCAAGATATACTCCCCACAAACCCCAAAATGATGAAACTAGGAATGCACAGCCTAAGGATGAAGATATTACCTCCAAAAGATGCCTCAACAGCAGCCAAACTCGAATCCAAGCAAAGCCCTTTGATCCAAGCCAGTTCTCCTTCAAGATCTCTTCAAGCAACACCCCTCCAAGCTCTAATTTGCTCCACAAATGATCTCTCCACGAATATAGGGTTTCTGGAACTCAAGGGGGAAATAAGGGAGGTTGTGGAGGAGTATAACGCTCTTTATATAGGGCTCAACCCCGAAAATTAGGGTTTTCTCCATACAGCACCTACTTGCCGAGTCCATCTAGGGACTCGCCGAGTAGGCCACTTGACACGCGACCATGACCGCGACCTGACTCGCCGAGTCATCCTCTAAAACCTACACTTTCAGCCCTTCAACTCTACTCTTGCGATTCCGGGATGTTACAATCGCACATACGTGTGGGTATGAATAACGTCAAAAACGGAGCTCGTACGCGTAAATTATGAATTTTTGAAGTTTGAAAATTCGGAGTATGCCCAGCATACATGAGTATGCCCATCATACTCTTGTTCACGGTCCAAGATTGGCCATGTCGCCCAAACTCTCGCATACGAAACTTATCATACTATGACAACCTTAAACTTCAACCTGGTACATCTAGTCAGTTAATCTAAGTTAAACTCATTTCTGTTAACTTCTAGCGCAATTTAAGGGTCCACTTAAGTGTTCTAAGGCTGGGTTAAGTCAAGGTTGAGGTTAGGAATGAGTCAACAAGTCATATAGTGATGAAACCGGACCATACACCCCTATTGGAGGAGTATTCAACCGCACACATGGGTGTACGGCCGTACACACCCCTCATGACCACACACCCACCCTATATAAAGGATAGACCCCTTCCCTTCATTCATTTCACTCCTTGGCAGCACACTACTCCTTTTCAATCATGAGTCTTCAACCGCAAACCCTCCCAATACTTCAAAAACGTGAGTAATCCATCCCATAGCTTGTTGTGCTTAAAGAACCACTTAATCTATGCCTTGATTCATCAAGTTTCATCATGGTCTTCATCCCTTGAAGGAGTGCAGCCACACACCTTCATAAGGTTGGCCATACACTCCTAAAAGAACCTCCAAAGTGAGAGTTGGACTTCCATCTTCACGTTAGACATGACCATAGCCTTAGTGCACCTTGGAATTGAGATTTTGGACATCTGCATGTGGGGTGTACGACCACGCACACCAGTGTATGGCTGCACACACCCTTGTGCGGCAGCACACTCCAGTGTGCAACCACACACACACCCTAGGACCACAAACTCATTTCTAAGACCCTAAAATTGTACTGCAACTTAGTATGGACCTTGAAAGCACCTCGAAAGCACCTTCCATCATGAGTGTATGGCCGTACACCCATGATCGCACACACCTTTAAGGTGGCCATACACCTCCCTCATGCAATCCTTTAAGGTTGTAACACTTGGTGAAAGTAGTTCCAAGTCCCTAGAGTGGCTCTCCATCACTTCTAGTAGTGAAACACCCTCATTTGACTCATTTATGTGTCATTACGTGCTAATTAGGATCAAATTGTCTTCAAAGCTTGACTTGAACATTCGACATTCCGTATCACTGGTTCATTCAAATCGCCTGAGGTGAGTTCATATCCCTACATTTTCCATGTTTTTTTAATGTTTTTTAGGGGCGGGGGGGATACAAGCCAAACTCAAAGTATTTTATTAAGTTTTAAACTTAATAATACAGTCCAACGATTTCCACGTTTAATAACATATTCGGATATTTTATCCTTTTTTGTAATATATTGAGCATAAGGGAAGCTTTTATTTTGGAAATCTAACTTCATAGCTTTCAGAAAGGTTTTTACAAAGCATTTTCCATATCAATTCTAATAAACTATAATGGGTATAGTTTTGGATAACCCTCTAGGTAGTTTTTACGAAATCAAATTTCATGAATAAATATATACAAAATATGACAGATTTAGTTTATGTTATATATTTTCTCGGGAGTATAGAATACAATTATTTTATTGTTTTATACTGTTTCTAGAGCGTAAAATAGATTATACAGAAGTGTGAGGCTCTACTTCAATATTGTACCCGTAGGTGTACCGGGATAAATCCTTTTAGTATAACAAAAATCTCCTGGAAGGAGAGCGTAAGATTTGTGACTAGATCTATTCGGGACTGACAATCCCACACCTGAACTGCTAGCTATAGTTAGACAGGCACGCCTGAGGTGAAAAAATGTCATTTAGCTTAATGCCTGAAGAATGTTGTAAAGGTCTCTCGGTCATATCAAGCATGGTTATACGACTCGCAAATAAGTATAACCTAACTTTGGTTTACGAAATCTACTCTTCAGTTGTTTTATTTTGAGTAATAAAACTACTTTTATATATATTGATAGTAATCAGGGATTTCTACACTTGCATCTCTACCTCTAGGATGGATAACCTGTTTTTAGGGAAAATATGGGATCTCCCGAGGATAACACTGGCATTTCTGAAACCGATGATTTATTTTCTACTAATAGATACTCTTTTAAAACTACTTTTCATAAGAAAATATATGATTTTATTGAGGAACACTTTTCAAAAGGATCAAAGAAACATTTTTCCATAAAAACTAAATGCTTATGAACTCATCAACTTTATGCTAATATTCTTTCAAGACTGCTTGTATTCTTAGGGATTTAGTAGATAGGTGCTTCCGAGATTTTGGAGAAGTACTCACGTTAGAGTCACGTCTTTCCATTTTACTTTTGATATGAACAAAACTATGTATTAATAAATGAAAACCTT
Source organism: Lactuca saligna (assembly GCF_052625555.1). Taxonomy (NCBI): domain Eukaryota; kingdom Viridiplantae; phylum Streptophyta; class Magnoliopsida; order Asterales; family Asteraceae; genus Lactuca; species Lactuca saligna. Next base: position 146,808,998 of record NC_136421.1, on the reverse strand, counting down.
TTTCATATATGTATTCAATGTCTGGTTGTGTTTAGTATGCTTGCTATGATACAATTGTTGTGATACTACGCATGACGTCCTCGGCCCCTGAATGTTTCCACCGTTCCGGTTCGGCGGTGTGACACCTACAGACTTGACATGTCTAATGCCACGCATCACGCTACGCCCAACATACTGAGCCGCAATTCATTACGCCCCGCGTAATAGAGTGTATGCCCAACGAAGAGGTTATTAGGGCAGTACACCATGCATACTTAAAGATTAAGCCCAACGTGATTCGGGTTTCAGCCCATAAATATAATGAGCAAGACCTCGGGGTTTTTGTTTACAAAATCTATTCTCTGCCACTCTCTACTTCTTATGTACCTACTTTTAACCCCCCCCCCTAAGTCCCGATATCATCCCCGACACCCGAAGCATGTCCCGACGCTCCAATGTTCCCAATAAAATCATCTTATTAGTCTAAACTCTGCTCGAGTAAGGCCCGATTTTCAAATAAAATCTCCAGTTTCGTCACAGAAAGTCATTTTTAGAGACGAAGTGCTGCCCAAATTATCATTTATTCATCCAGCTATTTCACGGTGAGTTCAATATAGGGACAACTGTATGTTATGTGTTATATGTTCAATGTGCTTTCCCGTGTTGTTACGATAATGAGCTATACCTTTTACCATGAAGTGTATGACATAAGCATCACTTGGGTACTGGTATGTAGCCTTTGACCATGAAGTGTATGACATAAGCATCACTTTGGCAATGGCAGAATGCTAAGATAGGGATGAAATCTTGTGTATTCTAGCAAAATGATATTCTGAAATCGTATTTTCTGCACCACTTGGGCTGAAGCTTTATTTATGTATATCATGTATTGAAATTGTTATGTCTTGTTGATTGTATATCTTTGTATCAAGTCATCGATTGATATGGAAAGCATGTCATATGAAACACATATGCCTTTGTTATTCTTTATCCTTCTTTGCTTCTTTGATATTGAAATGTATATGCCATAGCATTAATTGTAACTGTTATTGAAGTCACTAAGTGTCACTCACTTATCCCTCTCAATGTTTAAACTATTGCAGGTGATAAGCATCTAGTATAGTCATGTATTAGTAGAGGATGTAGAATAGATAATATTATAGCTTTTGTATTTTAGTGTTAAATTTCCTGGGAAGTTATATAATATATATATATATATATATATATATATATATATATATATATATATATATATATATATATATATATATATATTAAAATTTTGTAAAAATCTTTATAGTCGGTTTGTATCCAGTCTATGTAATTAAACTATCAATGTAAAATATTATTTTATGAATATGCATGTAACATGTTTTGGAGTAACTTGGAGTGATAATATTGTCTTTAGTATGAAACTTAGGCTTTTTCATTTTGGAAGACTCAATCAGAGTATCCAACTTTTCCTTGAGGGCCTTGAACTACCTTTTCGTCATTGGTGCTGTAAGTTCCAAATATGGATCTTTACCAGTAGTGAAGCAACAATCAATCACACAAGAAGAATAAGATTAAAAGGAACCAAGCTTGCACATGATTATATTCAATAAATCGTTAAGTACAACTCGATGGACTCAGTGTAAACGCAATGGCATCAACAACCAACAAAAGACTGACTCCCACACTATTTATACAAGACCAGACTGTAAACTGGGTTTGCTACCGTAAACAAGGTTTACAGCCTTAAACTGTGTTTATAGCCGTAAGCACAGTTTACGGTCTTAAACACACAGCCAATCCAAAATGCACACATAAATCATAAACAATATTACAGACTCTATCCAAAACAATATACACCCAAAGCCTAGACCAAACCATTAACTGGACCCTTCAATCTCCCCCTTGGTTTGGTGCTAGCTTGAACTCCGTCCTTATCGACCACTAGCACATCAGATCTTCCCATTGCTCCATTCCATATTCTCTTGTCAATGATCGTATCCACCATCCGTGTGTACTCTTTTGCAGTAGGCTCAAAAACTTCTTCAGCTACTATAATCTGATGATTTGCAAGTTGATGTATGTCCCGCTCGCCAAATTGAAGAAAATCCCTTTTGTCATACAGGCGGATACAATCTTCCTTGAGATTGATAGCAGCAGCATCTGATGAATCATCATACACCCAATATAGCATGGATTGAAGAGACCCATCAGCACAATTTTGAAGAACGGGAATATGTTTGACTTGAGCAATAGCAGGCCACATCACTGTACGAAGAGGCTCACTTGTCTTGGGATCAATGATACGCTTGTCAACTTCAACAAAAGATTCTACAGTCTTCATTGACGGAAAGCCTTTGGCTACTTGATCATCTAAGAAAGATTTGAACTGACTAGCTCTGGGATTTCCTGATGGATTTGAGAAGTGGGCTTTGGATAGCTCGATAAGGTCAACTTTAGTAAAGGAGTGAAAATCATGAGCATCCTTGTATAGTTCCTTATTCCCGCTCTTCCTTCTCACCATAAACATGTCCATAGTGTCATGGAATCCCCACGAAACGATTCCTGACCTATCACCATAGGTGTCCCTGAAAGTATGAGTTCTTAGATCTATGAAGGTGATTCAAGGCTTATCCCAAGGTACCTTATGATCCACACTTCTCTTGAATAACCATTTTCCTTTGTCATCCAATTTTTCAGCAGCCTTCTTCCTTTTAGCACCTTTTGATGCTACTGGCCTTGAAGCTTGTTCCGGATCTATTTCAAAACGATCCACGATGATCGAGGATCTGATTGGTTGAGAAACAACGGGAGCATCATCACTTGGAGCATCTTGAATGGGAGGATTGATCTGTGATTCGTCAATAGGCGACTTGAATTCATCACCAAATTTATCTTTTAGTTTCTTCTTCAAATCGAGGAAAATTGCGGTTAAGAGGCCAAATTGTGTCTGAAGATCAGCAATTTTCTTCTTCATTAGAGCATTGTCTTCTCTAAGATCGGCCACTTGAATACTGAGCTCTGTGTTTTCAGTTTGAAGATCAGCGACCTTGATGACTAGCTCAATATTCCTTTGATCAAGATCAAAATTCTTCTGATTTAGAATGTCAACCTGATTCTGGAGTCCATGAATTGTAGGAGATTCTTCTCTTGAACCGTCACCCCCGATAAAAATTCCTTTCCGCGAGAAGGTGGTGTAGAAAATTGTCCCTCTGCTAAGACCCTAGCAAGCCTAACCGATGCTTCATCGTTATCTGGCCTGGGAGGAGACACATTTGATTGGAATGAAGAGCCGTCAGCTTCAAATACAGTACAAGGGCCTTCACTAAAAGGTTCAATTGAAACAATAACTGGTGTGATTGTTGGTGGAGCTGTAACATTTTGAGTTGTAGCACTCTGAGTTGCCAATCTCAAAACGAGTCTGGGTCTTTTGCTAGGTGGAGGAGAGGCTTGAGTGGTGGTGGGATCACTTTCCATTGGCATAGATGTAGGTAAAACGACATCAAGTGGAGGAATCCCTGACACTGTCACCATAGGAGTTACCATTTCCGCCGTTGGATTGGAAACAGGAGGTGCAACTATGAAAATGTCTTCCTTTTCCCTTGTCTCTGTTGTCGTATGAACAACTTCATCGACATTTTCAAGCAAGTTGTCAAGGTTTTCTCCAGTCATAAAATCAACATTACTTCCGAAGTTAAATGGAATATCATCTTTATCAAATCCCGTAAGGTCGACATCCTCGTACTCTTCTTTCTCGTTCCCCGATCCCTCATTGTAATCCCCTTGAACCGGTACTGATTGCAATTCATGTTCCTCAGCAACTTGGGCATTTGCAGCAGCAGTTTCATCAGCATCATGATCTGAAATAGTAATGACATCATCAGACACAACCCTTTCAGATGATATGGGCTCAGATGATGCATTATCATATACTCCATGAGACTCGGAGGATTCATCAATTTCAGCAAAATTCCCAAACTTCACCAGGGGATGTAAACCTTGAAAGACAACCTTGCCCTTTCTATTTTGCTTGATAAGACCAACTGTGTGAGGGACCAAGGATTTTATGTCCAACTTGTCACCATCCTTGATCATTTTTGGAAACTGGTCGTCAATGAATACTTGAATGAACCTTGGATAAAGCAAGAATACATCTCTGGTTCTCCGGGTCATGGCGTTGATGTTCACCAGGAATTTATCGAGAATGAACATTGAGAAATTAAACTTTATGCCAGCAGCCAATGAGATAATTGCCCCTGTGTTCCTGAGGGAGATCTCATCGGCTCCTGATCTCCTACCAGAAATGCAGCTCACAAACACGTGTGCTAAGAATCACCAGTAAGGAGGCAGAAGCTTGTTCACTGTGGGAGGGTAGACACCCTCATATCCCATCCTCTGAAGGATCCATTGTACATCATAAATTCCAATTTCAGTAGGGAAATTGAATTCATCGTTGACCAGCAAAGTATCTCTGATGTACTGCTCTGTGATCTTGATCTTGCAACCTTTGACTACAGCTTCCATTGTAATTTCTCCATTAACATTGGCCATTTTAGCTGTCTGCCAAAACTCCCGGATGATATTATGATAGATGATGCGATTTACTGCAGTGGCATAGGATAAGCAACACTCTCTCAGCCTGTAGATCATGGATTTGAACTCTAAATGAGCGACCGGAGGATCATCTAGCACGATTGCTAGGTTGTGCATGTCCGCAACCTTAAGATTTTCCATTTTTCTGCACTAAACAGGCCAAGTAAGAAAACACAAAATTTTAACAATTTAAATCATTTAGTTTTCTTAATTAAACAAAATAATTTTTGCCTTTAAAAATTAATTTGACTACAAATGATTAGGGTTTACAGTCAAAATAGTCAAACAATTGAGTTTACAATCAAAGGCAGTCAAAATGGGGTTTACGGTCAAAATTGGTCAACTGACCGTAAACTAGGTTTACGGTCGTAAGACCAAAACCTAAGTTTACGGTCGTAAGACCAAAGCAGGGATTTACGGTCGTAAGACCAAAACCGGGCTTACGGTCGTAAGGCCAGATGGAGTTTACGGTTCTTGAATGTTCTTAAACCGTAAACTCCTCATGAACAGTAAACGCCGACAATTATTTAAACTCCAATTACTCCTTCGATTTTGGTCGGAATGGCGAATAGAAAGCAGATTCTCGGTCGGTTTTGACATCCCTTCGAGGTGTACTAGGCTGATTTCTCAAAACTTTAACAACAATTTTCGAGGTAGATAGAGAGGAAGTTTGCAGCAGTAAAAAAGGAGAAATGGGAGAGGAAAGGGTTTACAGCAGTAAACTCTTCCTTTTATACTCCCTTAACTTTTACCTGTCTCTCACACAGTGTAAAAACCCAATCCGAATTTTGGTTAAAATTTTCAAGAATAAAACATTTTAAGGACATAAAAATAAAAATAAAATTAACCTAAAAATAAAATAAACTAATTTCTAAAATTTAAGAATTAAAATATTTTAAAAAATTAAAATTTGACAATTATAAAATAAAATAAAAAATAAAAATAAAAATAAAAGTAAAAGTAAAAGTAAAAGTAAACGCAAACAAAAATTTATCTCAAGATTTACTAAAATTTTCTTGTGATGTTGGGATCAAAGTTGTTAGATAGCCTTAATCCATTTGTCGGTACCTTTCATATTCACATCTTTGTTTGGTCGATCGCCGGTATTGTTGTCCACTTAAACACAAAAAATTGTGACAAAATTAGGACATACTAATAATTGTAAGACAAAGAGATCCTAAGATCCTAGATATTATATCTGATCCTAAGTTCTTAGATACTATATCTTAAGGACCATTCATCTGACGAAGATCAGGGATATTGTTGTCCGCATAAATTGAGTAGCGAGATCTATAGATAATCATTGAGTGTTTAGTTTTAACTGTACTGGAACATGTTTCCCGCTTCCTGATATGCCCCAGTAATTAAGGACTTCCAGAGTACTCCTTACATCGGGTGAGCAGACAATCATTAGGAGAGAGGATAGATTCAGATTATTATCACTTATAGCTTTAGAGGGATTGAGAAGTAGAAGGATGTATATGATGTGTACCAGGTCGGATTGTTAGTCATGCAAAGGAGACAACATATGGCTAACAGATAAGAAGAATTTGATAAATATAATATGCAGAGAAATAGAGTTGCATATGTTACAGTCCAGGTCGGATTTTGAGTCACATAGACGAGGTAACATATGACTAAAAGGCAGATAGAAAAGAAAACACTTTTCTGCAGACCTAATTCATCGGAATTTACTAGTCACCCCATCAATACCGGAATTAAAGACAGAATCCGCACATCGAGGAGAAGTTAAACCATGGTTCCAGATTCGAGTTCATTTAATGTGATGAGTAGATTCCCATATATATCTCCCTACTCAACCTATCCAAGCATCGTATTGTCATGCTAAACGAATCTAACTAGGTCAAAATTTGTTAAGTGTATAGATTTCCTAAGTTCAACTTTGCCTAGTCATGTCCATTTAGAATCTTTCGTGCCTACCGACGCATCAAACCAGAGCATAGACCCTTCAACTTCGGGTATGTTACGCAGACTTAGATTGCCTGTTATCACCAGATAATATCACTTCCAAATACAATAATCACAAGCAGAACTATTAGCGACAATATTTTTTATTTTTCTGAATTTTTGATGTTTTTGGATTTTTTATTTTTAATGTTTTTGGATTTTTGAATGTTTTTCCGAAAAAAATAAAAACAGAAACAAAATATTTTTGGATTTTTAGTTATTTCTCCCCCTAAATTTGTGCATGGGAGAAAATGAAATGACTAAAATGCGCAAATTTAACCTAAGCCTAACCAAAAAGTTTAATCCTCAAAACAAATCAATTTTAAAAATCCCAAAAGCACATCGAATCGAGCTTTGTGAAAAGGCTTTGTGAACAGGTCCGCCACATTATTGTCGGTCGGAACATGTTCTAGCATAATGAGCGAGCGCTCATAACAATCTCTGATAAAATGAATTTTGATGTCAGTGTGCTTGGTTTTGGAATGTTTGTAACATCCGGAATCCCATGTATATTATTGAAATAATTATTTTTGGATTATGTGAAGGAACTCGGCGAGTTGATGCATAGACTCGCCAAGTAGGGTCATGGTTGATCATCTGGGTTCGCATTGGAATCGGCGAGTCCACGATGTTTAATAAAACCCTAATCCTTTGAGTTTGGAGCCTTTTTAAGGGCACTCTTAGCCTTCTATTGCGGCTACCAGTACCTTGAGAGCACCCTTAGTGATCTATATCGTTTGGGAGGAAGGAGAAGCCATAATTGATCTTCCTATCCTTGGTTTGGCAAAAAGAAGGTGATCAAGAGAAAGAGGAGGCTGAAGGAGGTGTGATTCAAGTGGTTTCAGAGTCCATAGACTTCAACTTGAGGTATTCATTCGGACCTTCTCCAGTTTTGGTATTGAACTTAGAGATTAGGGTTTTCTAACCTCTTGTGAGGATGTTTATGTGGAGCAATTGGTCCCTTATCGAGCCTATGCTTTGGATCTGGACTCAAAGATGTCCAGAGACTTCAATCCATTAAGCTTTATGAGTCCTTGTGGGGTGGTTGGACTTAAGTTGCCATTTTTGGGACTAAATCACCATTTGATGCCATTATATATATATATATATATATATATATATATATATGCATCAAGTTACAAACTTTACGTGATTATAATTCTTGAGAAGGTCAGATCTATGGATTTGAGGAACAGATCTGACCTCAGGAGGTCAATAGAACTTGTGCATGGCATGTACTCACCGAGTTGTTCTTGGGACTCGGCGAGTTGAGTCAGGGTAGCCCCACGATTCATGCCTGGGTACTCATCGAGTAAAGGGAGGGACTCGACGTGTTAAATAGGACTAAGGAGTTAAGTTGACACAGGTGGACTCGCCGCGTTGCCCAAGTGCACTCTACGAGTCGGGTCAAAGTTTGACCATTGACTTTGGTTGACTTTTAGGGTTTGGTTAGCAGTGAGGCCTTTTGAGCCAGAAGAGGGGTAAAATGGTCTTTTACCCTTCTGAGGATGTTAAGAAAGGTTGGAGTATAGTTATATTTATGGAAGTGTTTGTTTTATGTGTTTAGGCGGAGGCTAGATCGTATTTCTACCGAGTCAGTGATTTACCGAGATATCAGAGGCGAGTCTTCTCACTATACTATACCTGGAAGGTTACCTATGTGTGACCGGAAGTTCGGATATGCTATAAGATGTATGCATTGTATGTGATTAGTTACCCGTTTTGTATGTGCTATGTATGCTATGCTTGATATGGGCAGGAAGGCATTATGTTATGGACCGGAAGGCATTATGTTATGGGCCGGAAGGTATTATGTTATGGGCTGGAAGGCATTGTGATGTGGACCGGAAGGTCGACACAGATAGGACTGGAAGGTTTACCGGGTTGGGACGGAAGTCCCTGAGACATAAGGACCGGAAGGTCATGGCCTGGAAGGGAGTACGTGTGTATGTGGTATTTTAGGGAACTTACTAAGCATTTATGCATACAGTTGTTGTGTTATGTGTTTCAGGTACTAGCGAGGACCGTGGGAAGGTGCCGGCATGATCTGTACACACTGACGGAAGATTTATGTTATGATATTGGGATGTATTTTTATTATGATGGCATTTTCTAAATATGAGATTTGAGAATACTATATGATTGTTTATATTGTTTGAAAAATGAAAAATTGTTTTGAAAATTTACGTTGTTACAAGTTGGTATCAGAGCCTTGGTTTTAGGGATTCAGGTGCACCTTCGGGAGTAACTGAACTCAAACCGAGGATTTGTGAAAATATTTCCAATAATAAAAACATAAAATTTTTATAAGAGGTTTTAAGATAACCAAAGAAGGACCAGTGTGTACGGTCAGCCAGCGCCCGAACGGTAAAATCCCCAAAATACCCTTATAATATGTGTTATGAGATATGCTATGATATGTTATGTATGCTAGAGCAGACTAGGTATTCATATTAGGACTAGAGTGGCCTGATTTTTGATGCCTTAGTCTAGGAGAATCCTACTGCTATGAGATGCCTTGAGAGCGAGTAGGTAGCCAATGCATAGTGAGAATAGTGTACTTGCGTTCCAGGATCCAAGGAGGAGGACTTGGGGTGAAAATGTCGATGGGGTGTAATCAGTAGTATAGGGCCTGTACTACTGAAGACACCGGATCAGTGGTCAGCCCAAGTACGAATTCTTTGGGTATTAGAGGCCGAGTAGGGTTGTGTTATCGAGTGCGAGTATGCTCGATCGAGTCTCTGATATTTTTATGTTGTATTTCAGAGGCATCATGGTTGGGACACACCACAGACCTGGGACGAGCGGTGTGAGTGACAAGGAGCTTCATCAGATGATCCCCAATGAGGTGGCTGCGGAAATCAAGGCCGAGATTCCGGAGATGTTTGGGTCTATCAAGACCACACTGTTGGATACTTTTGATGAGCGGTACACCGCGGTGCATGACGTCGCAGCCGCTACAGCTACAACAGCTGTGGCTGCTGCCAGACCTCAGGGAGGTGACTCATTGTTGTTCCGGGAGTTCAGCAACACGAAGCCACCTGAGTTTGATGGGACGTAGGATCTGATCGCTGCAATGAGATGGATTGCTGACATTGAGGGATGCTTCTATACGTATTCATTTCTGGAGCATCTAAGGGTACGGTTCGCTTTGAACCAACTTCGCGTGGGAACGAAGGATTGGTGGAAGTTCGTGCCAACGAACTTCACTCTTGCAGAGATTTCAGCAGTGACCTGGGAGAGGTTCACCACCATATTTAGAGACGAGTATGTTCCCCCGGTGGAGAGGGAACGACTGATTCAGGAGTTCTTGACCCTCAAGCAGGGTAATGATTCGGTTACTGTGGTCACCCTGAAGTTTCATGAGAGGGCGATGTTCTACCCTGAGCAGGCACGGATGAGTCGATATTTGGGTATTCTGAGGAGGGACATTTGGGAGTGCGTGTCGAAGTCGACATACCGGACATTTGTTGAGCTCCAAGCAAATGCCCGGAAGAGGGAGATTGAGTTGGAGACTTAGGCCAGGGAGGAGGACGAGTCTCAGAGGATGGATCGGCAGCCGACTCAGTCTCAACCGGCATCCAAGTGGACTAAGTCTGCCGATTCGAGGACGGGAGGCCAGAAGGGCCGCACTTGCGGGAAGTGTGGCAAGGTACATGAGGGGGCATGTCGATCGGGCGCTTGCTACAAATGTGGCAAGGAGTGGCATATCTCTAGGGATTGCCCCAAGGGATTTGTGGTTTGCTTCCATTGCAACCAGACCAGCCATTGGAAGGCCGAGTTTCCTCAGCTGCACCAGGGATCAACGTAGGGATCTGCGCCTGCTGCTAGGGTTACTGAGATTTGACCGTCGAAGGCCAAGGCTCCGAAGGCTCGTGGGAGAGATTTTCAGTTGACTGCAGAGGAGGTCCGCGCGGTTCCTGATGTTTTGGGTGGTATGTATTCTATCGTGTGTTTACTTTCATGTTGAGATATTGTGCTTATATTATGATATGTGTAGGTACTTTTCTTGTGAATTATGTACATGCTTTGGTATTATTTGACTCGGGTGCGAGTTTGTCTTTTGTATCTTTGGCTTTTAGTCAGCACATCAGTATTAGTCAGGAGGTGATGAGTCGACCCCTAAGGGTTTCCATAGCTGATGAGAAAGCGGTATATGCTACCGAGGTGATTCGAGGATGTGTGCTCGAGATTTTTGGCGTCAAGTTCCCAATTAATGTAGTTCCTATTGCGATGGGAGATGTCTGTTTCATCATGGGCATGGACTGGTTGAGTAAGTTTGGAGCGGTTATTGATTGCGAGAGACAGCTGGTGACCATACGAGACCCTAGTGGGGGAGTGCTTACTGTGTATGGTGAAGGGATCTAGTGTGGTAAGCGTTTTTCTCGGCTGCCAGGGCGAGACAGAGTTTGCAGCAAGGCTACAGTGGATTCATAGCCTATGTGATGGACACACAAGTTGCCGCGGGGAGGCCAAGTTCGATTGAGGAGGTCCCGATAGCGTGCGAGTTTCCGAATGTTTTCCCCGAGGAACTTCCGGGCGTGCCTCCGGAAAGACAAGTAGAGTTTCGTATCGATTTGGTTCCGGGAGCAGCACCTATCGCCAAGGCACCTTATCGCCTCGTGCCGCCAGAGATACAGGAGTTATCCTCCCAGCTTCAGGAGCTATTAGGAAAGGGGTTTATTCGACCGAGTAGCTCACCCTAGGGAGCACCGATTCTTTTTGTCAAGAAGAAGGATGGTTTCACACAGGATGTGTATTGATTACCGGGAGTTGAACAAGTTGACGGTCAAGAACCGGTATCCATTACCAAGGATCGATGATCTGTTCGATCAGTTGCAGGGGGCATCTTGGTTCTCCAAGATAGACTTCAGGTCGGGTTTTCATCAGATGAGGGTTCGGGATGAAGATATCCAGAAGACTGCATTCAGAACTCGATATGGACATTATGAGTTTGTGGTGATGCCTTTTGGGCTCACCAATGCCCCAGCTACGTTCATGGATCTCATGAACAGGGTGTGCAGGCTGATGTTGGATCGGTCGGTGATCGTATTCATTGATTATATTTTGGTATATTTGAGGTCTAGAGAGCAACATGAAGAGAATTTGAGGGAGATCCTTGGAGTTCTGAGATCGGAGAGGCTATATGCCAAATTCTACAAGTGTGATTTCTGGTTACGAGAGGTCCAGTTCCTAGGGCATCTTGTTAACCAGAAAGGGATATTGTTCGATCCAACCAAGATCGAGGCAGTGATGAGATGGGAGGTGTCGAGATCACCCACTGAGATCAGGAGCTTTCTAGGATTGGCTGGCTATTATCGGAGGTTTATTAGAGATTTCTCCAAGATCGGCATCGGCGTGCCACTTACCAAGATGACCCGGAAGGGTGTTGTATTTTCATGGCGTCCAAAGCAGCAGTCCTCATTTGAGACACTTCGCCAGAAGTTGTGCGAAGCCCCGGTGCTTGCACTCCTGGAAGGGATGGAGGATTTTATGGTCTACTGTGATGCATCAATAGCTGGGTTAGGGGCAGTGCTTATGCAAAGGGGACACGTGATAGTGTATGCATCGAGGTAGCTGAAGCCTCATGAGTCGAGTTATCCCACCCACGAACTAGAGTTGGGGGCTGTGGTGTTTGCCCTCAAGATCTGGCATCACTATCTGTATGGGGTTCAGTGTATCATATACACGAACCACAAGAGTCTGAAGTACTTGATGGATCAGCCCAACCTGAATATGCGCTAGAGGAGATGGTTGGATGTGGTGAAGGATTATGATTGTGAGATCCTATACCACCCGGGAAAGGCTAATGTCGTAGCCGATGCTTTGAGCCGTAAGACGGAGAGTGTCCTAATTCGAGACGTTTGTATGAGGTTGACAGTGATCACTCTTGTATTGGACACCATCTGAGGGGCCCAGGCTGAGGCTGTGAGACCAGAAAACTGAAAGAGGGAGCGAGTTGTCGGGCAGGTATTGGATTTCGTTACCAATAGCCAGGGACTTATGACATTTCAGGGTCGGATTTGGGTACTGTTTGTGGGCGGGACGCATACCATTTTGATGGAAGAGGCACATCGATGGAAGTTCTCGATCCATCCCGGGGCCACTAAGATGTATCTGGACCTAAGGAAGAGGTATTGGTGGCCCTGTATGAAAAGGGATGTTGCATGGTTCGTTGAGAGGTACCTAACTTGTCGCCAGGTTAACACCGAGCACCAGCATCCGTATGGTAAGCTGCAGCCGCTGGAGATCCCCGGGTGGAAGTGAGAATAGATTACCATGGATTCTATCACCAAATTGCCAAGGACTGCAAGGGGAGTCAATGCAATTTGGTTGATTGTGGATAGGTTGGCGAAGAGCGCTCATTTTCTTGCTATCAGTGGGAGCTCTTCTGCTGAGAGGTTGGCAGAGTTGTATGTGAAGGAGGTGGTATCGCTGCATGGGATCGGAAGGTCAAGGTTCTGAGGAATAAGGAAGTGTCTTTGGTGCAAGTGCAGTGGCAGCATAGGAAGGAGTCGGAGTTGACTTGGGAGATAGAGTGCGAGATGCGTAAGCAGCATCCTGAGTTGTTTGTAGAATGAGACTTCGAGGACGAAGTGTGATTCTAGTGGGGGAGAATTATAACATCCGGAATCCCAGGTATATTATTTAAATATTTATTTTTGGATTATGTGAAGGAACTCGGCGAGTTGATGCGTAGACTCACCAAGTAGGGTCGTGGTTGATCATCCGGGTTCGCATTGGACTCGGTGAGTCAATGAGTGGACTTGACGAGTCATTGAGTGGACTCAGCAAGTCCACATTGTTTAATGAAACCCTAATCCTTCGGGGTTGGAGCCTATTTAAGGTCACATTTAGCCTTCCATTGCGGCTACTAGTCCCTTGAGAGCACCCTTAGTGATTTATATCATTTGGGAGGAAGGAGAAGCCATAATTGATCTTTCTATCCTTGGTTTGGAAAAAGGAAGGTGATCAAGAGCAAGAGGAGGCTGAAGGAGGTGTGATTCAAGTGGTTTCAGAGTCCAGAGACTTCAACTTGATGTATTCATTCGGACCATCTCCAATTTTGGTATTGAACTTAGAGATTAGGGTTTTCTAACCTCTTGTGAGGATGTTTACGTTGAGCAATTGGTCCCTTATCGAGTCTATGCTTTGGATCTGGACTCAAATAGGTCCAGAGACTCCAATCCATTAAGATTTATTAGTCCTTGTGGGGTGGTTGGACTTAGGTTTCCATTTTTGGGACTAAATCACCATTTGATGCCATTATGTATATGTATATATATGCATCAGGTTTCGAGCTTTACATGATTATAATGCTTGAGAAGGTCAGATCTATGGATTTGAGGAACAGATCTAACCTCAGGAGGTCAATAAAACTTGTGCATGGCATGTACTTGCCGAGTTGTTCTTGGGACTCAGCGAGTTGAGTCAGGGTAGCCCCACGATTCTTGCTTGGGGACTCGTCGAGTAAAAGGAGGGACTCGACGTGCTAAATGGGACTAAGGAGTTAAGTGGACATAGGTGGACTCGTCGAGTTTCCCAAGTGCACTCGCTGAGTCGGGTCAAAGTTTGACTGTTGACTTTGGTTGACTTTTACGGTTTGGTTAGCAGTGAGGCCTTTTGAGCCAGAAGAGGGGTAAAATGGTATTTTACCCTTCTAAGGATGTTAAGAAAGGTTAGAGTATAGTTATATTTATGGGAGTGTTTGTTTTATGTGTTTAGGTGGAGGCTAGATCGTATTTCTACCGAGTCAGTGATTTACCGAGATATCAGAGGTGAGTCTTCTCACTATACTGTACTTGGAAGGGTACCTATGTGTGACCGGAAGATCGGATATGCTATAAGATGTATGCATTGTATGTGATTACTTACCTGTTTTGTATGTGCTATGTATTATATGCTTGGTATGGGCCGAAAGGCATTATGTTATGGGCCGAAAGGCATTGTGATGTAGACCGGAAGGTCGACGCAGATAGGACCGGAAGGTTTACCGGGTTGGGACGGAAGTCCCCTGAGATACAAGGACCGAAAGGTCATGGCCTGGAAGGTCGTACGTGTGTAAGTGGTATTTTGGGGAAGTCACTAAGCATTTATGCTTACAATTGTTGTGTTATGTGTTTTAGGTACTAGCGAGGACCGTGGGAAGGCGCCAGCATGATCTGTACACACTGACGGAAGATTTATGTTATGATCTTAGGATGTATTTTTATTATGATGACATTTGCTAAATATGATATTTGAGAATAATATATGATGGTTTATATTGTTTGAAAAATGAAAAAATGTTTTGAAAATTTACGTTGTTACAATGTTAGACTGGATTTTAAGTGATTTGTATAGAAGCCTCATTATCACAATGAATTGGGTTTCTAGATAGTTCAAACTGTAGTGCAATAGCTCATGTTGGATCCATATGACTTGAGAGCAACAGGCAGATGCAATGACATATTCCGCTTATGCTGTTGAGGTTGAGACCATATGCTGCTTCTTGCACTGCCATGAGACCAGTCTATCTCCCAGAAATTGGCATCCTCCTAAAGTCGATTTTCTATCAAGCTCACACCCGCCATAGTTGCTGTCTGCAAAAGCATAAAGATCAAATTCGGGATTTTTCGGATACCAAAGGCCCAGTTTTGGGCAACCTTTGAGATACCGAAAAATCCGTTTAACTCCAATAAGATGAGAAAGTTTAGGATTGGCCTGGAATCGCGCGTATTGACAGACCACAAACATTATATCTGGGTGACTAGCAGTCAGATACATGAGCGATCCGATCATTGATCAATAATACGTCTGATCTATGGATTCGCCTTCAAGATCAGGAGCCAGTATAGGTTTGTCCGCCATGGGTTTAAGAGCAAGGTTTCACGTCTCGGAACCCAAACTTCTCCCGCATATCATCCACATACTTTGCTTGGTGAATTAGGATTCTGATAGAAGATTGTTTGACCTGAAGCCCCAGAAACATGGTCATCTCTCCTAGAGAACTCATCTCAAACCTTTTCTTCATCACGCCTTCAAACTCTTTGCAAAGCTGTGGACAGGTTGACCTGAAAATAATGTTGTCAACATAGATCTAAACTAGTATCTGATCATTACCCAAATGCTTGATAAACAAAGTTTGATCAATGGTGCCGTGAGAGTAGCCATGCTAGAGCAAATGCTTCGTTAGAGTTGCATACCATGCTCGAGGAGCTTGATGTAACCCATACAAAGCTTTGTACAACTTGTAGACACGATTAGGGGACTTTGAGTCAACAAACCCAGGGGGTTGACCAACATAAATTTATTCGTTCACCTTGCCATACAAGAAGGTGGTCTTGCCATCCATTTGGTAGACCGTGAAATTCATGTAGGAAGCATATGCGACAAAGATGCGAATAGCATCCAACCGATCCATGGGAGAAAATACGTCAGTATAGTCAAGACCCTCAATTTTACGAAACCCGTGAACCACCAACCTTGCTTTATTTCGCACGATTACACTCGAATCATCCTGCTTATTATAATAGACCCAACTCGTGTCGAGAGCCCTTTTTCCATTTGGTAAGTCAACCAATTTCCAAACCTCGAGTTTTTCAAACTGATTAAGCTCCTCATGCATTGCATCCACCCAGCTGGGATCATTCAGACCCATTTCTACATTCTTCGGCTCTATTTGAGATATAAAGCAAGAGTAGAGACATGCATTAACGTCTCCACTTTGACTTCTGGTTTTAACTCCATCTCCCAGCTGTCCAATGACATTATCGATCAGATGATCGCGTTGAATTCTTAAGGGTATGTATTGGCTAATATCATTGATAGAAATAGGAAGACTGTGAATATTGAAACCTCCATCATTTACTGAATGACTCACATTAGATTGATCTGCTACAAACTCATTAGCGATTTCTTCAGGAAAGAGTAGTTCCATAAAAGTTGGATTGACAATGGAAGCATCTCTAGACATGTAATCTCTCTCAATAGGTGTAAGAGGTGTAGCATCAACATTAGGAGTTTCATTTACTACCTTAGACTCTGGAGTATTTGGTTGATCAAATGACTCCCCCTCAGGTGGAGCAGAGAACCTTCCTTCAGATGAACCAGAGGACTCCCCCTCAACCATTGGAGGTCTGTAGACAACTTCTTCATCTTCTTCTTCATACACAATCGTTGAACCAGAAGAGGATCCACTTGAACCATCTGAAGACACATTGAGAGATTTGAAAAGTGATGTGTAATCAAATAACCAGTCAGGACCCACTCGAGCGTCTGTTTCATTCTCCTCCAAACAGCGCACATTATAGAATTCGACTATCTGCTTAGTCTTCTTGTTGTAAGCCCTATACACGGTGCACGCATCATACCCTACAAAGTAACAATCATCGGCTTTGGCGCTCAATTTAGGGTTGGAATCCAAGTGAAGAAGGGTGCAAGGATAGCCAAATACGTGGAAATGGCTAACGGAAGGCTTGTGTCCATAGAGAATTTCGTATGGGGTCTTCATTTGCGCTTTGTTGATTAGAACACGATTCTGCACATAGCAAGCAGTGTTAATCGCCTTGGCCCAAAAAGAAAACATGTAGTTTGGAATCACAAAGCATTGTCCTTGCAGCGTCTTTCAATGTTCTATTTCTCCTTTCAGCAACACCATTCTGGTGAGGCGTGTGAGCGGAGATGTATTGACGCACTATCCCCTTTTCTGCGCAAAAGTGATCAAGAACTGAATTCTTGAACTCAGTTCCATTGTTAGTACGGAGTGCCTTCACTTGGTTATTGTTTTGCTTCTCAATCATCACAACGAACTTCTTAATCAGATCAGCAACTGCCGCTTTGTTGGATAAGAAAAAGACCCATGTAAACCGAGAGAAATCATCGATTACAACTAGACAGTACGAGCTTCTGTTGATGCTCAGGACGTTGAACGGACCAAATAAGTCCATATGTAATAATTGGAGCACTTGACTGATTGAGTTGACTTGCTTAGGCAAGTGTGGTTTCCTATGGTGTTTGCCTTGAGCACAGGAAACCCACTTCTCAAATGTAATAAAGTCTCTGATAGGTAGGCCTCAGACCATCTCATTTTTAGCAAGGTTATTCATGTTTTTTTGCATTAGCATGACCAAGCCTTCAGTGCCATAGCATTGCGTTTTGTTCGGAGACTTTTGAGAAAAGGAAAGTGACTTGTTCAAGTAGGTTTATGTTGATGTCAATAATGTAAGCATTTCCATCGCACTTAGATTTAACAAGAATCCACTCTTCCAGAATAACAATGCCTGGCTTGAGAATCGTACGTTCTTTTGTCGGTAAAATGAGTAGAATAGCCTTTGTCGCAAATTTTGGAAACGCTCAACAAGTTATGCTTTAACAAAGGAGCGAAGTTGACATTCTCAAAGCTTAACAATCCATTTGTGACAATTCCTCTTTGTGTGATCTTGCCACCATCTCCGCCCGCAAAGTAGACATAACCGCCATTAAAATATTGAATTTCGCTCAATTGGGAGATGTCTCCAGTCATATGCCGGGAGTAGCCGCTGCCGGCGTACCAAGGATGGATGATATTCCTCCACAACTGTCCCTGTAAAATGAACGGAATCATTTAGATTTGGGAACCCAGGTCATCACTGTCCTGGGTTTCCTTTTCACTTTCTTTGAATTAACATTTAAAGATTTCAAACAAGGATCCTCATTCCTAATAACTTCAGAGGGTGGTAATGATGGATTGGAAGTTGACTTGGGCACCGAATGAGATTTAGGTTTTATCAAATTTTCTGATGGTTTTAAAATAGGTTTCCTTTTAGTTTGCACTAAGCCTCTGGATGTTCTACCAGAATTGGTTGAAGATCCATAACGGCCTTTTCACAAAACCGATTTTGGCGGAGCCTTGTTCGGTTTTGGCAAACTATTTTGAGTTTTGTTGATAAAAACCTTTTTATTCTTTTGAAAACCAGCCCTTTTTCTACTTCGGTCATCTTTCCAATCATCATTCCGAGAACGATTTATTGAGGATTTTCTAATTAAAGACCTTCCTCGAGATTCGTTCTCTCCTATTGGTAACAAATAGTTTACAAAGATCCCGTTTTGATAATTCCTAGCTATATGACCACCAACACCACAATTAAAACAAATTTGTTTATTATTTGAACTTGTACTACATTTCTCAAATTTGTTTTCCTTATGGACACTCTTACTTTTCTCAGAAGAACATGAATGAGGACTAGATTTTGGTGTAAACGTTTCAAATATATGTTATTTTGGTGTGTTATTTTGGTGTGTACTTTCTTTACTATTCAACTGTTATGATATTGTACATGACGTCCTCCGCCCCTGAATGTTTCTGCCGTTCAGGTTTGGGGGTGTGACATAAAGCTTTAGCAAGAGGAGAATACCTTAAACGCTTGATCACTTGTTTGACAACTTCAGTGTATCGAGAAGAATTCAGATCTAAGGACAAGTTCTGATTGGGTTTGATGTTGAGCATGACTGTTGATGCATTTTGACCGACATGATAAGTGGTTTCAAACGAAGCATCCATGGATGCAGTTGAAGACGATGATGAACAATGCAGAGAGAAAAGGGTTTTTTCTTGAGAGATTTTGAAAGTGGTGAGAAAATCAATAGTCTACTAACCGTTTTATACGTCATTGTTGGAGAAAAAAATCTAACTGTAGACGCTTCTGCATCCCTGAAAAAGCGGCAGAAAAGACGTGGCAGCTATACGTGTGTCAGGCGAGGTAGCTGACGTGTATGATCTCAGGGTCTTCATGCTCCCAATTTGAAATCTTATCCCTTTTAAACCGCTGCTTCAGTTTTGCACAATTGTAAAACAGTATTAATCTCCACAACCAGTTCGCAACATGTAGCCATATCCTATTTTTATGATAGAAAGGAACCATACACAATTTTGAGACCAAACTTTTGGAAAATCACGAGAATTTTTTTAGTATGAGTGTGCCAAAGATAAACCAAATTATATCTGGGAATTTCTTATGTCAATTATAAATCAACATAAAACCAATTGGATCTTGGGCAACAATCTCTTTATTCGGAGTAAAGAGAGACTCAGAAGTGCTGGTGTGGCATCCCGCTGAATTACGATCATCTGTTTGTTTAGAAACAGTGAAAGTTTTTTTTAATAGGCTTACGGGTGGCTCAATCATCAACCAAATTCTAAAACTCAACATAAGTCGGAAAGTATGGAAGAAGTGCTTGTCTTACCAGTGTAGCCATAATAACAAGTATGTATTGGATTGATTTAAGTGGCTGGATAATATAGAAATCTCAAGAAAAATAACTAGATCTTTTGGGATGAAAAGTGTTGGGTCAAGAACATATCATCAAGATCTCTCAAAAATAAAAATAATGAGATTCCAAGGTACAAACCACGAGGGTTGGAATTAGTCAATTCCATGGTGAAAAATCTAGAACATATTAATTGTTTTCCGTCGATTCATAACTCGATTCGAATTTTGGGTTTCACTCAGTTCATGGTGATAATGAATTTAAGATCATCAATGTAGATGTTATGTAACCATAAACCTCAGTGGTAATTGTTGATACTCTCGAGGGTTACATTTGTGGAAGTGAAAAGTATGGAGAAATAATGGAGGTGGTTCCGAAGATAATATGTACCTCTACTATATAAGACAAACCAAGCAGTGAACTCTTAACTCAGTTGAGAAGAGTAAGGTAGTTCAATGACTGATGCGAATTTATAGCCTATTTATGAAAAAACGATTAGTTTTATCAATTCAGTAAGGCTTCGAACATAGAGTCTCAGAGGTTTTAGGCAACATGCAACAACATACTTCTAAGGAAACTTAACTAGTGCAAATGATTTGGAATTACAAACCTTTCCCCATTGCCCTGATTCGAAAGAAAAATATATAACTGCATATAAAATACATGATGATAATATCACACAAAATAAATAAAAATAGAGACTATATATATATATACACACACACACACACACACACACACACACAGAGAGAGAAAGAGAGAGATAGGTTTAAATGTTTCTAGCAACTATTGTGTGAATGTATGCACCAATGAGAATTCAGGAATTAATAAAACATTAAAAAAATTAAAAAAATGGTATAATGGTAAACTTATTATATCTAATTATGGTAAAAGAATAATTCAATTAATCTTTCCTAAATTCGTTAAATCCTACAAAACCAACATCCCTTTATCATTTAGTCATCGATCACGTTCATCATCGCCTCCTTACCTTCGGTTCTTCAGATTGGTTGTGTTCGAATCTGGAATGGTTCTCGGCCTTGGAACTGGCTCCACTGCCAAACACGTTATTGACCGTCTCGAAGAGCTTCGACAATGACCCATGAACAGGCTTTATCTCTAGGCATACCTCTATCAGATCTTGATAACCACCGAGTTATCGATTTGGCCATCGATGGAGTAGATGAAGTTGACCCAGATATGAATTTGGTCAAAGGGTGTGGGGAATTGTTGCAAGAAATTCGTCGTGATTGTCGATGAATCAAAACTGGTGGACTACGTCGGCGGAAGTGGGTTAGCCATGTTGGTTGAAATTGTTCCTTTTTACTAGAAATTCACTACACAGAAGCTTCAATCTTTGTTGATTTTGTTGCCGCCACCATTGTTGGAACCCTAAATCGACACCATTTTCGGTCCGCTATAGTAAAACCCTCTTTCTTTCCCAGGTATTTTTTGTAAACCCTTGCGCGTTTTATGTTTGTAGTAGCTTTGTTGTTAGTTTTAGTTGGTGTTAAGCCCTCTTAATATATTGCTAAGGATGATTTGTAAGCCTTTTAACACTTCAGATCAGGTGTAGGCTACTAGAACCAAATAAATTACCTAAAAAATACATGTGAACTCCTAAAACCGAACATATTGTGGATTTCCTATTTTGAGATCTTTGTTGTCAATTTTTATGGGTTTTAGATCTTCTTACTTGTCTCAAATGTTATATTTTTATGTTGTTTAACACTTAGGATCAAGTGTGCTCAATTGAATCAAGAATATGGCTTGCAATTATTCCTCTGAATGTTATCGATTTATGATGCTTCACATGGATTTGCCATTTGATTTATTCACTAATTTTTGATTCTTTGATTTCCTATTATCCTTCTTGTTGATTTCCGATTTCATTAGTATACCCACTGTTGGATTTTCCATTTGATTTATGGTATCAAAACTGATACAAATGCTTTAAGAATATTGAAAACCATTCTTGGAGAATTTTTACAATATCATTCTTGTAGAATAAACATGTTTCATGATAGCAATTAGACTACAAGTAATATTCTATTAGGATAATTCTTTAATTGGTGTATTTTATGTTTTCAGAGTCTTTTTTCGATTAAAAATTGGTGATTTGAGGATTACATTTTGTCAAAATGGTTGAACAAGTTCACACTTCTTCATATACTTTAAATTAATGATTTATTTACCCATGGAGGTTCTTCTTCCTACTTACTGTTCACTTATGAAGATGGTTTATATATGCTAATTATTTTTTTTTTCGTAGTTACTTTTTTATGTTGACATGATCTTTTCAAGTATTTATATTTCAAATATTTTGTTCATTGGGTATTTTCTTGATAATACAAATTCTTTAAGAATATTCAAAACCATTATGCAAGAATAGTTTATTCTGTAAGAATATTATTGTTGTATTTTGATAGAATTGTAGTTATTTATTTATATGTTTAATGTGCAGTTGTTACAAGTGTATCACTACAAAATATTTGGCAATGAATTTGTGATAGAAATGGCTTGAAGAATGGCTTGAAGACCTGATGGGAAAGGCTTGAAGAATGAATTAAAGAATGATCACACTCACTGTTTAAGAATGTTGTTATTTTTTAAGAATTACACTTTTATTATTTCAGAATGTTGTTATTATTCAATGAATCACAATCATACAATGTAATTATTTGGTATATTATTAGTTCAAGAATCAATTATGTGTATTCTTTCAGAATGTATTTACTAGTTTATGGTTGGCATTCTGCATTCTGATAGAATAAAATCGAAAAATATATTTACTAGTTTATGGTTTGCAGTTTATCATTCTCACAGAATAAAATCAAATTCTTAAATTTTAATTAATTTAAAATATTCAGATTTTAAAAAATGAAGGAATTAATTATCCCTAAAAATCTGAAATTTTCCTTTTTTAATATAGGTTAATTGACTAAAATGCCCTTATGCTAAAATTTGTGTGATTATATGATACATGTTATCATATTCTAACATCATAGACCCTTAGATCATGACCTTCATCTTTGATTCTATTCCATCTGATGGTCGAGATTTGTGCATTCTGGCACACAATAGTTAGTAAAAACAAAATAACCTATGCCTATATATATATATATATATATATATATATATATATATATATATATATATATATATATATATATATATATATAGTAATTTTGAGTTTTTCCGAAAAAGATAAAAGAGAAATAAGGAAAATATTTTTGTGAATTTTGAATTTTCTGAAAAAGAAGTAAAAACAGGAAAATAAACTCAAAACAAAATGTACAGTAACTTCCGAATTAGTCGGAAGAGACTTAATATACAAAGGATACAAAAACTTCCAAACCTGTAGATGAATAATGGATTCCGAGTCGTTTCGAGGGTTCGGAACATGAAGTATAGATTCTGAATCATTCTGAGGGCTCGGAGCGGTTCGAAGAAAGAACACTGCTTTGCTTTACTATGCTATTTTCGGAACAGAATCTGCTTCTATCATTCCTAAGCCTTGAATAATTTTATTAAAGGATGGTTCAGGCATGGCTATCATAAAGATATCAGCTAGCTGATGAGTAGATCTTACAAAGTAAATTTCAAAATTTCCATCCTCCACGTGATACATTATGAAATGATACCTCAGTGGAATATGCTTAGTCTTGGAATGTTGCATTGGGTTATTGGTAGATGTGAATAACACTTTTCTGAATTACACTATAAGGGGACTCTCTTCATATTAATCCTGTAATCCCCAACCTGACTTTAAATCCATATCACTTGAGAAGAACAAGAGGCATGTGTTGTATTCTCATCTTTAATGGTAGATAAAGAGACGCATATTTGCTTCTTTGATTGCGAACTTATGAGTTTGCCATCAAGAAACTAACATCCTCTAGTTGTAATTTTTCGATCAAGACCGCATCCGCCAAGATCAGCATCATAGAATGCTTGCACAAAGAACCCTGAGTTGGAATGGTACCAAATTCTAAGAGAGTTTGTTCTTTTTAAGTATCGAAAGATGTTCTTTACTGCAGTCATATGGGGTTTGCGAGGATTTTCCTGAAACCTAGCATAATAACAAACAGAAAACATAACATCCGGATGATTAGCTGTTAAATACATTAATGAACCTTTCATTTGTCGATAGAGAGTCATGCCAGTTGCCCGCTTGTGTCACACCCCCAAAACAAGGATGGTGGAAACGTCCGGGGGTGGAGGACTTCATATATAGTATCATAACCACAATTGCAATAGTAATTTAAGCAAACACAACCAACATATATATAATTGAAAAAGTTACATCAGTGTATGAGTTACATGTTTCCAAATCAATTACAATATGTTAACAAAAACATTATATGTTGATGCCTTAACATCGCATCCTCAAATTGCACTTTGGTACATGTTTAGTGATTACGTGAGAATACAAGTTATTTGAAAAAATGTCAACACAAAGGTTGGTGAGTTCATAAGTTTTTCTTTTCGAACTTGATAAAGTTTTTCTCTTGTAAATGTCACGTTTGTTTCAGAAAAAGCCGATATTTTCCTTAAAATCTGTGTAATGTAGTCTTATAACTGAAGAGCAAAATGTATAAGTAACCTCTCTTACTAATAGAAAATGATATGTGTTTAAATTGACATAAACGCGCTTGAAGTAAATGAAATTCCTGTAAATTCTTATATTTGTTAATACTTTCTGTGAGTTTATTATAACCATGTTATGACCTAGTTGGCCTGAAACGATGTTCTTCAAGCGTCGGAACTGTTTATGACATTTGTCACCCCAGACTTGCCGGTCTAACTGTTGCATGCAGTTAAGGTGTGGGTTTGTCAAACCCAATATATATCTATATACAACTATCACGCTCTCCATCCAGGAGATTCTGTTTACAATACAGGACTTAATGGTAAGTGTGAAGCGAATGTCTCACAAAGTCCTTAAAAAATTTACATGTAACGTAATGAAAATCCCTTATCGTATAAATGTACAATTCTTGTATGAGTGTGTTATGTAGTGTATCATAAACCATACCTATTATATTTTAGAAAAAATAAGGGTAGTAATGGTAACGTACAAAATCTATATTCAACGTAGTCCGTTCAATTGTATGGGTAAAATGGATGTACTTTGATTATAATAATCGTGTTGTACTTTATATTTCATATGTATATCTATATCAAAATCCATTTGTTACTTTTTGCATGTTCATATACCAAGATAAAATATCATTCTTTTGTAATAACATACATTCACATAAGGATATATACCTTGCTCAACATGAGACAAGGTGATAATAATATGTTAGCATTTTTCTGTTTGTAACAACTTCGATCACTATTATTAGAAAATTTATAAAAACTTAATAAAAGATCCAAATCAGAATCCGGAAATTCTGGGAATTTGGTTAATGAGTCTAGTTTGTTCATAAATTTTTCCATGATTTTTATTGACCTCCAACTTAAGTGAAAACATCCATAAACACAGACTGGTCCGGTTTGGTTCTTGAAATGATAGGCAGTTTTGCAAAAATCGCCATAAATTGTAGAAAAATCGTATGGAGATGTGCAAGTAGTCATTTTAAAGATAAGAACATGAAACACTTTCACCTTGTACAGTTTTGAAAACAAAAATGTTTTAGTTGACTAAAACAGTTCGTGAATGGAGTCCAACTTTTCTGATGTAAGCTGTTAGAAATATTCAGTTGCGTTCTTGATAATTTGACTTGTATTCTCCCCCTTAAAACATAAGAAAATATGAAAATGTAGGGGTATGAACTCACTTTATGTGATTTTAGTAGATTATTGTTGAAAAATGGATGTGAACAACTCAAGAACACTTGAAGACACCTTGAAGATTTTCGAGAAACTAACATCGAAGTGATGGAGTTTGTGTAATCAATCAATGATTTGAGTAGAATGAAGTGCAATAATAACAAGGAGGATGAATTATACTTACCAAGAGGAGGATAAAGCTTGAAGATCATCCTTGGAGTCTTGAAATAGAGAGATAAAGTTTGAGAGGAAAGTTGTTTTGTATCTTTGGTGAAATGAGAGCAAATAAAAGAAGTGAGGAGAGACGATGGATGTTCCATCCCTAAGAACGTGGGAATGGATGAAAAGAGAGGGAAAAAGTACAAGGATGTGACTAGGTATGGTGGGGAGGGGTGTGGGTTGGTCATGGAGTGGGTATGGGGGTTCCTTGTGTCATAATGTAAAGCAAAGTCAACACTCCTCCTCAGTTATCCACCCACTATATTTTATTATTTAAATAAGGATTTTCATGAAAATATGATTAAATTATGAAAATTTAGTGTTTATTATGTTAAAATATGATTTTTGGAGAAAATCGCGCGTTAAAATCACGAAAAAAGGGCTCAAAATGTGAAAATGGTCAAAAATCGGACAAATATGCGAAAATCCGAAGTCTGGCTAGAGATTCGGTCCTATTCATTAGAACCGAAAGTGGAAGAAGGACCGAAAGGGGAAGGAGAAAAGGAGAGGCGAGGCTCGGTCTCAGTTTCAGCAAGTTCGGCTCTCCAGTTCGGCTCTTGGTTCAGGCTCTCGGTTTCGACTCTCGGGTTCGGCTCTCGGTTCACGCTCTCGGTCTCGGTTCTCAAGTTCGACTCTCGGTTCCGGCACTCGGTATCGACTCTCAGGTTCGGCTCTCGGTTCAGGCTCTCGGGTTCGGCTCTCGAGCTCAGCTGCTTAGGGTTTCGGTTCTTTGCTGCTTTCGATCCAAGGAGTTCGACCCTAAGCGGCTT
Organism: Lactuca saligna; assembly: GCF_052625555.1. Lineage (NCBI taxonomy): Eukaryota > Viridiplantae > Streptophyta > Magnoliopsida > Asterales > Asteraceae > Lactuca > Lactuca saligna. The sequence goes on along the minus strand of NC_136421.1, from coordinate 146,782,473 downwards.
TGGTCCTATAAAGGGTTTTTTTGGTTCTTTTAGGGTATTTTACTCGTTTTAACCCCGTTTTAAGTGGTTTTTGACCCGGTTAAACGTCGGAATGACCCAAATGACTTCAAAAAATAACGAGAACCATTGAGAGAGATTTGGGAGAGATTTCAAATAGAAAGAGATATAGTGAAAATGATTGAGAGAGGTTTCGTTTGTGCCCTTTTTGAGTGTCTGGCTTCGCAACGCAAGGTCCATAAACCTCATTAAGCCATGTTTTAGATTCTTACACACTCCCAATGAGTGGGTATTTATGGTTTATCCCTTTGGTTCATTGTTTACCGCATTTAAGGCTTAGGAAGAATTCAATCACATGGATTTTTCAAATGATGCTTTCTCATTAAAATAGAGGATTGTTTAGTAAATACACCACGTAAAACCTAATATGCTACAGCTAATTGAGTTGTTCGGTTTAACTTATTGACTTTGTTTGACTTTGAATTGACCCAAATTTGACTATTGTCACATCATCCCCCCGTTTCGTCCCGAAATTTATGTTTTGACTGGGACTTCAAGAGTTTGGAAAAAGATGCGGGTATTTTTGTTTCATTTGATCTTCGCATTCCGAGGCGAACTTAGGTCCCCGTTTAGCATTCCAGCGGACCTTTACAATGGGAATACGACTCTGTTTTGTTCGCTTGATCTCTCGATCCATGACTTCGACTGGTTCTTCCACAAAGTGGAGACTTTCGTTAACTTCAATTTTGTCGAGAGGTATTACAAGTGTCTCATCCGATAGGCACTTTTTCAAGTTGGATACATGGAAGGTAGGGTGTACGTTACTAAGTTCTTTTGGTAATCGGAGCTTGTACGCCACAGGACCCACCCTAACAAGGATTTAAAATGGCCTGATGTACCTCAGGTTTAGTTTCCCACGCTTACCGAAGCGTATCATTCCTTTCCAAGGGGAAACTTTTAGTAGTACCCGATGTCCGACTTGGAATTCCAAAGGTTTGCATCACTTGTCTGCGTAACTATTTTGTCGATCACGAGACGCCTTCAGTATTTCCCGAATTGGAACAATCTTTTCTGTTGACTCCCTTATGAATTCAGGCCCGATAAGGGTGCTATCAGGGACTTGCCCCCTAGCTAGCTGAGTATCCCCCACTTCGGCCCAACACAGAGGTGACCTACACTTGTGACCGTAGAGAGCTTCGAATGGAGCGACTCCAATTCTAGTGTGATAGCTGTTATTATAGGAAAATTTGATAAGTGGTAAATGAGTATCCGACGCCTTAACAAAGTCTATCACACAGGCTCTCAACATGTCTTCTAACGTTTGTATGGTGCGCTCACTCTGCCCGTCGGTTTGCTGATGATAGGCCGTACTCATATCTAGCCTAGTTCCCAGAGATTTCTGTAAGGACTGCCAAAATCGCGAGGTGAATCTACTATCTCAGTCAAAGATAATGGATATTGGTACACCATGCAGTCGCACAATCTCCTTGATGTATGTCCTGGTTAACTTTTTCATCTTGTCGGTTTACTTTATTGGTAGGAAGTGCACAGACTTGGTTAATCTGTCTACGATTACCCATATGGTGTCAAGCCCACCCGATGTCTTAGGTAGCTTGGTTATGAAATCCATGGTTATCCGCTCCCACTTCCACTCGGGTATATCCGACTGTTGTAGTAGTCCTGATCGCTTCTGGTATTCTACCTTGACAATGGCGCAAGTCAGACACTTGCCCACATAGGTAGCAATCTCAGCTTTCATGTTCGGCCACCAGTACAACTTCATGAGGTCTAGATCCATCTTATCCGAACCTAGACGGATGGAATATCGTGTCTTGTGTGCTTCGTTCATGACAACGTCTCGGAACCCATCGAACTTTGGTGTCCAGATCCGGTTCATGAGGTAGCAAGCTCCGTCCTCCTTGACTTCGAGGTTTTTATCCATCCCTCTCAATGCCTCACCTATCATGTTTTCGGGTTTCAAGGCTTCATGTTAAGCTTCCTTGATTTGTGTGAACAGGTGCGAATGGATTGTTATCGTTAGTGAATTCACCCGGTGACCCGAGTATTCTTTTCTACTTAGGGCATCGGCTACAACATTAGCCTTGCCCGGATGATAACGGATTTCGCACTCGTAATCTTTTAGTAGTTCTACCCATCTTCTTTGTCGCATGTTGAGCTCTTTTTGATTGAGGATATGCTGAAGACTTTTGTGATCGGTGAAGATGGTGCACTTTGTACCGTAGAGGTAGTGTCTCCAGATCTTCAAGGAGAACACTACCGCTCCCAATTCGACATCTTGGGTGGTATAGTTAACTTCGTGGGTCTTAAGTTGCCTTGATGCGTAAGCGATAACCTTTCCCCTTTGCATGAGCACACAACCGAGACCTTGTTTCGAAGCATCGCAATACACCACAAAATCATCAGTTCCTTCTGGAAGAGACAAGATTGGTGCGCTGCATAGGGCTTGCTTTAGTGTCTGGAAGGCGGATTCTTGTTTATCTACCCATTTGAACACCACACCTTTCTGAGTCAGGGTGGTGAGGGGCTTACCAATCTTGGAGAAGTTCTATATGAATCTTCGATAGTAGCCTGCGAGTCCCAAAAATTGTCGGATTTCTGTTGGCATTGTAGGTGTTGACCAATCTTCAATTGCCTTGATCATTAAGGGATCCACATGTATTCCTTCGTTTCTTACCACGTGGCCAAGGAATCCCACTTCTCGGAGCCAAAATTCGCACTTTGAAAACTTAGCGTAAAGCTTCTCAGCTCTTAGAGTCTCCAGAACTAGTTGTAGGTGTTGCATGTGCTCTTCTTTGTTTCTCGAATAGACAAAGATATCATTGATGAACCAGATTATGAACTTATCTAAGAAGTTTAGACACACTCGGTTCATCATATCCATGAACACCGTAGGCACGTTTGTTAATCCGAATGGCATCACTACAAATTCGTAGTGTCCATAGCGAGTTATGTGTGCCGTCTTGGGGATATCTTCTTCTTGCACTTGCAATTGATGGTAACCAAACCTCAAGTTGATTTTTGAAAAGTAGCTCGCTCCCTTAAGTTGGTCAAAAAGGTCGTCGATTCGGGGTAGGGGATATTGATTTTTGATGGTAAGTTTGTTTAACTCCCTATAATCGATGCACATGAAAAAGGATCCATCCTTTTTCTTCAGAAATAGAACTGGTGCTCCCCAGGGTGAAAAACTCGGTCTGATGAATCCCTTGCTTAATAGCTCATTCAATTGACCAGACAACTCATGCATTTCTACTGGTGCGAGACGATATGGTTCTTTGGCTACGGGGGTAGCACCAGGGACCAAGTCGATTCGGAATTCGACTTTTCGTGCGAGCGATACACCTGGCAGATCTTCTGGGAATACGTCACAGAAGTTACACACTTCCGGAATGTTTTTGATGTCCTTTACCCCTTGATTCTTCCGGAATGGCTTTGACACAAGAGATGATTTGTAGGTTCGCACTAGGTTTGTTGCCATAAATGGTGAGGGTGTTGCCATTCGGCAAATTCAGGTGGACGACCCTTTTGTAACATAAAATGTCGGCACAATGAGGGCTTAACCAATCCATACCAATGATTATGTTGAAACTTTTTATGGTGACCGGCATTAGATTAATTTTGAACGAATGGTTGTCTAGAGTGAGAGTACACCCTATGTAAATATCGCTAGCACGCTCAACCTTTCCATTTTCCATTTCTACGACATAAGAATCTTTTAATGGCTGGGAATTTTGCTTGAGTATATGTTTGAATTGGTGACTTACGAAACTTCTTTCTGCCCCACTATCGAAAAGTACGCATGTATAAGAGTTATTGAGGAGGAACGTACGAATATCCACCGAGGGGTCCTTGACTGCTTCTCCATGCCTAAAGTTAGGACTCTTCCTATACCCCCAGAATTAGGGGTTTGTGCCTTAGGGAAGTTCCTCCTGAAGTGTCCTGCTTCACCACATCCGTAGCAGGTTTGGCTTGCCCCAGGATTGGCAACTTGGTTGACCAGTCATGCTGGCGCTTTACAGAAACAAGCAGTGTGCCCTTTTCTGTCACAGTTTTTGCAGTGCATTTCCCGACAAGCATTATTGTGGTGGTAGTTGCACTTGTTGCACTTAGGGAGACTCCCTGCATATTGCTTTGGTGGTGTCGGAGAGGTAGCAGTGGTGGTAGTACGGATACCAACAGTCTGTTTCTTCTTGGCGGGGTCCTGCATCGGTTGTTTCTTTTTATTGTTCCAGAACTTCCTCTTGTTGTTCCCTCCTTTTGTTTGGTCGGTGGTGGCTATCACGATACCACGGCTAGCCCTGTGATCTATAAGTTGTTGTGCCAATTCCTTGGCACTCTTAAAGGTAGTGCGTTTCGAGGCCAACACACTATCTTGAATCTGGGATGACAACCCACAGAGGTATCGCTCCACCTTTTTCTCCTCTGGAGTAAACATTGTTGGACAGAGTAGTGCTAGGTCATTGAAGCGGGTAGTATACGTTTCAAGATCTATGCCCGACATCCTGAGGTTCCAAAGTTCCTCTTCAAGGTTTTGTATTTCGCCCCTCGGCCAATACTCCTTTAACATCAAAGCTTTCAAATCCTCCCAGCTTATAGAGTTAGCCATTGCAGGAGTAAGTGATTTAACTCGGCCATTCCACCAAGTAAGAGCTTTTCCGGTGAAAGTGAATGCCGCATACTTGACCTTGCTCGCTTCGAGACAAGCACAAATTTCGAAGACTGCCTCGGTCCTTTCGAACCATTACACCAGTTTGATGATGCCCTCGCTTCCATTGAAAGGGTCGGCCTTGCCATTCATGAAGTCTTTGTAAGAGCACTCCTTTGTACGCCCTGTGTTGTCCCCATGAATTGAAATGGTAGCTCCGGATCCAGAACCACTAGAACCATTTGTTCCCATTTGCGACATTGCTGCCTTCACTGTAGCTTGAAACATCGCAGGATCAAACTGCGAAGGTGGTGGCGGAGGGGGCGGCGCTGTGTTGCCGGAAGGTCTAGGTCTTTTCCTTGGTGGCATGGTTCTGTCATTATTAAAAAAAAATGACCAGTCGGTAAGACTTCAATAGTAACAACGAGTCGAGTCTTACTTGTTTCGTCTCATTTGTATTTTATCACGACTTTATTATTTGTAAACTATTTGTGTGATCAGTTTATGAAGTCCAGTGACAAACATTCAATAAAATAAAATGCATGGCAAATTCATTGATAAACTTTTAGTACATAACATTTTGAGGAAAATTTGACCTCATAAGGGTCTACATTACATCAATGCAAAAGATAGTTTCGATAGTACAAAAGCCCTTTGAATAGTGTAATCACTTAGTCGTAGGGTCAACCTACATACAAAAGAGTAGCACCAACACGTACTCATAAACTTTTACTACAAAGATGTGAGAATAGTAATGAGTTCTAATCACAATGATCCTTCCCTGATGGAGCCTGGGATGATCTCGATGCGCCCTGTAGTTCTGCTAATCTCCGTTCGGCTGCGACCATTCTCTCTTCGAGTTCCATGTATCTTTCCCGATACTCCATTGATTCTGATCGAGCAGCGAGAAGGTCCTGAATGAGTTGGTCTCTATAGTGGGACTCTCGTTCCAGATCTCTGGTGCGAGCAGTGGTAGACTCTACAATGGCACTCAGCTCCCTGAGCTGATCTGTCGTCATCCTACCACAATCATCCATACTTGCTATTCGCTGAGTCATGATGTGGAGGGCTCTATCAGCCGGTCCACCATGGATGAGATCACAATAACCTCGTTGGTTGCCATATGGTGACCGCTGGCGTTGCTGTCAGCTCCACCTTTCGATCGTCGTTACCCAACGGGGCTCAGGTCCATTGTATACAAAGTGGTGTGCGGGCACCCTCGCGATGTAAGGAGGGTTGAATACTTCCGGTTCTTCCTCAATTTTGTTCCCATCCATGACTATATCATCGCCTCCTTCTTCTTCTTCTTCGTCTTCCTCCTCTTCTTCTTGTTCTTCATCTTCCTCCTTGGGTTCCTCCTCGGGATCCTCTTCCAGATCCTCCTCGGGGTCCTCTTCGACTTGTTGTTCGGGCTCTTCATTGATCCATCCCACATTTCCCTGATTGGGAAAGTATGGGTCCCCGGGTATGTGAAATCCTACCATGTCGTCTGCACGAGAAACGGGGGGGGGGGGGGGGGGTAAGATGCACATATCGGATAATAATAATAACATGGCGCTATAGCAATCTACAAATACTCCTATAGTATTTTAAATGTTTATATTTGGTTCTTAGAGTATTCTTTGTAGAGTGAAGTCAGGTTATTAGATTTGTCGCCCATTACGACTATCCCCTAGTATGCGTAAGTCACTTCTCGGATGGATATAGTTGATCAGGCTATATCCTTCCCAGAACTGATTACACATTCTAAGGCATACTCGTAGTGTTCAACTCCTCCTCTTTCACTTTATGTTCCCCTTAGTTATGACACTACGCGAATATATAATGCATGTAGGTATAGTTTTAAACATGAAACTATTCGTTTTCTAAAAGTACAACCCGTTAAAATGTTTTATGAATCAGAGACTTCTAGTCCCAAATGTATTTATATTTTGTATATCTTATGTGGTTTGACATACTTAAGTCACTATAAACCGTGCTCTGATACCAATCTGTCACACCCCCAAACCAAGGATGGCGGAAACGTCTGGGGTGGAGGACTTCATGTATAGTATCATAACCACAATTGCAATAGTAATTTAAGCAAACACAACCAACATATATATAATTGAAAAAGTTACATTAGTGTATGAGTTACATGTTTCCAAATCAATTACAATATGTTAACAAAAACATGATATGTTGACGCCTTAACGTCCCATCCTAAAATTGCACTTTGGTACCAGTTTAGTGATTACCTGAGAATACAAGTAGTTTGAAAAAGTGTCAACACAAAGGTTGGTGAGTTCATAAGTTTTTCTTTTCGAACTTGGTAAGGTTTTTCTCTTGTAAATGTCACGTTTGTTTCAGAAAAATCCGATATTTTCCTTAAAATCTGTGTAATGTAGTCTTATAACCGAAGACCAAAATGTATAAGTAACCTCTCTTACTAATAGATAATGATATGTGTTTAAATCGACATAAACGCGCTTGAATTAAATGAAATTCCCGTAAATTCTTATGTTTGTTAATACTTTTTGTGAGTTTATTATAACCATGCTATGACCTAGTTGGCCTGAAACGACGTTCTTCAAGCGTCGGAACTGTTTATGACATTTGTCACCCCAGACCTACTGGTCTAACTGTTGCATGCAGTTAAGGTGTGGGTTTGTCAAACCCAATATAGATCTGTATACAACTATCACGCTCTCCCTCCAAGGGATTTTGGTTACAATATAGGACTTAATGGTAAGTGTGAAGCCAATGTCTCACAAAGTCCTTAACGAATTTACATGTAACGTAATGAAAATCCCTTATCGTATAAATGTACAATTCTTGTATGAGTGTGTTATGTAGTGTATCATAAACCATACCTATTATAGTTTATCAAAAATAAGGGTAGTAATGGTAACGTACAAAATCCATATTCAATGTAGGTCGTTCAATTGTATAAGTAAAATGGATGTACTTTGATTATAATAATCGTGTTGTCCTTTATATTTCATATGTATATCTATATCAAAATCCATTTATTACTTGTTGCATTTTCATATACCAAGATAAAATATCGTTGTTTTGCAATAACATACATTCACATAAGGATATATACCTTGCTCAACATCATACAAGGTGATAAAAATATGTTAGCATTTTTCTGTTTGTAACAGCTTCGATCACTGTTATTAGAAAAATTATAAAAACTTCATAAAAGATCCAAATCAGAATCCAGAAATTCTGGGAATTTGTTTAATGAGTCTAGTTTGTTCATAAATTTTTCCATGATTTTTAGTGACCTCCAACTTAAGTGAAAACATCCATAAACACAGGCTAGTCCGGTTTGGTTCTTGAAATGATAGGCAGTTTTGCAAAAATCACCATAAACTGTAGAAAAATCGTATGGAGATGTGCAAGTAGTCATTTTAAATCTAAGAACTTGAACTACTTGCACCTTGTACATTTTTGAAAAAAACAAATGTTTTAGTTGACCAACACAGTCCGTGAATGGAGTCTAACGTTTCTGATGTAAGCTGTTAGAAATATTTAGTTGTGTTCTTGATGATTTGACTTGTATTCTCCCCCTTAAAACATAAGAAAATATGAATATGTAGGGGTATGAACTCACCTTATGTGATTTCAGTAGATGATTGTTGAAAAATGGAAGTGATCAACTCAAGAACACTTGAAGATGCCTTGAAGATTTTCGAGAAACTAACATCGAGGTGATGGACTTTGTGTAATCAATCAATGATTTGAGTAGAATGAAGTGCAATAATCACAAGGAGGATGAATTATACTTACCAAGAGGAGGATAAAGCTTGAAGATCAACCTTGGAGTCTTGAAATAGAGAGATAAAGTTTGAGAGGAAAGTTGTGTTGTATCTTTGGTGAAATGAGAGCAAATGAAAGAAGTGAGGCGAGAGGATGGATGTTCCATCCCTAAGAACGTGGGAATGGTTGAAAAGAGAGAAAAAAAGTGCAAGGATGTGACTAGGTATGGTGGGGAGGGGTGTGGGTTGGTCATCGAGTGCTTATGGGAGGTTGCTTGTGTCATAAGGTAAAGCAAAGTCAACACTCCTCCTCTATTATTCACCCACTAGATTTTATAATTTAAATAAGGATTTTCATGAAAATAAGATTAAATTATGAAAATTTAGGGTTTATTATGTTAAAATATGAATTTTGGAGAAAATCTCGCGTTAAAATCATGAATAACGGGCTCAAAATGTGAAAATGGTCAAAAATCGGACAAATATGCGAAAATCCGAAGTCTGGCCGGAGGTTCGGTCCTATTCATTAGAACCGAAATTGGAAGAAGGACTGAAAGGGGAAGGAGAAAAGGAGACGCAAGGCTCGGTCTTGGTTTCAGCAAGTTCGGCTCTCTGGGTCGGCTCTCAGTTCAGGCTCTCGGTTTCGGCTCTCGGGTTCGACTCTCGGTTCAGGCTCTCGATCTCGGTTCTCAAGTTCAGCTCTTGGTTCCGGCTCTCGGTCTCGGCTCTCAGGTTCGGATCTTGATTCAGGATCTCGGTTTCAGCTCTTGGTCTCGGCTGCTTAGGGTTTCGGTTGTTTGCTGCTTTCGGTCCAAGGAGTTCGGCCCTAAGAGGCTTCGGCCCTATAAAGGGTTTTTCGGTTCTTTTAGGGTATTTTACTCATTTTAACACCGTTTTAAGCAGTTTTCGACCTGATTAAAGGTCAGAATGACCCGAATGACTTCAAAAAATTACGAGAACCATTGAGAGAGATTTTGGAGAGATTTGGGAGAGATTTCAAATAGAAAGAGATATAGTGAAAACGATTGAGAGAGGTTTTGTTTATGCCCTTTTTGAGTGTCTGGCTTCGCAACGCAAGGTCCGTAAATCTCATTAAGCCATGTTTTAGTGTCTTACACACGCCCAATGAGTGTGTATTTGTGGTTTATCGCTTTGGTTCATTGTTTTACCGCATTTAAGGCGTAGGAAGAATTCAATCACATGGATTTTTCAAATGATGCTTTCTCATTAAAATAGCGGATTGTTTAGTAAATACATCACATAAACCCTAATATGCTAGAGCTAATTGTTTCGTTCGGTTTAACTTATTGACTTTGTTTAACTTTGACTTGACCTGAATTTGACTATTGTCACAGCTTGTCCAAGGAAGGTGTAAGCTTCGTTCTGAGTGCCATAGGAACCTCAAACTTTGAATCTCCAACCATCCCGAATTTCACGAGAAAGGATTTTGTGTAGGCTTCCTGGTTGATGAATATACCCTCTTGACTTTGTCTAATATATTGTAGCACATGGTTCCTGGTATGTATATTAATCTAAGTATTTTTTTCATTTTACGCTGGGACTCGGCGAGTTGTAGGCCCGACTCACCGAGTAGAGACGAGATTTTGAGCACGTTTAAGTTGGTGACTCGGCGAGTCCATATCCTGGACACGGCGAGTCCGCCAGTCTAGAAGAAACCCTAGATCCACCGGTTTTGCACCCTATTTAAACCATGTTATGATCCCCAACCTCGCCTCCTTCACCCTCAGAGCATCATTCAGCAAACCCTAACCATTCCTTGAGCATTTTGAGCTTTTCTTACGTCAATCTTGAAGTTTTCAAGAGAAGAAGGAAGCTAGATCTAAAGGAGTACAAGGAGATCCAAGATCTTGCACCCACTACAGAGTTTATTGAGGTAATAATAAGATTCCTTCTGTTTCTATGATTGATTCTCTATTATTAATTACATTTAGGCCATTTTATCCATTTCTTACCTTTTTAATTGATGAGATGAAAATTCTCTTTGATCGTTTAGATCTTACACAGGTTTATCAGAATCATGCAAACACAATAACAAACAAAAGAATGAACCAACAATGAGCTGAATGATTCAATAGATTCATGCCTTAGCAGAGCTCGATGAAGAACCTCCGCTGTAGAGGCTTTTAGAGTTACAATCGATAGAAACAATAAACGTTATGAATGATCGACTAAACAGCTACGTACCAAGATGCATGCAAGCATCTATAAATACTAAAACCCTAATAATTAAATCACGGATTGACAGGCCCAATCCGGATACAAAACTAGGCTAAGGAACGAGCCCAAGACGCAACACATAATAAACCCAACAATCTCCCCCTTTGTGTCAATTGGGGAGAGACCTTACTTCGGCTTACTTGAACCTGCGGCACCAGCTTTCTTCACGGTTTTGAACAAGCAAGGAATGATGGCCAGAAGAGTTTGTCAGAAATGAATATACCAGTGGATCATGTCGTTGAAGTATTTCTTATCAATTTCATAATTTTGCTATCGATTGATGATCCCCAGAACATGCTCCAAACAAGAAGTGGTGTAAAGATGTTTTCAGCCAAAGCGAATAGACATCTCTGACCTTCTGCCCTGGTGAACATGACTGAGTTTCGCTTTGGGTAAATCTTCCCCATCTGCATTTTATTCAAATCACTTGCAGAACCAAATGGAGTGATAGTGGGCTTCTTTCTGAGTGCACTTGCAACTTCTTGATCCAACTTGGCAACCTCCAAAATGTAACACACCAACATCCTCTTAAAATGATCTATGATCATATTCCATTTCACTGGTGAGGAGGATGTTGTGCAGGATGATCCAGTCATGATGATTTAGATTGGGAAGATCAGCGAGAGAAATGGCATGTTCTGCTTTATTGGACCCCCTCAAGACTTTGAATCTGACATTTGTGAAGTTACCCTCCCGAACGGGTTAGAGGACCCGAACGTTGACAATCTTCTGTGCACTCCATATCTGATATTGAGGTTGAGAAGTCCTCAGATAGAAATCAATAAGTTCCCTATCAACCTTCGGGTGAGGATGAGGGACTTCAGCTATGTGGGAGAATACATGAAAGATGAAAGCCTTTCGGGTCAAGGGTATGTCAAACTGAGAATCAACCGAATTGACACTATCCAAGGTGATCCAGGGTTCAATCCAAAGGATGCTGGGGGACTCGATAGCTTCTTTGACAAGCTCTTCAAGAGTCCAAGGAGGGAATAGGGTTTTTCAGCTTTCAATAAGATCATGAGCCTCCTTCATCTTCCTTTCATTAGCTTCGACCTCCCTAGCAATCCGAGCATTCGTATCAAGTTCCTTCTCCCTAGCCTGTTTCTTCAGAATGTCAGCAATGGTTTCTTTGTCTTCACTTCCATCATTGTCATTAAGAACCTGTTTTCCTTTGTCTTGAGCAACCGAACCTAATGCAGGACCAGTTATTGGTTCGGTTGCTTTAGGTGGAACTGATGAAGAAACTGGAAGTGGTTGAGATTGAGCTTTGGAAATAGGTGGAGGTTGAGATTGAGCTCTACCCTTTGAAGTATTTTCTCTCCCTTGTTTCGGATGGTCCACTTGCTCGGGAAGCCCCTCAATTCGGCTAAGCAAGGCAATGGCAGGAGCAAGCTTCTCAGCAAGAGTTCGCCTCACCGAGTAGTTGAGAATCGAATCATGAGCGTCAATTATATTTGAGAGGGCTCCGTGGGCATCTGAAACACAAATCTTGACCACAACTTTATCTTACTGAAGATAATCAACCTCTTTCTTTGTTTGGGAGAGTTGATGACTTGTAAGTTGGAGCTCAGATGTTTTGCGGGCAAGCTCATCCCTTGAAGAATATTCCGTTGCAAGGGTTTGTTGGAACTTGAGCAGACGATCTTCAACGGATGACTGAAATAATTGGTTGTCTTCTTTGAGGGTTTGACGAAGACTAGCGAAATGTTGTTTTTCTGTTTCTAGGAAACTGGCCAGCTTCTCTACAACTGAACTAAACTTTGTGGCATTAGATTCGGTTGCCCCTTGCAAGGACTCCAAAAAGATGTTAGCATCTTGAAATAGTTTTTTGACTTTTTCGGTCGCCGCAGCACCAACCTTTGTTGATTTGTCGATAGCAGCAGTAGTGGAGTTTATTGAGGCTTCGTGTGCCTTGGTGAAAGTATCCACCATCCCCTAAATTGCAGCTTCCGAGATATGGGACTTTAAGGAAGAGGAAGATGCGACGAGATTATCAATCTTCTCGTGGAGTTCCTTGATGTGCTTTTTGGTGACGGGAGCATCATCATCATCATCGCTTTGAACCTGGTAGGGGCTGTAGTAAATGGAATCGAAGGTCATCTCTTCCCCTCCTAGAAATGTCTCAGTTTCGGCTGAGTGAGTGGGAGATAAAGGTGATGTGGATGGTCCAGTTGTGGGAGTAGGTTCAGGTGCTGAAGTTGGTTCGGGTGTAGGTGTATGTTCGGGTGTTGAAGTACGATTCCCCGTATCAAATACATTGGTTCGAACTCTAGTAGTTGTTGTTTTGGTGGTTTCAGAGAAAATGGGTGGTGGTATAGGAATAGAAGTGGGTGCAATATGAGTAGAGGTAGTTATGGGGGGAATAGAAATAGATGAGGTTATGATGGGAATGGAAACAGATATAGTGATAGGTGGAGAAGAGATAGGTTTGGTTGTAACAGGTACCTCATGTATAGGAGATCGGGGAGGAGAGTTGCCTCGAATCGACTCTTCTGATTTTGAACCTTCATCCTCTTATTCGCTCGAGGAAGAAGCAAGAACAAGTTTACGCCTGGGCTTTGTTTTCTTCTTCTTCGGTGGAGGTGATTGGGCTGCTTTTATTAACTTTCTCTTCTTAGGAGTAGGGCCTTTTTCTCCTTTTGCTAGTTTCTTGATTTTCCACTTCTTTGGTTTCTTTCCCCTAGTAGCAGGTTTGTCTGCTTCATTGATAGACTGAATCATCTCGGGAGTTAACTCCCTCGGACCCGAAGGAGGAAACTCCTTGTAGGTTTTGAAGATTCGGCTCTCCTTGGATACACCAGCATACATGGACTCTGGAATTGAGCCAAAAAATGAATTTGGATGGATCAGTTACAATAATCTTGGTGGTATGAAAGACACCAATCAAGGAAAGAGGAGAATTAGACACAGTGGGGACATGATATTTGTCCATAGCCTATTTGGTGACGAGCATCCAAAACCTGGCATAAGAGATTTCAGTGTGCCGAGAAGTAGAGTCGAGGCTTTGAATCAACTGTTGCCAAAGTACCGAGCCATAATCGAGGTTGATCCCATTGTACATACCATAAAGAATGGTCATGAATAATTGGCTGGCCCAGTCAGAACCTGCACTCCGCTCAGATAAACCTTTGAATAAGATCGTGAAAAAGTCGTTCCATTGAGGAGGAAGGCATGACTTCTTGAATTTTGTCACGGTTGTAAGGATTTCTGTGTAACCCATGTTGTAAAACATGGAGAAAAGTTGACCCACAGAGATTTAATCAGGGTTAACCCTCATTTCGTCAGGTTCAAACCCTAGAAGCCATCAAAATTGCTGCTTTGAGATGGAGGTTTGGTTGTCAAGAATGTCGAAGTAGATAAGATCAACAGATTTTTCGTAGTGAGCAGTGGAGAAAACCTGCGAGAGACATTCCATAGGTATGATTTCAACCTTGGAGAGTGCGAGAATTAGTGGAGAGTATTTGAGACACTCCACTATGGGATACCTAAAGGCATCATAAAAGATTGGGTTGAGATCAATGACCAAGCTTTGCTGAGGTCTGATTGGGAGAATGGTAGATCGAGAAGTGGTTTCATGAACTGAGGAGGAATCCGCCATTGTTGAACGCTTCAAAGAAGAAGATGAACAGTAGGAGAAAAACCTTTGTTTGCTCTCAAAAATGTGGGTTGCGGTGAAGAGGGAAAACATCCGGGGTTGAACCCTTTATATCGGTTATGGAGGAGAGAGAAAAATTCGCTACCAAATCTTCTCATAACTCGGAACGGCGCTTGATGTGATTGAAAATTGACAGTTAGTATCCCCGATGAGTACGCATGAGAGAGAATACTGTTTCCTTTTAGCACGTGTGCCCGTCAAGTCACTTTTGAAACCGTTAATCTTCCGGCTGAGTCAGCATCTTATCTTTTAAATGAGCCATCATCAGTAAAGAAAAGCAAAGACTTATAAAAACCACAACATTCCCTTGTTGAGTACATCATTAAGAACCGAAGCTAGATAAGGGAAAGTAGCTGGTAGAGAACCGAACAAACTTTTGGAAAATCAAAGAATTTCATGCATAGAGTGTCAAAGATAAAGAAATAAATCTATATCTACGTCAGAATTTGTGATGTCAATATAGACACGAAACAATGGATCCCGGGCACGAATCTCTTCCTTCAAAGTCAAGAGAGACTTTAAAGTGTCTTTATGGTTTCCCGTTGAATTACGATCATGCACTTGTTAAGAAGTGTTGAAAGGCTTCTGTTGATGAGGCTTAGAAGGGTGGCTTTCGCTTCAGTGCAGAATTTCGGATCTTGACATAAGACCGAAACTGAACGAAATAGCTGTGAGACCGATGTGGTCTGTTGAACAACTAGGTTGGGACTATATTCGGAGACTTATTGGAAACGTTTGGTATGAAATCCCAAAAAACAATTAAAACTGGATTCTAAGGGAAGAAATGTTATGGTATCTAACAATTTCATAAGAATCACACAAAAAGAAAATTAGAGATTTCATGGTACAACCACTTGGGTGGATTCGTTAATTCATGGGTGAAAGCTAGAGCAATTTAAATTATTCAACATCAATGCATTGTGGGTATTGAATTGTAGGTTTCACTTAGCACGTAGTGACACGAAGCTAAGATCATAAACACAGAGATTGTGTAACCATAAACCTCAGTGGTTATATCTTAGAGTCTCAAGGGTTACATGTATGAACTGAAATATAAAGGAGAAAAATGTTTGAGGTGTCGTAAAGAAACCAAAGTACCTCTGCTAAAAAAAGAGTGACCAAGCAGAAAACTCTTAACTCATATGAGAAAAGAGTAAGGTAGCTCATGATTAGAATAAATTTAGCAGCCAAATTGGGAAGACAATGCTTGTGTATGCCCAGTCAGTAAGGCTTTATTCAAAATCAAGTGAGGCTTTGGACAACATTCAACAACATGCTTCTAGGGATACTTAGCTAGTACAAAGTGTGAGAATGTTACCTGCCCCATCGATATTCCAGAAACTGTTAACATAAACAAAAGTAGAGACGAAAGATAGAAAAAAAAATATATATATATATATATATATATATATATATATATATATATATATATATATATATATATGATATTTTTGAAAAGAGAAAAACAAAAACAAGCCAAACAAAAAATAAAAATAAAAAAAGGATTGTTGGAAAGCAATTGTACAAAAGTATACAACCAATGACATCACCTTTTTGAGATAAGCGAAAACAAGTTTAGTGGGAACGAACCCGAACTAGAACGAGCATTCGGTTCATTTCGGTTCCCGTGTGAACCACGCCCGAAATAGACCGAGCGTTCGGTTCATTTCGCTTTCAATTTTTAGTTTCGACGAGGTGTTTTTGGTACTGACTCTGATTCCATCATACCTAGCCCTTGTAGGATTTTATTGAACCTTGCTTCAGGTAAGGCTTTGGTGAAGATGTCGGCCAGTTGATCAATGGTTCGAACAAAGTGAATTTCTACATTTCCATCTTCCACATGATCCCTATTAAAGTGATACCTTAGTGCTATACGCATGGTCTTGGAGTGTTGCACTGGGTTATGACAGATCCTAATTGCAGTTTCAGAGTCGCAATATAGTGGGATCTTTTTCATATTGAGCCCATAATCCCGAAGTTGGCTTTGGATCCAAATCATTTGTGATGTGTAGGAGGCGGCTGCAATGTACTCTGCTTCGACTGTAGACAGAGAAAAACATGTTTGTTTCTTCGATTGCCAACTAACCAACTTCCCGTCTTAGAATCGGCAGCCTCCTGTGGTGCTTTTCCGGTCTAGACCACATCCTCCTAAGTCTGCATCTGAATAGGCTTGAACAAAGAAACCTGAGTTTGAGGGATACCAAAGACCGAGAGAGGTGGTTCGCTTCAGATACCAGAAGATATTCTTCACTGCCAGCATGTGTGGTTCATGAGGATTTGCTTGAAACCTGGCACAATAGCATACTCAAAACACGATATCGGGCCTGCTAGCTGTAAGGTACATTAGGGAACCAATCATTTGACGATATAGCGTGATGTTGACTGTCGGTTTTTCCAAAGAAGGTGTGAGTTTGGTGTCGAACGCCATAGGGACTTTGACCTTTGAGTCTCCCATCAAGCCGAATTTAGCAAGGAGAGTCTTTGTGTATGCTTCCTGGTTGATAAAGATTCCTTCGGGCCCCTATCTAATATTTAAACCAAGGAAAAAGTTAATCAGACCCATTGAGATCATTTCAAATTTAGTCTCCATCAACTTCCTGAATTCAGCTATTAAGCTGGAATTCGTGGAGCCGAAGATGATATCGTCGACATAGATTTGAACAATCATAAGGTGGTTACCTTCCTTTTTATGAAAGAAGGTTGGGTCAAACGAACCTTGTTTGAATTTAGACATATTTAAAAACTTAGTTAAAGTTTCATACCATGCCCTAAGAGCTTGTTTCAGACCATAAACTGCCTTATCAAAGATATAGCAGTGATTTGGATGCTTTTCATTTACAAAACCAGGAGGTTGCTCCACGTACACGGTTTCTTCAAGTTCTCCATTTAGAAAGGCACACTTCACATCCATCTGGTAGACCTCAAAGTTCTTGTGTGCGGCATAGGCAAGAAATATTCGAACTGATTCCAATCTTGAAACTGGAGTGAATGTCTCTTCGTAATCGATTCCTTCTTCCTGGCAATATCCTTTTACCACTAGCCGAGCCTTATTCCGGATCACATTTCCCTCCTTGTCCAGTTTGTATCTGAATACCGATTTGAGACTGACAACTGAGGCATCTTTCGGTGTCGGAATAAGTCTCCAAACCTTATTTCTTTCGAACTCATTGAGTTCGTCTTGCATTGACTGAACCCAATCAGAATGATCGAGATCAATATTGATGGTATTCAACTCTATTTTGGAGATGAATGAATTAAACATGCAGAATTCTACTTTGGAGAATAAAGCAGTTTGCTTTGCTTTTAGTTGTGGTCGAGTTAGAACCTTTTCTAATGCATCACCCACTATTTGAGATGCAGGGTGATCTCTGGTCCATTTGGTGAGAGGAGGATAATTTGGATCATAAGAGGGATTCAACTCAGCATTTACTTCTTCTTCCAACTCTGATTGTAAATCATCATCATAAAGCATATCGGAATTCTCCCCCTCGACAGATGATGAAACGTGTGGATGTGAACCAAAAAATCCTTCTTTTATTCGGCTTGCGGGTTGTTCCGTACATTCGGGTGTTATAGGACTTTATGTTCCTTCCGGACTTTCGGTTGCTACAGGACTTTCGGGTCGTTCCGGACTTTCGGGTGCAACCGGGCTTTCGGGTCGTTCCGTACTTTCCGGTGTAACCGGGCTTTCGGGTCTGTCACAGATTGGATTCTCCCCCTGGATTTCTTAGTCATGTTGATCTAAAGAGACTTGATTCTCCCCCTCGACTGAAGTATTGCTTTGAGGAGGTTCATTTCTAACCGGTTCTTCTTATGTCATTTGTTTGGCTGCATCTTCAATAATCTTCTTAAGGTGATCCACTTTGTTGTCTGCATCCCCAACTTTAGAATGAATTGCCTTCTCAGGTTCATCAAATAAATCCATGAACTGGTCAAAAAGATTGGCGATTGATGTTGTGACCTGACCGGTTTGAGAGAAAATCTCTCCAATTTTCCCTTCGGTAGACTTCAACTTCTTGACATAATTGTCATCAAACGTCGCATAATAGGTTTCTTTAATACATTTAGAACACTTATTCAGAACCCTGTACGCCTTTGAAGTAAGAGAGTATCCCAGAAAGATTCCTTCATCATCTTTGACATCGAATTTGTTGCGATGATCTTTGGAGTTGAAGATGAAGCACCTCGAGCCGAACACATGGAAGAACTTGACATGGTTCGGGCTGTTTTGAGTGTAGCAAGCTGCAGCAATGGCTTATTGAGATAAGACCTGTTTTGAGTGTAGCAACCTGCAACAATGGCATCTGCTCAGAAATATAGAGGAAGAGAGGCAAAACTCAGCATGGTTCGGGCTGCCCCACACAGGGATCGGTTTCGCCTTTCGATAATTCCATTCTGTTGAGGAGTATAGGGGGATGAGAAATTGTGATTTGTGCCTTTTTCTGCTAAGAAATCTTCCAATTCTTTGTTCTGGAATTCTAGTCCATTGTCGCTCCTGATGTTTCGAATGACTTTTCTCAGTTGCACTTGAACCTGCTTGATAAAGATCTTCAGCTTGGGAGTTGCCTCAAATTTGAGCTTTAGAAAGAACACCCAAGTAAACTGTGAGAAGTCATCAACAATAACAAGGATGTATTTGTTACCTCAATGCTCTCAATTGATGATGGACCACATAAGTCTATGTGAAGCAACTCAAGTGGTTCAACAACTTTTGTATTTAAGGTTGTTGGGTGACTTTGGCGACTTAGTTTCCCCATTTCATAAGCAGCACATAAATGTTCTCGATCGAACTTGAGCAGTGGAAGACCCCGAACATGATCACTGATGACTAGCTTGTTGATGTCCTTGAAGTTGAGGTGCGAGAGCCTTCGTTGCCACAACCATCTTGTTGGGTTTTGAGCAATCTAACACTTCCTAAGTGTGCATGCAACCCTAATAAACCTTGGATCTATGTTTGTCTAAATACATGCAAAATAATAATTTTTCCAAGGTTTATAACCTATCTAACATGGCATGGGGAACATTTCATCATAAAAGAGTTAGAAGAGATTACATCCCTTTTGATGAGTTTGGTTCTAAGGAGTTTGAGGGCCAAGCACCAATAGTGTGAATGCCTCAAATGGAATCACAAAACACCACAAACTCTTGGAAAACTTTGAGAGAGTATACACACTTATATAATTTTCGGCCACACACAAGCTTACACACACTAGTTCACTAGTGTCATTTCATGCTACATAAGCATGCTTATATAGTGTGCATGGTTAGGGTGAAACCCTAATAACCCATGTCTTTTCCTTTCCAAGGATCCATGGGTTAAAAGCTCCATGGATCATCCATGGACTTCCATATAAGCCTAGCCCATTAACAAATGAGTATTAGCCCACACTATATAAAACAAATAGCCCATAATCTAATTAGTCTTCCTTTTAATCTCTAAATTAATTCATAATTAATTTAAGACTAAAACTAATTAAATAACATAACTTCATATTAATATATTATAACTTATAATATATTAATAAACATATGTGTATAACTCTCATAAAATTATCCATAAATAGTTTGGATGAGATGCAACCCAAATGGACCATGTCAGTCGGGTCAAGTATATACCAAATAAATTATGGACTTAGACACCTTATCCAACAGATTCCCACTTAGATAAGTCTAATAACTGTATTTGCCTATATAACTTCTGGAACCAACCAGCAATCGTAGCTCTCGAAAACTCCGTCGAACTATGAAGCGCCATTTTTAAGACAAGTGATCATATAATCCTCTGTTCTCATGATATCAGCCGGACAAACACATGGAACTATATCTTGCTTATTGTCTAGCAGTTGTTTCTCGATTTTCCGATTTGTGTGACGAAGAACTTCACTGAACACATCGGTTTAGTTCTGACCGGGCCCGGTACATGGGTCAACATAAAATCATCGAGGGGCCCAGATATCGCTTCTATTTTTATAAGGAACAGATAAACTTCGACTGATATGCTTGTTCTACTACTTATTGAATCGTACACAAAGGCACGTTTTATAACATCAAGTTACTGATGCGTTTACGTGCAATCAATGCACAACAAACTCATAGGTAACAACTCATATCTCTAGGTTTGAAGATTTATATGATATTATCGTCTCACGATCACTCGAGATAAATTCCATGAACTGATACAAGTGAGCGTGGGTTTATACCAATACTCATAACTTATGAGTACTCATGAATGTTGCAGCAACCATTGCCATGTCTAAACACCTTTAGCCATCTACAAACCTAATTCATGACAATCTTGATTCATACCTACTTCCGACGTATGATCGATTGTGGAGGTTTGAATAAATTAATTATTCTGGAAGTCAAAACATGCAAAACTGAAACAATAGTAAATAATTGACAATGACAGTAACACTTTACTCATAAATAAATCACAAATTTTATTCATCATCAAACATCGATTACATTTTACAAGTTTCAGGAAAACTATCTAATATGTAAAACTAATATCGTCCCTCAGCCTGATGCGCCTCGCATGCTGAAAAGGCTTAATCCTCGTCAGTCCCTTCATAAGGGGATCTGCAGGATTCTCATCCGACGATATCCTCCTTGCCACGAGGAGTCCCTCTTCAATCTTGTGTCTTATGAAGTGAAATTTTCTGTCAATGTGTCGGGATCTGCCATGATCTCTTGGTTCCTTGGCTAAGGCAACCACACTATTGTTGTCATAGAAAATCTCTATAGGTTCCTTAATAGCTGGTACAACTCCAAGGTCTCCGATGAAGTTCTTTAGCCATATCGCCTCCTTCGCTGCTTCACTCGCTGCTATATACTCTGATTCACAAGTCGAATCAGCCACCGTCTCCTGCTTGGAACTCTTCCAAGAAATTGCCCCTCCATTTAAGGTAAAGATCCAGCCCGACTGAGAGCGGAAGTTATCCCTCTGAGTCTGAAAACTAGCATCACTATACCCTAATACTCTCAAGTCATCACTCCCACCAAGGGTAAGGACCTAATCCTTAGTCCTCCGCAGGTACTTGAGAATGTTCTTTACCGCGGTCCAATGAGCCTTGCCAGGGTTCCCCTGATACCTGCTAACCATGCTCAAAGCAAATGCCACATCAGGGCGGGTACAAGTCATAGCATACATGATCGAGCCAATTGCGGAAGCATATGGTAATTGGCTCATCTCAGCTATCTCTGCTTCTGTACTCGGACTCTGAGTCTTACTCAATTTGGCATTGCTTTGGATCGGTAAATCTCCTTTCTTGGAATTCTCCATGTTGAACCTTTTCAACACCTTATCCAAGTAGGTACTCTGACTACGTCCAATTAGTCTTCTACTCCTTTCCCTTAATATCCTTATCCCTAGGATATAGGCAGCCTCCCTTAGGTCCTTCATAGCAAATCACTTCCCAAGCCAGGACTTAACCTCCTGCAAGGTTGGGATGTCATTTCCTATAAGTAGTATGTCATCCACATACAATACCAAGAAGCTAACTATACTCCCACTAGCTCTAACATACACGCAAGACTCATCTTCACTTCTCGAGAAACCAAACTCTTTGACCTTCTCATTGAAACAAAGATTCCAGCTACGAGATGCTTGTTTTAACCCATAAATGGACTTCATAAGCTTGCATACTCTATTTGGGTACTCCGCACTGACAAAACCCTCTGGTTGATTCATGTACACATCCTCAGCCAACTTTCCATTAAGGAAAGCGGTTTTGAAATCCATTTGCCATATTTCATAATCATGAAATGCGGCAATGGCTAACATAACCCTAATAGACTTAACTTTTGCTACCGGCGAGAAGGTTTCATCATAATCAATACCTTGAGTTTGAGTAAAACCCTTCGCAACCAGTCGAGCCTTATAAGTATGCACTTTTCCTTCCATGTCGGTCTTCTTCTTGAAGATCCATTTGCACCCAATTGTTTTACGGCCTGGTACATTGTCAACCAAGTTCCAAACTTGATTGTCATACATGGATTGCATCTCGCTGTCCATAGCCTCCTTCCATTTGGCAGACTCTGGGCCTGCCATGGCTTCCTTAACACTGCTAGGTTCATCCAAATTTACCAATGTACTATCACTGATAAACGTATCACCTTTCGTAGTAATATGAAAGCCATAATAAAACGCAGGTGTGTTCCTAACCCGTGTGGAACACCTCGGAGGTACAAACTCGTCAGCTGGATCAAACGGAGTTTCCTCCTCAGGTTGATTGCTAGTGTCTGAGGTTCCTTCACCAATTGATTCTTGAATTTCTTCAAGATCAATTTGTTGGGTTTTGAGCATTCTAACACTCCTAAGTTTACATGCAACCCTAAATACCTTGGATCTATGTTTTCTCTATTATACATGCAAATAAGAACATCCAAGGTATTATCCTAATCTAGCATACAAAACAATGAGTGTAACAAGATAGAATACATACCTCTTTGATGTAGAAAGTCTTCATGAAGCTTGAGTGCCTAGCCCCAATAGTGTGGAAGCCTCAAATGGAATCACAATCATCAAAACACTTAGAATAACTTGAGAGAGTTCTACACTTCATAAAATCGGCTAGCCCTTTGTTACTCTCACTTTCTAATGTGATTCTAGTGGCCGATTTTTGTCAAGAATAAGATCTTTATATAGTGTTACAATTAGGGTAAATCCTTAATTGTCATGGCTTTCCGTTTCCTTGGATCCATGGGTTCAAATACACCATGGAGCATCCATGGACCATCCTATGGGTTTTAGCCCAACTTGATTATCCATGGAGCATTAGCCCACTATATAAGTATGGATGATTTACACAATCAACCCATATATTTAATTAGTCTTCTTTTGATCACTTAATTAATCCTAGATTAATTCTTGATCAATTCTAATTAAATAATCTTATTATTCTTATTATTAATATACTAGAACTTATAATATATTAATAACCATAAGTGTCTTATTTCTCTCATTATAGTCTATCCAAGTGCACGATGGTATGCAACCCAAATGGACCATGCCAGGTCGGGTCAAGTCTTACCAATTATAGTTATGGACTTAGACATTAATCCAACAGTCTCCCACTTGGATAAGTCTAAAACTATTATTGCGTATGACTTTAGGAACCAACTGGCAATCGTAGCTCTCAAAAGCTTCTGTCGAACTCTAACCTTGTAGATGAACTCTGGCCTTGTCAATGACTTGTCCATTAGATAAGGGATCATATAATCCTCTGTTCTCATGATATCAGCCGGACAAATACATGGAACAACGTCGTACTTATTGTCCATCAGTTTGTTTCCCGATTTTCGATTCGTTTGACAAAGAACTTAATCGAACACATCAATTCAGTTCTGACCGGCTGGTACATAGGTCACAACAAAATCATTGAGGGGCCCAAATATCACTTCTATTTCTAGAAGGAACAGATAAACTTCAACTCATATACTTGTTCTACTACTTGTTGAATTGTACACAAAGGCACGTTTTATAACATCAAGTTACTGATGCGTTTACGTGCAATCAATGCACAACCAACTCATAGGTAACAACTCATATCTCCAGGTTTGAAGATTTATATGATATTACCGTCTCACGATCACTCGAGATAAATTCCATGAAGTGATACAATTGAGCGTGGGTTTATTCCAATACTCATAACTTATGAGCACTCATGAATGTTGTAGCAACCATTGCCATGACTAAACCCATTTAGCCATCTACAAACCCGATTCATGACAGTCTTGATTCATACCTACTTCCAACATATGAACGACTGTGGAGTGTTTAAATAACTTAGTCATTCAGAAAGAATAACCTAGCTATTTTGGAAGTCAAAACATGCAAAGTGAAACACAATAATAATCGAATCTAATATGGTCTCAGAACCCTTTTGAATATAAATAAAACCACTTTTTATTTATCACCATATTACTTACACATTATTCAAAACAATAGTTATGCCATACCCCAAGTATGCACACTATGTTTGTCTATGATCCTTACATTGTGATGTAGATCAATTGAACATGATTCCAATGATACTCATTTCATAATCCCAAATCCTTATTGTAAATGTGAGAATCCCCGATTCCTATCCTTTACCAAAAACTATTAGACTTTAAACTTATATGCATTGATCCTCTCATAATGATTATGCGCAAGGTCACCAAAACCTTGTCATCAGTCATTACAGAGGATTCCAAAAGAGATCAACTCTATGGAAACGAAGTCTCATATTCAAAGTACATTGCTTTGAACATCCTTCTTGCATTAAGGTTTTCTTATCTTACATAGATTGAATAACTTCCACCTATGGAGACATTTCCATAGTCCCATTTTGACTATCACTTCCGAACAAGAGTTACTTTTTTTTCAGAATATGTCAATATGGTCCTGCCAAAATTAACACTATACTTCCAAATGTCCCTGAGCAACCAATCTTTGGCAAACCTCAGATTGTCCTCGATAATTGCTTAATCACTTTAGTCATATCCAGTTCTAGACTTTTCCCTTCTAAATGCCTTAAGCATTTGGAAAATTTAGAAAGGATGAATATTATAGCACGTGAAATCGATCCTATATCTGAAGCATATGGGACACGATTCATGATGTTTGACATAAAGACATGATACTAGACCAGTATTTTGCTACAATATTTTTTATTTTCCATGTTTTCAAAATTTAACTATGAAGAGGGATGCCGTAATCATAATCGAATTTTGAAAATGCAATATATATAGAATTTATTCAAGTTGAACCATTCCAACACAAAATTCATATATATTCTTGACTAAAGATGATTAAAATCTCAATCTAAGCTTTAGAATTGACATGAAGTATAATTTCCTCTCCCTTAATCATAGCAAAACAACTTTTCAACCCCTGCAACTTCACGAATTGAAACTTTGTTTTCTATAATTAACATTTCTATCTTGCAATACTAATCATAATAATCATGCTCCCACTAACATGATGATTATCAGCATTACACTTATGCTCCCACTAGCTCTGACATATTTCCATAAATGTGCTGGACTTCTGAAATTTAGATTCATACATCCTTTCTTAGATAGCTCACATGTGTGTCTAAACAATTTTCAGAATTATGAAAAGGGATGCCGTAATCATAGTCTCAATTGCTTAGGCATTTGCCATTTCTCACAAGTCCATGTTAGCGTGCCGGTTAACCACACGCGTTCCACTAACGACTTTTGAAAATGCAAATAACACAATTGCTATCTACGTAAAATCTACTTAGTGAAAGCGTTTCCTCACCATCATTTTCATGAATCGAAGAAAACCTTATGACACTTAGATTTTATAGTGTATGAGTTCCTATCCATGCGAATTTGTCAAAACCATAATCACAAGATAAGGTTAGTGTTACATGGATTAAACTTGTTCAATCTTAGTTTCTTGTCACCTTGGTAGCACAAGGCCCACCAATGCTTCCAAGTTGAACTCTGATAACTCACATGCAAATTCAACTTATTTGAAGTAGGTACAGAAATAAGAATTATGTCAACACGATAGGTTGCAAACCTTAAGTCGTGTGCTAGTGATAAATTACAGGGTTTACTCTTGATTAAATCTTGAAACTCTTTCAGGATCTTTAAGGCTCCCACTTTCCCCTTGACATATAAGTTTCCCCAGTCAAGAACCATTCCTTGACATAACAAATATTCAAGGGATAGTGTGGATTCTTATCAAGACTAACACTTCACACAATTGGTCTTAGTTGGTCTTTGTCTCATCCAAGACATCACAACTTACCAATCTCAAATGTACAAGAGTAGAAACATTTCACACTACATTTGATAAGTGTTTTAAACCTTACTTTATGTCACTCAAGGTTACAATCTTGGAGTAAGACTCTAAGAATTGTTTTGGAACAAAGTATGACTCATCTTCTTGATTTTAACCAATCCAACAATTCATGACCTCTCTTCTTAGCCATAACAATGCACTAAGACGTCCTTAGAGTATGAATTTGTGATATGGTTTCATAATCATTAAGATGATCATAAAACTGATAATAAAGTACTCTCCCATCTTTTCAGATTTGAGAAACTTTTATCCTTCTGCCTAATTTGATTCTTCTTATTCGCTCTGCCATACATTGGAACCTTTCCAATGTTACAGAATTATCCTTAACCCTAAAAATATAATCATATTTACCAATCTTTAGTAAATCATGACAAATCAATCTTTGTGGTGGACCTTGACCAGTGCACACCCAGTGTACCTAATTCCTTAGTCCTTCAATTGACTCACATATACATGTGATCAAAGAATTAGTCTTAATTTTGAAAAGATGAAACTTCTCATTCATCATACAATACAACTTGTATGATTCCAAGTTTCTGTCCAATTGAAACTTGGGTGATGAAAAACTTTCTTCATTTGGTAAATTCCGACACTACCACAAATGAAAGAATCAAATCCACTTTCCAATATTGCTATTACTAGAAACATATAAGCACCAATTTTCCACAGATGCCATTGTAAGGATATTTTTTTTAAAATAAATAAAATTAAAACCCTTTTTTTTCCTTTTATTTTAACACTTTGCGGAAAAATTTATCCTTACAATCTACATGAAAACCTTGTTGTTATCTATTCACAAGCAATATATTATAACTCCTAAGAAGTAGCTCAAGAATCCGATCTTCAAACTACGCGATATAAATCCATCTACGCAATCAGATTCAGCATATTCTTTCTTTAAGTTTCTTTACCTTTTCTTTGATTCTTAAAACATCACCATCTGACCCAGTCACATCATGTATCAACAATCTCAGAATAGAAACTTAGCAGAGTTAGATAGTGGACTTTACCTGAAGTAGAGTCAAACTTATCGACTATAACATCCTTAGGTAAATTATGGCAACTTTGCAACCAATGCCCCTTTCTTTGGCAATATAAACATATGGACCCTTTGATAATGGTACACGGGACTATCACAGACTTAGTTTTTCTCTTTACCATTTGGTCAACCGAGTTGACTATGGCCGATCCCTTTCAATTGGGAAGAGAACGCTTTTCTGGATCTCCTCTGTCACTATTGTCAATGTCCATCAAGTTTTGAGGAAGTTGATCTTAACAAATAGATAAAATCATTAAGGGTCTTGTCATAGTCTTTTTCATAGGTGTTCCAAAAGAACTCACTATGTGACTTAGAAAGTGATTGAACCACCAACTTTCTCAAGACTTTGACACCCAACTCTCCCGGCTTGTCAATATGTGACTACATCTCCAAGATGTGACCACACCAAGACCTTTACTTGCCAATAGGGATTGAGTGACCTTAAACTTTTCAAGAACTTGTGGGTGAGGGAGAATACTTGGAGGAGATAGAGGAAGTGAAGCATGATGTTGAGGAACATCATCTTCAAGAGATTTGGGAAGATCATAAATGTCTAAACCAGACATGTTTTGGGAGATATTCAAGATAGTTGATTTAAAGTCCTTAATATAACACCCAATATGAAATATTAAGGCCAGGACCCAACACAATATTTTATAATTTCGAAGAGGGATGCCGTAATCCAAGCTATAAAATATTTGAAGGTAGGCGAATGATGATTCACCAATTTCCACCATGAAAAATGAAATAATTTATTAGGTTTTAATTGGATTTGAAATTCCTAGATCTTTTGAGATTCATTGAACTTTTCAATGGCATGTTTCAATCTCGAGTGTGCCCTCTCAAATTTTGTGACTAGGATGCCGAGGATCACAAAACAAGGTGTGAATAACCATACCAATTCAGTTGGTACCCTTAATATTATCACCTAATCAATGTGCCGGTTACCCACACACGCTCCATTGATCTATGACAAACATTAAGTCACCCTTCGTGATCCTTACTAGTCCAAGTTAGTGTGTCGGTTAACCACACACGCTCCACCAACGACTTGGTAAGGTACAAAGTGTGAATTCCATGGGCTAGCACCAAATTCACATTTTTCCTAAAGTAACTAAGATTGGGAATTATTAAGACTTTAGTTACTTAGTATTTATCATTAATACTTTTAATGAAGGGAGAATTTAAAGTCATTGTCCTACCCGTTCGGCTAACGACCCTCCACCAGTCAAGCAAGCGGTGGGTGAGAGTATACACCCATTAAGTCGCCATTTTATAGGCAACAACCTTATACCCACCTTATAGACCGGTTTCGTGAATGAGGCCTACTAACGGTAAAACGACTTGTTCTTATACATATATATATAATTAACCATTAATGTTATAAATAGTATAAGTGTTGAATTTTAACTTTTAAAAATTCTAAGGGCTAACTTGGAATTAAAGTATTCATAAGAGAAAACTTTTCAAATTCCAAAATTTGAGGGCAAGTTTTGAAACTATTCAAAACTAATTAATTCCATAACTTATGTGTTTAAAGTAGTTTTAATCCAAAAAACTCTTCGAGTTCCATAACTTATGGAAGACTTTAAACTAATAAGAGAATTAACTTTTCTTTATTTTTATAACTTATGGAATTAATTAAGGTTACACTTTATTTATTTATTTATTTATTAATGAAGTGACTCTTGAATTTCCATAACTTGAGGACAAGTTATGGAGTCATAAAAAAAAAAATTCGACACAAGACTCTTCATTTTGTAACCATTACCAACTTTTATGAGTTTTATGAGTCTTTAATGTGACTCTTCATGTCACTTGAGGACAAGTTACACAAACACATTTTATACTCAACTCTTAGATTAAAATGGATTGAAAACAACTATTTCAATTAACTTTTCTATTAATCTAAGCAACTCATAAGAACAAGATAATTCAAATCAAACTTTCTCATGTAATTAGTCTAAACCTTAAACTAATACAAAACATGAATCTATTGACAATTATCTTTGAAAATGGATTAGCATGAACATTACCACATTAAAAAACAAGTTTATAAGTTCAAAAACAACTTAGGGTAATGTTCCTAGTCCATTTCTAGCCAAAAACCTCGAAAATATGTTGTCTGGGGGTCCAACTCGTCGAGTGCATGAACCGACTCGGCGAGTTGGATCGTTTTGATCAATTTTTAGGCATGGACTTGCCGAGTCTGATGATCAAACAGCAACACTTTCGATTTTTTAAGCAGTTTTGCAGGTATAACAAGAAAACAAGCCTAGGCTCTGATACCACTGTTGGGTTTTGAGCATTCTAACACTCCTAAGTGTACATGCAACCCTAAATACCTTGGATCTATGTTTTCTCTATTATACATGCAAATAAGAACATCCAATGTATTATCCTAATCTAGCATACAAAACAATGAGTGTAACAAGATAGAATACATACCTCTTTGATGTAGAAAGTCTTCATGAAGCTTGAGTGCCCAGCCCCAATAGTGTGGAAGCCTCAAATGGAATCACAATCATCAAAACACTTAGAATAACTTGAGAGAGTTCTACACTTCATAAAATCGGCTAGCCCTTTATTACTCTCACTTTCTAATGTGATTCTAGTGGCCGATTTTTGTCAAGAATAAGATCTTTATATAGTGTTACAATTAGGGTAAATCCTTAATTGTCATGGCTTTCCATTTCCTTGGATCCATGGGTTCAAATACACCATGGAGCATCCATGGACCATCCTATGGGTTTTAGCCCAACTTGATTATCCATGGAGCATTAGCCCACTATATAAGTATGGATGATTTACACAATCAACCCATATCTTTAATTAGTCTTCTTTTTATCACATAATTAATCCTAGATTAATTCTTGATCAATACTAATTAAATAATCTTATTATTCTTATTATTAATATACTAGAACTTATAATATATTAATAACCATAAGTGTCTTATTTCTCTCATTATAGTCTATCCAAGTGCATGATGGTATGCAACCCAAATGGACCATGTCGGGTCGGGTCAAGTCTTACCAATTATAGTTATGGACTTAGACATTAATCCAACACAAATTGCCTCCCACTGTCTCCTTGGCTTATAAATTCTTTCTCGCGACAGACCCCTCTTCATGCTAAAAAGACCACATTCTCATTGGGTCTGTAGAAGAGGTAACCGAAGGATTTCTGTGGGTAGCCGATGAAAATACACCTTTCACTTCGGGGTTCAAGCTTATCATGAGTTTCACTCCTCACGAAAGCTTCGCAACACCAAATTTTGATGTGGTCCAAATTGGGAACCTTCCCAGTCCACATCTCATGAGGTGTTTTGCTAACCTTCTTTGTAGGGACTAGATTAAGGATATGGGCGGCAGTCTCTAAGGCATACCCCCAAAAACAGATTGGTAACGAAACTCGACTCATCATAGAGTGAACCATGTCTAACAAGGTTCGATTATGCCTCTTATGTAACAGCCCAAAATCTTAAGTATTGTGTAATAGCATTTTGGGGTGTTTTAAAGGGGGGACTCGGCGAGTTGGAGCCAGACTCGCCGAGTAGGGTCGCAGTTGTGGTCGCGGGTTCGTGGCTGGACTCGACGAGTCCAGGTATGGACTCGACGAGTCGACGCTGTTCAGCGGAAAACCCTAGCCGTTCAGTTTGCGATGTATATAAGGGATCTTATGCCGTCATTGCTCATCTTTTGGCCGATTGAAGAGAACCCTAAACGACTGAGGCGTCTAGAGCAAGCTTGAAGGCCATGGGTGACCTTGAAGGAATTGTTGTGCAAGGAGGAGAAGGGTTTTAGTTAAAGGAACTGCAGGGAGTTCGAGTTCTGAAGGTTGGGGAAACATGGAAGGTACATCATTCAGGTAATAACTCGGATTACATTCTCCTGTGATTGATGTGTATATAGATTTAGGGTTTATGGAACCCATTTGGAGTCTAGATGGTTTGTGTGTTGTTATTCAACGTTTATAACCTTGCATTAGGACCCTTAGAGGTCCAGAAGGATCCATGTTTGTATATTCGGGAAAATATGTACCTCAGGAAGCAGTTCGATCGACTGCATGGCGTGGACTCGCCGAGTCGGATGGTCAGACTCGGCGAGTAGCTTGAAGATTCACTGGGACTCGCCGAGTTTGTTCTTCAGACTCGGCGAGTGGAGTCGGGGTGGCCCCGCGATTCTTCCAGGAGTAACTCGCCGAGTCAAAGGGGATACTCGACGAGTAGAAGGGGAATTTTAGAGGATTGAAGAACGACCAGACTCGCCGAGTCGCCAGGGAACTCGTCGAGTCCAGTCGAGCTAACAATGGACTGTTGACCAGAGATGACCGGTGTGATTTCTTAGGGTCAGTAAACGTGGAAGGTAGAAGTGTTGATAAGATATATATGATGTTACAGGGAACTTGTAGCTCGGAGGATCAAGTGCAAGGGACTTCAGGAGTTGCTATCTCCCAGCGTCCGCGAGGTGAGTCTTCTCACTATACTTCACCCGGAAGGGTTTGATTGTGTGACCGGAAGGTCAAGTATGTGATGTGTTAAGTTTATATGCTATAAATGGAAAGTTAGCTGCTACGCGTGATATACATGTTTATATATGGGCCGGAAGGCAAAGTATTATGTGATAGAAAGGTCAGGTATGATATATGATATATGTGCTTATTGTGTTAGAGTATGTTACGGGCCGGAAGGCAGGTTGATGTATGATATATGTGCTTTATGTGTTAGAGTATTTGTGTTATGTGTTATATATGTGTATGGGCCGGAAGGCAATTATCTTATGGGCCGGAAGGCAATTATCTTATGGGCCGGAAGGCAAATATCTTATGGGCCGGAAGGCGATTATCTCATGGGCCGGAAGGCATTGTGCAGTGGACCGGAAGGTCAGGGCCTGGAAAGGCGTACGTGCGTAAGGTGTATATTGGGGAACTCACTAAGCTTCGTGCTTACGTTGTTTATGTTATGTTGTTTCAGGTTCTTACAGTAACGCGTGATGGCAACGGTTCGATTGTACACACCGAAGAAAGAGTTGTGTTTTGGAGGATCCTGGTCTTCTATTATAATGAAAATGAAACTATGTTTTGTAATTCGAATGTGAATAAGATTTTAAACAAGTGTTTTTAATATTAGATTGATTATTTAAATGAAAAATCCTGTCTTGAAAATCACGGTGTTACAATTGGTATCAGAGCCTTGGTTTGAGGGATTCGGACGCGCCTACGGGTTAATCTGGACTCAAACTGAGGAAGTAAGAAAAAGTTTTCCAAATAAATGGTTTTCTAAAAGTGAATAAGAGTTCAAAGAGAAAGCAAGAAAGAGCAGTGTGTACAATCAGCCAGAGCCAAACGGTGATTTCCCAAAATACCCTTACTTTTGTGTTATGAAATATTTATTATGCACTTTATGAGATATTATTGCATGCTAGAGACAGGCTAGGTATTTCATATCTTAGGACTAGAGTGGCCTGATTTGTGATGCCTTAGTCTAGGGTTGGTTGTTATATGTGAGTTATGCTTTTGTGTGTATGTGATGAGTGAGGGTATCTAGTTAGAACGCACGAGGGGTAGAGCTACAGAGTACAGTAGTACTTCCGAGGATGAGCCGAGAAGGTGGAGCTATCACAGATAGGGAGTCCTATGTATGCTTCGATGCTCGAATGCTGCTTGCTTCGTGCTTTGTGGAGTTCTCGATGATGGGAGTCAGCTACTAAGTGAGTATGACGATACTCAGGAGGTAGATGGCTGGCATCATTAGGAACTCTTCAGCAGCTGACAGCAAAGAAGTGGGGGGACGGCGGAAGGGACTAAGGAGTAAACCTAGCCAGATGAGTGCGCTGGTAGAGTAGAGGATTTCGCTGGAGAGCGAGCACGCGCGATGGGATTGGTGAAAGAGTAGATTGATCAGCTACTTAGGAACTTTGGGATGGTTCGTGTAGAAAGTATGGGTAGATGTGGCAGGTAGTATGGGCCCGTATTACTGAAAGCAGAGGACCCATACTTGATACAGGGAGCATTCTGAAGGTCCTAAGGAACGGAACGAGGAGTGATGTTATGGTTCGAGTACCATACATCGGAGCAGATTGCGGAGTGATGTTATGGTCCGGGCACCATACATCGGAGCAGATTGAGTTAGATGTTGTGGTCCGAGTGCTATACATTGGAGCAGATTGAGGAGTGATGCTATGGTTCAGGTATCATACACCGAAGCAAATTGAGAAGGGATGTCATGGGATGAGTACCATGGTTCATAGTGGATGATGCTGGTGACTATCTTGTTAACCGGTTATGATCGATGAGGTAAAGATCGGACGCTATGGGTTTTAGGCCAATAGATCATGATTGAGGATGGAGAGGCGTTCCTTGAGGGGAAAGGCGAGTACCTATCAGAGTATTGTGGTAGGGAGTTAAAAGGAGAGGAAATTTCGGTCTGAGTCGAGAAATCAGTCGATAGAGGAGAGGTCACCTTCTAGGTGGGTAGTGCCATTTATGTTTGTGTGCAAGACACGAGAGGTCTGGTGTTTCAGTTTTGGATTGGAGTACACCCTGCAGGTAGTTATCGATAATGATTTCCCTCAAAGCACCAGGTGGCGGGTGTGCCACGAGGCAGTGATTTACCGTGAGCAGACAGTCAGTTGGGACTGAGGTAGTCGAGAACCACACCACACCTAATTGAGAATAATAGGTTGTGTTATAGTGGTAGCCGTGAAGAGTTCAGTCGAGTTTTGCAGTGCAGAGAGTTTTCGTCTATGTTGAGAGTGAGTTCCTGTCCTTGGGACAAATCCGGCGTTGGATATGGGTTGATGAGTTGAGATGAGAGAAACGATGATTTTGCGGTGCAGTCTACGAGTCAAAGACGTTATCGAGCAGTGCAGATGCTTAGTATTAGGTTAGTATGGGATTTGGAACGATTAGAGGCAGCCGTGATGAGAAGTTCTTGGAGAGTTAACCAGAGGTTCAGAGTATAGAGGGTTGATCGACTTTATAAGGGGAGGGACTATTGGGTGTTGCATAGCACTTTCCTGGAGCAGGTACGATTTCGCTGGTGAAAGATAGTCGTGGGTTGATGGTATGCTAACTAGTGACGGTTCGAACCCTAGTGGGGGAGAACCGGGTGTAGTACGTAGAAAACAAAGAATTGCCAAGAGTAGTTATAAGTGGAGTATAGAGATGCAGTAGGAAATCATGAGACCAGAGGTGTCGATGATCGAGTAAAGGGGTCAGAGTGAGTTAATGCGGGAAGTACTTGAAGAGGAGAACGAATGTATTCATGACAGTTGATTGGTGTTGTTGCAAGAAGATAGAGGATGATTGGGCAGTCAACTTCCGGAGTCGGTATGCGTATCCTTGTTTTGATTTTGAGTGTCGGGAAAAAGGGATTGGAGAATTATCAGCGCATTTCGTACGTCAACGTTATCTCGCATTCCAATCGAGAAATTATATGCACCAAGGTTGTAAGGCGGGGAAAATATAGATTAATTATGGGGTGCAGGGGATCAGTGGTGGTAGTAGTATTCTGGGATATTCGGGTATGATATCCTTATTTTGGAGTTATTCGGGAATCCCGAATTGAATCGACGTGTGGCATATTAGGTATCTGCGGATTTAGTAGGAGTTTTCGAGTATGGGCATTTAGGGAGATTATTTGAGAGGATGGATTTTCGCAAGATGGGCGTTCATTATGTTGATTGCCTCCATAGTCTGTGGTGGATGTTCGAGTCGCAGTACTCACTAGTCAGAGGGTGTTGTGATACTGCGTGGAGTTGCAGTACTCACTGGGTGACAAGAGAATTTTTATGTTGGAATATTTTCGAGCAACTTATGAGGTGGAAGAGTTTCGAGTTGGGTAGCCCTGGTATTGAGTATTTGGAGTTTGGATGTTGAGTCGGGGGCGAGACGGCGGTCTTCGTCTCTGTCGGGAGATGCGGGGCGATACGCAAGGAAGAGGCACAGCAGAAACCAGAGATTAGAGTTGAGCTCCCCTCACGTGGAAAAGAAGATTTTGTGACTTACGTGTCACTGGGTCGGGATAGTGGTCACGGGAAGAAAAGTTAGTGGAATATTTGGATCGCGATATGGGTGACCGTTGGGGGCTCAGAGGTGGAGCCAAAAGTTGATCTGGTACTTAGTCTTGAAGAGGAATATGGGAAAGGAGCTTATCATGATGACATCTGAGGACACTTTAGAGAGGGCGAACGATCCGGACGTTCGAAGACATGTTTCGGGCATGTATATTAGCTGTCGGAGGAAGCCGCGGTACGTAATTATCATTGGTTGAGTTGTTCCATATTAACAGCCATCATTAGTGCATTAGTATGCCGCCCTTTGAGCTGTTGCATGGAAGGTGATGTCGGAATCTCGTTCGTTGGGGAAAGGTAATGCATGGACCCGAGAGTCCTTGCGAGCAGATCCGGAACGGGTGCGGTACATGGAATAGTGACAAGGTCGTCAAGCAGATTCCTAGGTAAGAGAAGAGAAAGGTACGTTGGGGGCGAGTGCAGCATGTGTATACGATTGCAAGAGGAGAACTCGTGAGAGTTGCCCTGAGAATTGAGAATGGGTCCCTCAGTTGTCCGATATGGATAAAGTGGGCTTAGGAACGGGGAACCGGTGATTCAGAGTTTCATAACCCTTATGGGTCGTGTGATCATTGAAATTTAGATCAGAGTCGCGTCTTGGGTAATTCTCGGTTGCAGGAAGCGGTGGACAGTACAGCGATCATGTTTTGGTCGACAGAGCAGATGCAGCAGGATTAACCAGAGGTTAAAGATCGTTAGAGTTGACAGGAAGGTTATGCTGACAGACGCCGTTTCGAGCATGGGTTTCAGGTCGGCGACTTCGTATCCCTGACAGTCTCTCCCTGGGAAGGGGTGTTTCGATCCAGGAAGTGGGGTAAGTGGGGGCCTCGGTATGTTGGGTCTGTGTGTGAAGGTGCGAAGGTAGGAAAGGTGACCTACCGGTTGGAGCTGCTAACGGAATTGGGATGGATCCATGACACTTTTAGGTGTCGCCATTGAAGAGGTGTATAGCAGATGAGTCAGGAGTGGTTCTATTAGAGAACGATTAGGTGGATGCGAGCCTGTGTTACGCCGAGAGGCCAGTGGCCATCAGGGATCGGAAGATCAAGTTTCTGAGGAACAAGGAGGTACCTCTGGTATTGATTCAGTGGCAACCGCGGAAGAGATCGGAAGTGTCTAGGGAAGCCGAAACATGTGGTGCGGGAGCAGCAGCCAGAACTATTTTCAGAGTGAGACTTCGAGGGCGAAGTCTAATTCTAGTGGGGGAGAATTGTAACAGCCCAAAATCTTAAGTATTGTGTAATAGCATTTTGGGGTGTTTTAAAGGGGGGACTCGGCGAGTTGGAGCCAGACTCGCCGAGTAGGGTCGCAGTTGTGGTCGCGGGTTCGTGGCTGGACTCGACGAGTCCAGGTATGGACTCGGCGAGTCGACGCTGTTCAGCGGAAAACCCTAGCCGTTCAGTTTGGGATGTATATAAGGGATCTTATGCCGTCATTGCTCGTCTTTTGGCCGATTGAAGAGAACCCTAAACGACTGAGGCGTCTAGAGCAAGCTTGAAGGCCATGGGTGACCTTGAAGGAATTGTTGTGCAAGGAGGAGAAGGGTTTTAGTTAAAGGAACTGCAGGGAGTTCGAGTTCTGAAGGTTGGGGAAACATGGAAGGTAAATCATTCAGGTAATAACTCGGATTACATTCTCCTGTGATTGATGTGTATATAGATTTAGGGTTTATGGAACCCATTTGGAGTCTAGATGGTTTGTGTGTTGTTATTCAACGTTTATAACCTTGCATTAGGACCCTTAGAGGTCCAGAAGGATCCATGTTTGTATATTCGGGAAAATATGTACCTCAGGAAGCAGTTCGATCGACTGCATGGCGTGGACTCGCCGAGTCGGATGGTCAGACTCGGCGAGTAGCTTGAAGATTCATTGGGACTCGCCGAGTTTGTTCTTCAGACTCGGCGAGTGGAGTCGGGGTGGCCCCGCGATTCTTCCAGGAGTAACTCGCCGAGTCAAAGGGGATACTCAACGAGTAGAAGGGGAATTTTAGAGGATTGAAGAACGACCAGACTCGCCGAGTCGCCAGGGAACTCGCCGAGTCCAGTCGAGCTGACAATGGACTGTTGACCAGAGATGACCGGTGTGATTTCTTAGGGTCAGTAAACGTGGAAGGTAGAAGTGTTGATAAGATATATATGATGTTACAGGGAACTTGTAGCTCGGAGGATCAAGTGCAAGGGACTTCAGGAGTTGCTATCTCCCAGCGTCCGCGAGGTGAGTCTTCTCACTATACTTCACCCGGAAGGGTTTGATTGTGTGACCGGAAGGTCAAGTATGTGATGTGTTAAGTTTATATGCTATAAATGGAAAGTTAGCTGCTACGCGTGATATACATGTTTATATATGGGCCGGAAGGCAAAGTATTATGTGATAGAAAGGTCAGGTATGATATATTATATATGTGCTTATTGTGTTAGAGTATGTTACGGGCCGGAAGGCAGGTTGATGTATGATATATGTGCTTTATGTGTTAGAGTATTTGTGTTATGTGTTATATATGTGTATGGGCCGGAAGGCAATTATCTTATGGGCCGGAAGGCAATTATCTTATGGGCCGGAAGGCAATTATCTTATGGGCCGGAAGGCAATTATCTTATGGGCCGGAAGGCAAATATCTTATGGGCCGGAAGGCGATTATCTCATGGGCTGGAAGGCATTGTGCAGTGGACCGGAAGGTCAGGGCCTGGAAAGGCGTATGTGCGTAAGGTATATATTGGGGAACTCACTAAGCTTCGTGCTTACAGTGTTTATGTTATGTTGTTTCAGGTTCTCTCAGTAACGCGGAATGGCAACGGTTCGATTGTACACACCGAAGAAAGAGTTGTACTTTGGAGGATCCTGGTTGTCTATTCAAATGAAAATGGAACTATGTTTTGTAATTCAAATATGAATAAGATTTTAAACAAGTGTTTTAATATTAAATTGATTATTTAAATGAAAATTTTGTTTTTGAAAATCACGGTGTTACAGGTGTCCTGGGAGGAGTCAATTGTGAGACAATCCCACACTCCTTAAGATAATCAAGGAACTCGGTACTAAGATACTCACCACCTCGATCGGATCGAAGCATCTTAATGTTCCTGCCCAATTGATTTTCTACTTCCTGTTTGAATTCCTTAAACCTTTCAAAGGTTTCTGACTTATGTTTGATTAAGTAGACATACCCATATCTACTAAAATCATCAATAAAGTCACATAATACCGATTAACATCCCTTGTGGTGGTTTTGAATGGCCCACATACATCAGTGTGTACAAGGTCCAACAAGACCTCACCCCTCTCACAAGTTCCAGTGAAGGGTGATTTTGTCATCTTTCGAAGTAGACAAGATTCACAACTATCATCCGATTTAAGGTCAAATGATTCCAAGACTCCACTCTTTTGGAGTTGGCCTATGCGTTTCTTGTTTACATGTCCAAGACGACAATGCCACAATGATGCTTTATCTAGGCTAGTAGAAGAATCAATATACAACACAATATTTCCTAAGTTGTCTACAATCGACACAGTTTCATACACACCATCACAAGGTAATGTTTTAAAATAAAACACATTATTAAAGAAAGCATTAATACCACCACATTCATTATCAAACGAAAAGGTAAAACCTTGTTTGTACAAAGCATGAAAAGAAATAATATTCCTCGCAATATCAGGCAAGTACACACATTTATTCAAATCTAATTTTAACCCATTATTAAGCAACAAAGTATAAACTCCAATCTTGGAAACAGGTGAAGCCTTCCCATTCCCGATGATCAAGTTTATCTTCCCGTGCTCCACATCCTCACTTCTTCTTAGGCCCTGCAAATCAGAACATATGTGAATACCACATCCTGTATCAAGCACCCAAGAGTTAGAATATGTTGAGTAATTAGACAATATAGTGTAAATACCTGCATGGGTGGGTTTCACTTTCCCATCCTTTAGATCCTGCAAGTACTTAGGGCAGTTTCGCTTCCATTGTGCCTTTTCATGGCAATAAAAGCATTCAGCATCCTTGGGAATGGCAGAAGGAGTGACAGAACCACTCTTGGTCTTCGATGAGGAGCCTTCAAGCGACTTTCCCTTGGTACCCTTCGAAGGGTGCTTCCTCTTCTTCCCTTTGCCTTGCCCGATAGCTAAAACAGGGGTAGATGTTGGAGTAGGAGTAGTAGAGGTAACAACCGCCTTACCCTTAAGACCGGATTCCACGGTCTTCAAGAGTCCTTGAAGCTTGTTGAGAGTAACTTCCTCCTTGTTCATATGATATGTCATACAAAAATGGTCATAACAAGAAGGCAAGGAGTGCAAAATGATGTCAATTGCCAACTCCTCAGGGATGTTTACATTGAGTTTCAGCAAACGGTCCACATACCTTTGCATCTTTTTCATGTGGCCCGTGACGGATTCACCATCTTTCATGCGGGTTGTTATTATGGAGGAGATTATTTCGTACCGCTCCTGACGAGCACTCTGATGGTACCTTTCCATCAGGTCTT
Source organism: Lactuca saligna (assembly GCF_052625555.1). Taxonomy (NCBI): domain Eukaryota; kingdom Viridiplantae; phylum Streptophyta; class Magnoliopsida; order Asterales; family Asteraceae; genus Lactuca; species Lactuca saligna. The sequence goes on along the minus strand of NC_136421.1, from coordinate 146,742,758 downwards.
GGTGCATCTCAAAAGGGTAGAAATCTTCATACGACTTTTGGAGCTCGGCTATCATCGTGGCCATCATGATACATGCCACCTTAGTAGCATCTCTCTCATGAGTCCTGAATTCAGCGATCTCCTCAGGAGTGGCAGTAGACTCATCAAGCTCTTTTAACTCCTTATCGAGGACATATTCTTTGTCCTCATAACGAGTAACCATCCTGATGTTCCTAATCTAATCCATGAAGTTGGAACCATCAAAGATGACCCTCCCATAAAGATTCATGAGAGAGAAAGAACCAGTTGGGTTAGAGCCCGAAGCATTAGTGTTGGAAGACATCTGAAAGAAGAGAGTAAGTTTAGATTAGATATATAGAATCCTTAATAAGACACCCAAATGTAATATTAAGGCTAGGATCCAATCACAATATATTATACTTAGAAGAGGGATGTCGTAATCTAAGTAATAATATATTTGAAAGGTAGGTGAATGACGATTCACCAATTTCCACCATGAAAACGAAATGATTTATTAGGTTTAATTGGATTTGAAATTCCTAGATTCTTTTGAGATTCATTGAACTTTTCAATGGCATGTTTCAATCTTGATTGTTCCCTTCAAGTTTTGTGACTGGGATGCCGAGGATCACAAAACAAGGTGTGAATAACCATGCCAATTCACTTGGTATCCTTAATATTATCACCTAATCAATGTGATGGTTAACCACACACGCTCCATTGATCTATGACAAACATTAAGTCACCCTTCGTGATCCTTACTAGTCCTAGTTAGTGTGTCGGTTACCCACACACGCTCCACCAATGACTTGGTAAGGTACAAAGTGTGAATTCCATGGACTAGCACCATGTTCACATTTTTCCTAAGGTAACTAAGATTGGGAATTAAAAAGAGTTTAGTTACTTTATAATAATCATTATACTTTTAATGAGAATTTAAAGTCATTGTTCTACCCATTCGGCTAACGACCCTCCACCGATCAAGCAAGTGGTGGGTGAGAATGGACACCCATTAAGTTGCCATTTTATAGGCAACAACCTTATACCCACCTTATAGACCAGCTTCGTGAATGAGGCCTACTAACGGTAAAACGACTTATTCTTATACATATATATAATAATTAACCATTAACATTATAAATAGTATAAGGGTTGAATTTTAACTATTAAAACTCTAAGGGTTGGAATTAAAGTTTATTAAAGTGTGTGAAACTTTACAAATTCCAAAACTTGAGGGCAAGTTTTGTAACTATGCAAAACTCTTCGTTTCATAACTTATGAATTAAAGGTTCATAAAAATGAAGACTCTTCATTTTCATGTAACTTATGTGTTTTAAGTGTGTTTTAAATAAAAGTGACCTTTGGAAATCCATAACTTGAGGACAAATTATGGACTCCATTAAAACACATAAATGATCAATAGTTAATTCTAAACAATTTAGCAAATTATTCCTATCATTTTCTAAATTCATAAGAACATGAACATGATCATCAAAATTTCAAGAATTATATGAACACATAAAATCATGGAATTTTGATATATGCTATTGTAAATGGATTAGAACAACCATTACACCAACTAAAATAAGTTTTAAAACACCAAAACAGTTTAGGGTAATGTTTCTAGTCCATTTCCAACAGCAAAAGTCGAAAATATGCACTCAGTTGATCCTACTCATCGAGTGCATGAACCTACTCGACGAGTAGGTTGAAGTTTGCCTTGGACTCGTCGAGTGCCCCCCATGGACTCGGCGAGCCCATCATGCAGACAACAACGATTTCGACTTTTTTCACTATTTTGCATCAAGTATCAAACAAGCAAGCCTAGGCTTTGATACCACTGTTGGGTTTTGAGAAATCTAACACTTCCTAAGTGTGCATGAAACCCTAATAAACCTTGGATCTATGTTTGTCTAAATACATGCAAAATAATAAATTTTCCAAGGTTTATAACCTATCTAACATGGCATGGGGAACATTTCAACATAAAAGAGTTACACGAGATTACATACCTTTTGATGAGTTTGGTTCTAAGGAGTTTGAGGGCCAAGCACCAATAGTGTGAATGCCTCAAATGGAATCACAAAACACCACAAACTCTTGGAAAACTTTGAGAGAGTATACACACTTGTATAATTTTCGGCCACACACAAGCTTACACACACTAGTTCACTAGTGTCATTTCATGCTACATAAGCATGCTTATATAGTGTGCATGGTTAGGGTGAAACCCTAATAACCCATGTCTTTTCCTTTCCAAGGATCCATGGGTTAAAAGCTCCATGGATCATCCATGGACTTCCATATAAGCCTAGCCCATTAACAAATGAGTATTAGCCCACACTATATAAAACAAATAGCCCAGAATCTAATTAGTCTTCCTTTTAATCTCTAAATTAATTCATAATTAATTTAAGACTAAAACTAATTAAATAACATAACTTCACATTAATATATTATAACTTATAATATATTAATAAACATATGTGTATAACTCTCATAAAATTATCCATAAATAGTTTGGATGAGATGCAACCCAAATGGACCATGCCGGTCGGGTCAAGTATATACCAAATAAGTTATGGACTTAGACACCTTATCCATCACATCTTTCGTCTGAATGAGCTTTAGACAATAGAAATATGGTTGGGTTTCCTTTGATTGGTTTGAGATTCAGAGGCAACATTTCACCTTGTCATTCTGACTTGAGAATCACTTTGTTGGTCCTCTTCTCTATTATTTCTGAACCTTCGTCATCGAACGAAACTTTAAGACCTGTACCTCCCACCAGTTGAGACACACTAATGAGGTTATGCTGCAATCCCTCTACATAAGCCACCTTCATGATTGTAAAATCTCCATTGGTTATCATCCCATAATCCTTGATCGTTCCATAGGAGTTGTTACCAAACTTGACGTTACCACCGTTTTGAAGGGATCGAAACTCCCTTAGTTCTTCCTTTCTTCCTTTCATGTGACGCGAGCAGCCACAGTCTATGTACCATTCTTTGTCGAACTGCTCGTCACATATAACTTGTAAAAATTAAGCAGATTCAGGAACCCAAAGTTTCTTGGGTCATTGTGAGCCTTTCACAGAAACAGGAATAGCAAGAGAAGCATCAACAAGATAAGTTCGTTTTATTAAAGCTGTTTTATCTTTCCTCTTAATAGTAAACACTTTGATTTTATTAGGGTTAGTTTCAAGTGTTTTGGATTTAGGTTCAGGAGTTTGGACTTTAGCTTTCTTTCGGTCTTCATATGCTGAGGAAATCTTCCTTTTTTCTTTCAAATCCTTCATCGATTGTGAGCTTGGTGTAGGACGAGATTTAGGCTTAAAAGAGGAAGGAGAACGAGAAGAATTAGAGGAATAGAATTTAGAATGAAAATGAATCCTAACTTGAGGTTTGAAATGATCCTTTCGGTTTTGATCATTTGAGGGACCGAAGTCGAACCTTCGGTTGTTATTTGTTGATGGGCCGAAACTGCCTTTTAAGTTGTTGTGAGTTTCTGGATCGAAACTGGATCTTCTGCTATAAAAGCTTGATGGACTAAACTCAGGTCTTTGTCTGTTGTTGTTTGGTGGACCGAAACCGGTCTTTCAGTTGCTGTTGCTATAAGGACCGAACCTATTCATTCGGTCTTGTACTTTCTGTTGCCCGAAAGTCTTCTTTCGGTTCTTTTGATCCAACCTACCGAAGCTCCTTTTATCCTTATTCTCTTCTCCTTTTGGCTTGGAGTTTCTATTAAAGTGAGTGTAGTGAGGATTTTGGGAGCGCCAAAATTGCTTTCGCTCTGAGAGATTTTTCTTGTATCTCAGATTCCTCTTGTGCTTTTGATTGTTCACCTGTTTCGGTTGTTTGTGAATATTTACCTTCTGTTTCGGCTTCTGAACAACATGTTCACTTTTCATGGAAGAGGTTTCGCTTGTTAAGGAGACGTATTCCACTGGAACCTCTTTTGTTCCACTGGTACTGGGTACGTCATATTTGGTAGGTTTATTTAGTAGTTATGCCATGTATCTACCTTTGGCCTTCCATGATGTTCGCTCCGAGAAACCAACTGTTTCATATGCATTGTCTATCGGTGCAGACCAGCAATACTCATCACAACCATCTGCATTATCTTCATTCACCAGTGCAGTGAGTTCGGCTGTCTGATGTTCGGTTACTCCTATGACCTTATAAACTTGATTGGGAGTTTTTCTTACCTTTTGGTAAACAATGAATTTTTCTTTAAGGAGTGGGGACTTACTTTTGGATAAACGAGCGAATTCCACAGAATTTTCAGAAATCAAGTTTTTGTGGTTTTCAAGTTCGCTCTTAATAAACTCTGAACAATCAACCTCATCCTCTACAGAGATTTCACTCATGTCATCATCCTCATTAAGTTCAGATGCATTTTCAACATCAATTTTATTTTCTAAACTTAATTTGGTACTCAATGAGTCAAATGTGTGTATGGTTTCGGCTCTGAGTTTCAACTTGTCATTTTCGTCGAAAAGGTCTTTGAGCATGTCCTTATGGTCTTTGGACTTAATAAATGATTCAATTTTGTCCATACCAAACATATAAATGGGACTTACTGTTGGGTTATGAGCATTCTAACACTCCTAAGTGTACATGCAACCCTAAATACCTTGGATCTATGTTTTCTCTATTATACATGCAAATATGAACATCCAAGGTATTATCCTAATCTAACATACAAAAATATCACTATAACAAGATAGAATACATACCTCTTTGATAGTGATTGTCTTCATGAAGCTTGAGTGCCTAGTGCCTCAAGTGTGACACCTCAAATGGTTCACACAACACCAAATACACTTGGAATAACTTGAGAGAAACTAGAACACTTCATGAAATCGGTTAGCACTCTCTAGAATAATCTAGTGACCGATTTTTGGGAAGAATAATATCTTTATATAGTGTTACAATTAAGGTAAACCCTAATTATCATGACTTTCCATTTCCTTGGATCCATGGGTTCAAATACAACTCGCATGATTCCAAGTTTCGGTCCAATTGAGACTTGGGTGATGAGAATCTTTCCTTGTTTGGTAAATTTAGACATTACCACAAATGAAAGAATCAATTTCATACTTCCACTTTTGCTATTAATGGAATCATATAAGCAACAATTTTTCCTCAAATGCCATTGTAAGGATATTTTTAAAATAAATAAAATCAAACTTTTCTTTTATTTTAAAACTATGCGGAAAAACTTATCCTTACAATCCATATGAAAACTTGTTGTTATCTATTCCTTAGCAATATCTCATAACTCCTAAGAAGTAGCTCAAGAATCCGATTTTCAAACTGTGCAATAGAAATCCATCTATGCGATCAGATTCAGCATATTCTTTCTTTAAGTTCCTTTACTTTTCTTTGATTCTTAAAACATTACCATGTGACCCAGTCACATCATGTATCAAGAATCTCAGAATAGAAACTTAATAGAGTTAGATTAGTGGACTTTACCTGAAGTAGAGTCAATCTTATTGACTTTAACATCCTTAGGTAAATTAGGCAGCTTCGCAACTAATGACCCTTACTTTGGCAATATAAACATATGGACCCTTTGATAATGTTACACAGGACTATTACAGACTTAGCTTTTCTCTTTACCATTTGTTCAACCGAGTTGACTATGGCCGATCCCTTTCCATTGGGAAGAGAATGCTTTTTTCTGTATTTCCAGTGTCACCATTGTCAATGTCCATAAGTTTCAGGAAGTTGATCTTAACAATAGATGAGATCATTAAGGGTCTTGTCATAGTCTATTTCATAGGTGTCCCAAAGGAACTCACTATGTAACTTAGAAAGTGATTGAACCACCAACTTTCTCAAGACATTGACACCCAACTCTCCCGGCTTGTCAATATGTGACTACATCTCCAAGATGTGATCACACCTAGACCTTGTCTTGCCAATAGGGTTCGAGTGACCTTAAATTTTTCAAGAACTTGTGGGTTAGGGAGAATAATTGGAAGAGGAGAGAGAAGTATGATATCCATGGGACATCATCTTCATTTAGGAAAGCTTGTTTCAAGAGATTTGGGAAGATCATAAATGTCTAATCCAGACATGTTATGGGAGATATTCAAGATAGTTGATCTTTGAGTCCTTAATATGACACCCAATATGAAAATATTAAGGCTAGGACCCAACAAACTATTTTATAACTTAGAAGAGGTATGCCGTAATCCAAGCTATAAAACAATTTGAAGGTAGGTGAATGACGATTCACCAATTTCCACCAAGATAAACGAAATGTATTATTAGGTTTTAATTGGTTTTGAAACTCCTAGATCTTTTGAGATTCATTGAACTGTTCAATGGCATGTTTCAATCTCGAGTGTGCCCTTCAGGTTTTGTGACTGGGATGCCGAGGATCACAAAACAAGGTGTGAAGTAACCATGCAAATTACTGGGTACCCTTTAAGTGTTTATCCCTCAATCGATGTGCCGGTTAACCACACACGCTCCATCGATACTATGATAAACATTAAGTTACCCTTTGCCTACCTTGTTAAATACGAGTTAGTGTGCCGGTTAACCACACGCGCTCCACTAACCGACTCAAACAAAGTGCAAAGTGTAATTTCGTGGATTAGCACCTTATTCACATTTTCCTAAGTAACTAAGATTGGGTATTATTTAGAGTTTAGTTACTTAGTATTTATCATTAATACTTTTAATGAAGGGAGAATTAAAGTCATGTCAAACCCGTTCGGCTAACGACCCTCCACCAGTCAAGCAAGCAGTGGGTGAGAGTGAACACCCATTAAGTTGCCATTTTATAGGCAACAACCTTATACCCACCTTATAGACCGGCTTCGTGAATGAGGCGTACTAGCGGTAAGACCGACTTTACTCTTATACATATAAATATTATTAACTTATAATATTATAAAGTATAAGGGTTGAATTTTAACTTTTAAAATTCTAAGGGCTAACTTGGAATTAAAGTATTCATAAGAGAAAACTTTACAAATTCCAAAACTTGAGGGCAAGTTTTGAAACTATTCAAAACTAATTAATTCCATAACTTATGTATTTAAAGTAGTTTTAATCCAAAAACTCTTCAAGTTCCATAACTTGTGGACAAATTATGGAAGACTTTAAACTAATAAAGAATTAATCTTTTCTTTATTTTATAACTTATGGAATTAATTAAGGTTACATATTTTAATTATTTATTTATTAATGAAGTGACTTTTGAACCTCCATAACTTAAGGACAAGACTCTTCATCTTTTGTAACCTTTGCCAACTTTATGAGTTTTATGAGTCTTTAATGTGACTCTTCATGTAACTTAAGGATAAGTTACACAAACACATTTTATACTCAACTCTTAGATTAATTTGGATTGAAAACAACTTTTTCACTCAACTTTTCTATTAATCTAAGCAACTCATAAGAACAAGATAATTCAAATCAAACTTTTTCATGTAATTAGTCTAACCTTTAAACTAATACAAAACATGAATCTATTGACAATTATCTTTGAAAATGGATTAGCATGAACATTACCACATTTAAAAATAAGTTTATAAGTTCAAAACAACTTAGGGTAATGTTCCTAGTCCATTTCTAGCCAAAAACCTCGAAGATATGCTGTCTGGGGTCCAACTCGTCGAGTGCATGAACACAACTCGGCGAGTTGGATGCATTTTGCCTTGGACTCGTCGAGTCCCTTCATGGACTCGGCGAGTCAGCTGGGCTGACAGCATCAAAACTCGATTTTTCAGCTTCTATTGCAGGTATAACAAGAAAACAAGCCTAGGCTCTGATACCACTGTTGGGTTATGAGCATTCTAACACTCCTAAGTGTACATGCAACCCTAAATACCTTGGATCTATGTTTTCTCTATTATACATGCAAATATGAACATCCAAGGTATTATCCTAATCTAGCATACAAAAATCTCACTATAACAAGATAGAATACATACCTCTTTGATAGTGCTTGTCTTCATGAAGCTTGAGTGCCTAGTGCCTCAAGTGTGACACCTCAAATGGTTCACACAACACCAAATACACTTGGAATAACTTGAGAGAAACTAGAACACTTCATGAAATCGGTTAGCCCTCTCTAGAATAATCTAGTGACCGATTTTTGGGAAGAATAATATCTTTATATAGTGTTACAATTAAGGTAAACCCTAATTGTCATGACTTTCCATTTCCTTGGATCCATGGGTTCAAATACACCATGGAGCATCCATGGAGCATCATATGGGTTTTGGCCCAACTAGATAATCCATGGAGCATTAGCCCACTATATAAGTATGGATGATTTACACAATCAACCCATATATTTAATTAGTCTTCTTTTGATCACTTAATTAATACTAGATTAATTCTTGATCAATACTAATTAAATAATCTCATTATTCTTATTATTAATATACTAGAACTTATAATATATTAATAACCGTAAGTGTCTTATTTCTCTCATTATAGTCTATCCAAGTGCATGATGCCATGCAACCCAAATGGACCATGCCGGGTCGGGTCAAGTCTTACCAATTATAGTTATGGACTTAGACATTAATCCAACACTTACATCATTTGAAGATACAACAATTTCACAGTTGTATGCTTTGGCATCAATTTCATCCTCCTTTAGCTCAAGAAAGGGCAAAATCATGCAATGTATTTTCTGGCCTATTTCACAGTCCAAATGCAGTTGTGTAATGTTAGTTTAAAGTCTTTTTGCAATCAAACAATAAACGTTTCTCTATTTTAATAATTTAAGATTGTCTCTTTGCAAATAGATATTTTCATCCCTAGACCTAACCAACTCTAACTCCTTCTGCTCAATCCACATTCTTCGCTCCTCACTCTTGGATGACACCCTGCTCATTTGGTCAGTTAGATTAGAATTCGTGAAAAGTGTTTGAGTAAAACAACTATCTAGATTTGAAATTCTTGAATTCAAGTTATTTAATTCTTTTTTCATACGATGTTTGTGGGATTTTAAATGAAACAAAAATGGATTGTACCTTCTTGATCAGTTCATCAAGTTCATTGATCTGCACACTGAGAGGCTTCGCTGTAAAGCACACATCCTCTCGCTCCTTAGTGACTTCGTTTCCACCATCGGTATTATATCCCCTCATCTGGGATACATCTGTCACCATCAAACATCTTCCACTAGCACCACCACTCTTCGCCACATAAGCCTTTCCATGAGAAGGCTTTCTCACTTCATCATCTTCTGAGTCGGTCGACCACACCTGTATGCCACCGAATTCATCATCATCTACCGAACCCCGTCCAATTAGAGCATTCATAGAGGGATTAGTAGCAGCTTTCTTCCTTTTGTTCTCCTCCAGTCTTTGCAGGAGACTCTCTTCTTCGTCCTTCTCATCATCTTTCTCTGCCATTTTCTTCAACACGCAATCTTTTGCGTAGTGATTTTTCCCTCCACAGTAAAAACAGTTGACACTAGAATCAGCTTCACCCTTCGCTTCTTTCTTTGATTCTTCAACCTTCGGCTCCTCCTTCGCCTTTTCAGAGTCGTAGCTTCCTTGCCAATTTCGGTTCTTGTTGGTAGAAAACTTCTTCTTGATGAACCTCTTAGGATTTGACACCATCATTGCATAGTCTTCAGATGTCAAATCGTAGTCTCCCAGATTCAGATCTTCTTCCTCTTCTTCTACGCTCTTACCCTTTGACACAAGGGCCAAAGACCCAAAGTTTGAAACCACGTTCTTCTCTTGTAACACAGTCTTTTCCTGGGATTTCAGAATCCACAAAAGTTTCTCCAAAGAGTATGACTTAAACTGCTCGTGTGCTTTAACTGTCAACACAACTGCCCTCCATTCGAGTCTTAAGCCATTTAAGAAAGTGACCTTCTGTTCAATGAGTTTTCTTTCTATATCGTGTTTGATCATCTTACTGAGAAGATGATTTAACCGATCGAACATTTTTGTAACAACTTCCTCTGGCTTCTGCTTGAACTCTCCAAATTCTGAGAGAAGTAGGGTCTGAATCGAGTGCTCCAGATCTTCATCTATGGAATACAGTTCTCGCAGTCGATCCCAAATTTCCTTTACTGTACCACATGAACTTACTAATCGAAACGTGTCGGATTGAAGGGCTAATCAAATTAGTCTCAATGCCTTAATGTTGCATAGGAACTTTTCCTTTTCGTCCTGAGTGACATCCTTCACATCTTTTAAAAGATCGTTGTACTCCTTCTGAGTTTTAAGGATTCTTGAAGTACTTGAATGAGCAAATTGGCCAACTGTGATTGCTTCCCATATCAGATACCCATTATCTTCCGATCCAATAACTTAATATTCAAAATGGTGTGTCCATAATTAATAGTCTTGAACATAGAGAATTGGGATCTTGGTTGTTGATCCAATGCTGTTAGAGATGTTGATGGGATTGGATTGAGAATCGTCCATGCTTAATCGTTTAAACTGTTATAAGATCAGACTTTGTAGCACGTAATATTAGGGAAGACTAATAATTAATGAGACAGTCAATTAAGGAATGACGACTAAATAAATATCAATGAATGCGGAATGAACCCTAATCACTTCTTTGACATAAGAGATGTGTATGAATTACACAGCCTCCTGCTCTGATACCAATTGATGAGATGAAAATTCACTTTGTTCATTTAGATCTTACACGGGTTTATCAGAATCATGCAAACAAAATAACAAACAAAAGAATGAACCAACAATGAGCTGAATCATTCAATAGATTCACGCCTCAACAGAGCTCGATGAAGAACTTCCGTTGTAGAGGCTTTTAGGGTTACAATCGATAGAAACAATAAACGTTATGAATGATCGACTAAATAGCTACGTACCAACATGCATGCAAGCATCTATAAATACTAAAACCCTAATAATTAAATCACGGATTGACAAGCCCAATCCGGATACAAAAATGGGCTAAGGAACGAGCCCAAGACGCAACACATAATAGACCCAATATTTATAGTAGAGAGATCACATTGGATTAATTAGCCTTCGGATCTAGCCATGTTTTAATTCCAAAAACGTAGATCTAACACCTTTATGGAGCCATTTTGCATGAAAGCCCTAGATCTACTCTTTTAAGTGTCTTTTGAGCCTTTAAACCCCTTTTCGTGCATATGTACACGTAAAGTTGGAAAGTTTACGTGGTAACCAAGCCTTAAGAATCCAGATCTATAAGTTGTATGCATTGGTTTTGAGTAGAATCAACTGTATAGAAGTTGCATGCAACCGACTCGGCGAGTCGTTCTTCAGACTCGGCAAGTCGAGTCGTGAGTCCTCGAGTTTTCCCCCTTCTATGTATTATGCCGAGTGGAACCAGTGAGTTTTATGTGGACTCAGTGAGTCTGAGATCAGACTCATTCATGAAGGGACTCGGCGAGTCAATGCCCTGACTTGGCGAGTCCAAGGCAATCTTCATATCTCAAGAAAAGACTCGACGAGTTGTTCATACAACTCAGTGAGTCACAGTCGGAGTGTTTATATGTTGACGGAGAACTCAATGAGTTGTTCATACAACTCGGGAAGTCGGATGCAGATTGACTAAGTGTTTGTATCAAAGAGGAACTCGTCAAGTCTATGCCAAACTCGACGAGTAGTAGCGAACAGAATTGAGAAATGAGAGTAGGGACTCGATGAGTTGGTGGCCCAACTTGATGATTCAGGTCAACTGTATATTGAATTTGATCAAGAGGTTTACTTTGACCAGGGGTAAAATAGTCATTTTACCCTCAGTATAGTTACCAGTATTTGATTGAGTGTACTTATGGAAATTGTAGCCGGGGAGATACCGGAGCAGCAGCAAACAGATTCCAAGGCAGTTCACTCAGCAGCCAGACTACGAGGTGAGTTTCTTTCCAGTAGGAATGGGTCTATAGCCACAATGCCGACCTGTTTAGTTAGCAGTAGTTCCGGACCTCGGTCTGATGCAGTAGTTAGATTGCTTGATGTCTTTGTGATTCAAGCATGTTTGTGTTATGTGTTTCGGACTTCGGTCCGATGCAGTATGCAGTATATGTGCTTATGCTAGTTGATATGTTTATGCTATGATATGTTATGCTCAGTTAGTTTCTAGACTTCGGTCCGATGCAGGGGACAAGGTCCGAGTCAGTTTCGGATTTCGTTTTGATGCAGTTAGTTCCGAACATCGGTCTGACGCAGGGGACAAGGTCCCAGTTAGTTCCAGACTTCAGTCCAATGCAGTTTCTGGACTTTGGTCTGATGCAGAGGGCAATGCCCTGGTTAGTTTCCGACTTCGGTCCGATGCAGTTTCCGGACTTCGGTCCGATGCAGTGGGAAAGGCCCAGTATGTGTTTATATGTTATTGTATGGTATGTGTTAGTTTGGGGAGCTCACTAAGCTTCGTGTTTACAGCTTCAGTTTTGGTTTCAGGTACTTCCGCTAGTAAAGGGAAGAGCTCGGGATGATGGCACCGCACACACCACAGCTTCAGTTTTTTTCCTGGGAGATGATTTAGCTTTTCTTAGTTATGATTTGATACAGTCTTGATACAGTTTTCTCGTGAAACTTTGTTATGGTTTTGGGATATTGATGTATGGGTTTCTATTTAATGGTATTGATCTAATGACTTTTAGTAATGATTAAACAAAAATTTTTGGGTCGTATTTTGGGATGTTACAAGTTAGTATCAGAGCCTTGGTTTGAGCGATTCGGATACACTTTCGGGTGTGTATGAACTCAAAATAAGGAAACGAGAAAATATTTTCAAAGGAAAAACATTTTCGAAAAGGAATTTTGAAAAAAAAGAACATAGAAAGAAAAAGAGTTTTGATAAAGAGAAAAAGGTGTGGTGCGTGCGATCAGCTGAGCTCAAGTAAGTACTCCCAAATTACCCATACAAGTTTATATTATCAGTTCCAGTTTCAGTAGAACAACATGCTAGTATAGGACTAAGGATCTAGGAGGATAACTTATGTGCCTGCTTTATGTGTTTCAGCTTGATGAGAATTGCATGCTAGAAGTGAATAGACAGTAGTAGGATAGCCTGTGTAGGTTATGTCTGATAGTATGAGCTTAGGATTGTATGCTAGTAAAGTTTCTTGATATGAGAATAGTTTGCATGAGTATGTTTTCACTAATTATACATGCAAATGGTTTCCAAGGCATTAAACTTATAACTAGCATGCATTTGACATAAACCATAAAATATACTAGCTAGGGAAACATACCTTTTATGTAGTTTGAAGTCTTGATGTATTTGGCCTTAAGAGCTTAGCACCAATAGTGTGAAATACCTCAAATGGAATCACTACACACCTAGGACAAAGGTGGCTCGTGAGAGAAAATTTCATGCACCAAAACACCTCCATATTTCTCTAAGAAAAAAAGAGGTGATATTGGCTATGGAGTAAGCTATTTATATGTAGGATTCCAAGGGTCATGCGTATAACCCATAATCCATACCCATGGGTTTTATGATCCATGGTTCATGTGGCCCAACTCTTTATGTATCAATACATAAACATGGTCCAACATGGATCATAAGCCCAACACATATAAATATAACTAATTATCATAATTAGTCCCCATAGATTTAATTAGTCTCTTTTAATCACTAAATTAATTCTTGATAGATAATAATTAAAACATATGATTTCATATTAATATTTTATAACTTATAATATATTAATAAACCATAAATAACCTTCTCTCAAAATTCCATCTTAACAAATTGTCCTGATGATATGCTTGTTGGATAAGGTGTCTAAGTCCATAACTATTTCTGGTATGTACTTGACCCGACCCGGCATGGTCCATTTGGGTTGCATGGCACCATGCAATTGGATAAACTAAATGAGAGAAATAACGCTTGGAGATTATTAATATATTATAAGTTCTAATATATTAATAATATTATTTGATTAGTTTGATCAAGAATTAATTTAGAATTAATTAAGTGATCAAAAGATAACTAATTAAATATATGGGTTGATTAAGTAAATCATCCATATCTTGTATAGTGGGCTAAAAGGCTCCATGGATCATCAAGTTGGGTTCCACCCATAGGATGCTCCATGGATGCTCCATGGGAGTTACAAACCCATGGGTCATGGAAATGAAGAGTCATGACACATTAGGGTTTAACCCTAGATGTGTCAACACTATATAAGGAATATGATCTCCTCCCAAATCGGTTACACATACACACAAAGAAATAGAGGGCTTGGCCGATTTGAAGAAGTGAGTATACTCTCATATGTTCTTCCAAGAGCATTTGGTGTTGTGTGAAGCATTTGAGGCATCACCACTTGAGGTGCTAGGCTCACAAGGTTTCAAGGAACACAAGCAACAACAAGGTAAGTTATTCTATCTATACTTTATGTTAAAAGTGTTCCCCATGTATGCTAGATAGGAATATAACCTTGGAATTCAACTTTGCATGACAAATTAGACAAACATAGATCCAAGGTTATTAGGGTTGCATGTACACTTAGGAAGTGTTAGAATGCTCAAAACCCATCAGTGGTATCAGAGCCTAGGCTTGTTTGTTCTTATTTGTTCTTAAAAGTTGAAAACAGAATCGAAAATTTGCTGTCTGCGATCGGACTCGCCGAGTCCATAGGGGGGACTCGCCGAGTCCATGTGTATCTTCAACCAACTCGGCGAGTCATGTTCATGCACTCGGCGAGTAGGGTCGAATGAGTGCAGAATTTCGATTCAGTTGCTGGAAAATGAATTAGAAACATTACCCTAAACTGTTTTAGTAAATGTAAACTTGTTTTTGGTGGTGTAATGTTTTGCTAATTCATTTACAACAACTAGTTATCAAAATTACAAAGTTTTATGTAATTTTTGATTATGTTCATATTCATGTTCTTGTTCTTATGAAGTTTTAGATGATCATAGGAATTATTTGTAACCTATTTGGTAGTCTAATTCTTGATCATAATGTGTTTTAATGGAGTCCATAACTTATCCTTAAGTTATGGAAAACCAAGAGTCACTTGAGTTAAAAAAACCATTAAGAAAACACAAGAGTTATAAAAATGAAGAGTCTTCATTTTATGACTCTATTAAACTCATAAGTTACAAGAAATGAAAAGTTTTGAAAGTTACAAAACTTGCCCTCAAGTTTTGGAACAAGTAAAGTTAAGATAAAACTTTAGTTCCAACCCCTAGAATTTTAAAAGTTAAAATTCAACCCTTATACTTATATTATGATAATTTAATAATTATATATATATGTATAAGAACAAGTCGTCTTACCGCTAGTACGCCTCATTCACGAAGCCGGTCTATAAGGTGGGTATAAGGTTGTTGCCTATAAAATGGTGACTTAATGGGTGTATATTCTCACCCACCGCTTGCTTGACTGGTGGAGGGTCGTTAGCCGAACGGGTAAGACAAGGACTTATAAATTCTCATTCAAAGTATGATGAATATATAAAGTAACTAAATGTTTATTAAATTCCCAATCTTAGTTACTTTAGGAAAAATGTGAATAAGGTGCTAATCCATGAAATTACACTTTACACTTTGTCTAAGTCGTTGGTGGAGCGTGTGTGGTTAACCGGCACACTAACTTGGACTTAACAAGGTAGGTAAAGGGTGACTTAAAGTTTATTATAGTATCGGTGGAGCGTGTGTGGTTTACCGGCACATCGATTGAGTGATAAACTTTAAGGGTACCAAGTGATTTGCATGGTTACTTCACACCTCGTTTTGTGATCCTCGGCATCCCAGTCACAAAACCTGGAGGGCACTCCCGAGATCGAAACATGCCTTTGAAAAGTTCATTGGATCTCAAAGAATCTAGGAATTTCTAAAACCAATAAAAACTAAATATTTAATATTTAGGTTTTCGTGGTGGAAATTGGTGAATCGTCATTCACCTACCTTTCAAATATGGTATAGCTTAGATTACGGCATACCTCTTCTAAGTTATATTATATTGTGATTGGATCCTAGCCTTAATATTACATTTGGGTGTTTTATTAAGGACTCTCTTAAATCTAAACTAAACTTGTTCTTCTTTTCAGATGTCTTCATCTAATGCTTCTGGCTCGAATCCTAATGGCTCCTTTACTCTTATGAGTCTGTGTGGGAAAGTCACCTTTGATGGATCCAACTTCAATAAGTGGATCAGAAACATCAGGATGATTACTCGCTACGAGGACAAAGAATATGTCCTTGACAAGGAGCTTAAGGAAATTGACGAGTCCACTGCAACTCCCCAGGAGATCGCTGACTTTCATACTCATGAAAGAGATGCAACCAAGGTGGCTTGCATCATGTTAGCCACCATGACAGCTGAACTCCAAAAGTCTTATGAAGACTTCTACCCTTATGAAATGCACCAAGATTTGATGGAAAGATACCATCAAAGTGCACGACAAGAGAGGTACGAAGTCATCTGCTCCATGATAACGACCATGATGAAGGACGGAGAGTCCGTCACGAGCCACATGCAGAAAATGCAAAGGTATGTGGATCGGTTGCTGAAGCTCAATGTGAACTTCCCTGAGGAGCTTGCAATAGATATCATTTTGCACTCCTTACCATCGTGCTATGATCAATTCCGCATGACATATCACATGAACAAGGAAGAGGTCACCCTCAGCAAACTTCAGGGACTTCTCAAGACCGCAGAAACAGGTCTTAAGGGGAAGTCGGTTGCTATCACTCCTACTCCAGAAACAACTCCGGTCTTGGCAATCGGGCAGAGTCGAGGGAGGAAGAGAAAGAGATCTTCAAAGGGTACCAAGGCTCGGACCCTTGATGGCTCTTCTTCAAGTGGAACCAAGAAAGGTTTCATTACTCCTTCTTCTGACCCAAAAGAGGCTGAATGCTTCTATTGCCACGAAAAAGCTCATTGGAAGCGGAACTGCCCAAAGTACCAGCAAGATGTAAAGGATGGGAAAGTCAAACCCAACCATGCAGGTATTTACACGATCATTTCTAATAACTCACCCCATTCGAAATCTTGGGTTCTTGATACAGGTTGCGGAATTCATATTTGCTGTGACTTGCAGGGACTAGGAAGAAGTGAGAATGTGGAGCAAGGAAGAATAAACTTAATCATGGGGAATAGGAAAGTTACACCTGTCACCAAGATTGGAGTTTATACTTTATCGCTAAGTAGTGGGTTAAATTTAGATTTGAATAAGTGTTGTTATTCGCCAGAAATGGCAAGAAATATTATTTCCTTTCATGCATTGTACAAACAAGGTTTCACCTTTTCGTTTGATAATGAAGTTGGTTCGATTAATGCTTTCTTTAATAATGTATTTTATTTTAAAGCATTACCTTGTGATGGTGTGTATGAAGCTGTATCTATTGTAGATAACTTAGGAAATAATGTTTTGTGTATTGATTCTACTAATAATAATAACTTGGATAAAGCATCGTTATGGCATTGTCGTCTTGGACATATAAGCAAGAAACGCATAGGCCAACTCCAAAAGGATGGAGTCTTGGAGTCGTTTGACCTAAAGTCAAATGATAGTTGCGAATCATGCTTACATGGAAAAATGACAAAGTCACCCTTCACAGGCTCATGTGAAAGGGGTGAAGGTTTGTTGGACCTTGTACACACGGATGTGTGTGGACCATTCAAACATGCCACAAGAGATGCTAATCGTTATTATTTGACTTTTACCGATGATTACAGTAGATATGGATATGTCTACTTAATCAAGCATAAGTCAGAGACTTTCGAGAAGTTTAAGGAATTTAAACAGGAAGTCGAGAATCAATTGGGCAGGAACATTAAGATGCTTCGATCCGATCGAGGTGGTGAGTATCTTAGTTCAGAGTTCCTCGACTATCTAAAGGAATGTGGGATTGTCTCACAATTGACACCTCCCAGGACACCACAATTGAATGGTGTGGCTGAGAGGCGTAATCGAACCTTGTTGGACATGGTTCGTTCCATGATGAGTCGAGCTTCGCTACCAATATCATTCTGGGGGTATGCCTTAGAGACTGCCGCCCATATCCTTAATCTAGTCCCTACAAAGAAAGTTGCCAAAACTCCTCACGAGATGTGGACTGGTAAAGTACCTAAACTAGACCACATCAAGATTTGGGGCTGCGAGGCTTTCGTGAGACGCGAGACTCATGATAAGCTCGAACCCCGAAGCGAGAGGTGTATTTTCATCGGCTACCCACAGCAATCCTTTGGTTACCTCTTCTACAGACCTAGTGACAATGTGGTCTTTGTAGCAAGAAGAGGAGTCTTTCAAGAAAGAGAGTTTATAAGCCAAGGAGACAGTGGGAGGCAAGTTGATCTTGAAGAAATTCAAGAGTCAAGTGGTGAAGGAACTTTAAACTCTAGCCCTCAACTTGAGGAGGAAACTCCTGTTGAGCCAATTGACGAATCTGTACCTCTGAGGCGTTCCACGAGAGTTAGGAGTGCACCTGAGCATTACTATGGATTCCATATTACTGCAGAAGGTGAGACACTTATTAGTGATGAGACACTAGTAAGTCAAGATGACCCTAACAGCTACGAGGAAGCCATGGCGGGCCCCGAGTCTGCCAAATGGAAAGAGGCTATGGATAGCGAGATACAATCCATGTATGACAATCGAGTTTGGAACTTGGTTGAGAATGTACCAGGTCGAAAGACTGTAGGGTGCAAATGGGTCTTCAAGAAGAAGACCGACATGGATGGTAAAGTACACACTTATAAGGCTAGACTTGTTGCAAAGGGCTTCTCTCAAATTCCTGGAGTGGACTATGATGAGACCTTTTCTCCGGTAGCCAAGATTAAGTCTATTCGGGTTCTGTTAGCCATAGCCGCATTTCATGACTATGAAATTTGGCAAATGGATGTCAAAACCGCTTTCCTTAATGGGAAGTTGGCTGAAGATGTTTACATGAGTCAGCCAGAGGGTTTTGTCAGTAACGAGTACCCTAATAGAGTGTGTAAGCTTGAGAAATCCATTTATGGATTAAAGCAAGCACCTCGCAGATGGAATCTTTGCTTTGATGAAAAGGTCAAGGAATTTGGCTTTTCTAGGAGTGAAGATGAATCTTGTGTATATGTCAAGGCTAGTGGGAGTATAGTTAGCTTTTTGGTATTGTATGTGGATGACATACTACTCATAGGAAACGACATTCCAACCTTGCAGGAAGTAAAGTCCTGGCTTGGAAAGTGTTTCGCTATGAAGGACCTTGGTGAAGCTGCCTATATTTTGGGGATAAGGATTTTGAGAGATCGGAGTAAAAGACTAATTGGACTTAGTCAAAGTACCTACTTGGAGAAGATTCTGAAGAGATTCAGAATGCAAAACTCCAAGAAAGGAGAGTTGCCCATCCAGAGTAGCGCCAAGCTGAGTAAGACACAAAGCCCTAGCACTGAGGCTGAGATAGCAGAAATGAGTCGAATACCTTATGCTTCGGCTGTAGGTTCGATCATGTATGCTATGACGTGTACTCGACCTGATGTAGCCTTTGCCTTGAGCATGGTTAGCAGGTTTCAGGGGAATCCTGGCAAGGCACACTGGACTGCGGTAAAGAATATTCTCAAGTACCTACGAAGGACTAAGGACTGGGTCCTTACCCTCGGTGGGAGTGATGACTTGAGAGTTGTAGGGTATAGTGATGCTAGCTTTCAGACTGATAGGGATAACTTCCGCTCTCAGTCGGGCTGGGTCTTTACCCTAAATGGAGGAGCAATTTCTTGGAAGAGTTCCAAGCAAGAGACAGTGGCAGATTCTACTTGTGAATCAGAGTATATTGCAGCTAGCGAAGCGGAAAAGGAGGCGTTATGGCTGAGGAACTTCATTGGAGACCTTGGAGTTGTACCAGCTATTAAAGAGCCGATGGAAATTTTCTGTGATAGTGAAAGTGTTGTTGCCTTAGCCAAGGAACCAAGGGATCACGGGAGATCCAGACACATCGACAGAAAATACCATTTCATCAGACATCGGATCGAAGAAGGACTCCTCGTGGCAAAGAGGGTATCATCGGATGAGAACCCAGTAGATCCCCTCACGAAGGGACTGACTCGGGTTAAGCATCTCCAGCATGCTCGGAGCATAGGGCTAAAGGATGATATTAGATTTAGTAGTTAGATAATCTCGAAATTTGTAAAGTGTAATTGACATTTGATGATGAATAAAAGTGTTTTATTTATGAGTAAAGTGTTGCTATCTCTTGTCGATCGTTTACTATATTTCTTTTGCATGTTTTGACTTCCAGAATAATTTTGTTTGGTATAACATATTATTCAAACCTCCACAGTCGGTCATATGTCGGAAGTAGGTATGAATCAAGACTGTCATGTTTGATTGTAGAGGTCTGGGACAAGGCTACAACAATCATGAGTGCTCATAAGTTCTGAGCATTGGACTCAACCCACACTCACTGGAATCACTTCATGGAATTCTATCTCGAGTGATCGTGAGACGGTAATATCATATAAGTCTTTAAACCTAGAGATATGATTTGTTACTTACGAGTTGGTTATGCATTAATTGTACGAAAAACGCATTGGTAACTCGATGTTATAAAATCATGCTCTTATGTGTAATTCAATGAGTAGTAGAACAAACATATGAGTCGAAGTTTATCTGTTCCTTCTTGGATTAGAAGCTGATATCTGGGCCCCTCGATGATTTTGTTTTGACCTATGTACCGGGCCCGGTCAGAACTAGATTGATGTGTTCAATAAAGTTCTTTGTCAAACAAATCGGAAATCGGGAAACAAATGTTGGACAATAAGTAAGACATTGTTCCATGTATTTGTCCGACTGATATCTAGAACAGAGGATTATATGATCACTTATCTTAAATGGCGTACCATCATCTTCTCAAGTTTCGAGAAACCTTGTAAAGAGCTACGATTGCCGATCGGTTCCTGAAGTCATACTTGCAGTAATAGTTACTAGACTTATCCAAGTGGGAGACTGTTGGATAAGGTGTCTAAGTCCATAACTATTTCTGGTATGTACTTGACCCGACCCGGCATGGTCCATTTGGGTTGCATGGCACCATGCAATTGGATAAACTAAATGAGAGAAATAACGCTTGGAGATTATTAATATATTATAAGTTCTAATATATTAATAATATTATTTGATTAGTTTGATCAAGAATTAATTTAGAATTAATTAAGTGATCAAAAGATAACTAATTAAATATATGGGTTGATTAAGTAAATCATCCATATCTTGTATAGTGGGCTAAAAGGCTCCATGGATCATCAAGTTGGGTTCCACCCATAGGATGCTCCATGGATGCTCCATGGGAGTTACAAACCCATGGGTCATGGAAATGAAGAGTCATGACACATTAGGGTTTAACCCTAGATGTGTCAACACTATATAAGGAATATGATCTCCTCCCAAATCGGTTACACATACACACAAAGAAATAGAGGGCTTGGCCGATTTGAAGAAGTGAGTATACTCTCATAAGTTCTTCCAAGAGCATTTGGTGTTGTGTGAAGCATTTGAGGCATCACCACTTGAGGTGCTAGGCTCACAAGGTTTCAAGGAACACAAGCAACAACAAGGTAAGTTATTCTATCTATACTTTATGTTAAAAGTGTTCCCCATGTATGCTAGATAGGAATATAACCTTGGAATTCAACTTTGCATGACAAATTAGACAAACATAGATCCAAGGTTATTAGGGTTGCATGTACACTTAGGAAGTGTTAGAATGCTCAAAACCCATCAATGTTGTCACACCCCGAAAACCTCCGGGGTTGACTTCACGTTGTGTATCAAATCCAATGCACATAGTAAGTAAAACAACCATTACATTACATATAGAAAAGTTTACATTTGCTTCAAAAGTAAAGTTATACAAGTGATACATAGTATATATGAACAAAATGAAATGGGTCTTCTAAGCACTCCGTCTTCGAACAAAAGGATCTTCGGGTACCTATGTAATGCTAACCTGAGAATACAAGCGGGTTGAAAATCAGCATAAAGGTGGTGAGTTCATAAGCGGTTTTGTTATGCGAAAATGTACGAGTTTCCTTTCTGGTTTTTGAAAATGTTACGACCCAAGAAAATCCCATATTTTCTTAAAAGTAGTGTTTGGTTAACTGTTAGGTTACACCGTTCTAGTTATGTTCAACTGAAATCCCAGAAAAATCCCATATTTTCCTAATGTGAAAGATGTATACTGAAAACCTAGTTATCCTTGTAATGTACGTGTTTACCAACCCAAAATGTAATGTAAAAGATGTAGTCTGAAAGCGTATTAGTTTTAACACGTTTATAAAACTAACATATACCAAGTAAACTAGCTACTTAACCCATTATTACTATTATGTAAGTCTCTGTTATCCACATTGCGAGTTCCATAACCATACAATAGACTAATTAGGGCAATAAATAGTCCATCACCCTATATGACTTTCGTCACCCTTGAACATTTCGGTTCGACTGTAGCCAGCAGCGAAGTGCGGGGTAGTCAGCCCCGCATAGATCTATACACTCATGTCACACTCCGTATCTAAGAGATTCTGGTTATGGGGGCGGTCCTCCACACGCGTATCTCTGTGGAGTGTTCACCGAGGACGTGTCTCTAATTATAGGATTAACAAATTTACTAGTAATAATATTGAAAGATCAATTGACTATCCTCCACTTGCAAATCTCTGTGAAGTGTTACCGAGGACAAAACCATGTTCAAATGTTATGATTTTAACTGTTATATTGTGGGAAAACATTTGTGAAAATATAAATACAACAATTTATAATGTAATTTAACATGATAGTGTGTCCTGTAAGTTCAAACGGTTGTTTGTTACGAGTGTCAGTGTTAAAAGCATATATAGTATGAAACACAATGTATATAAAACAAGTTTTTAGTAAAAGTATCACTTGTACTTTGCTTGTATTCCCCCCCCCCCCTGAAAACAGTGAAAACCGTGAAAATGGGTAGGGGTATGAACTCACCAGATGAGTAAACGCGACTGTTTGGATGCTAAACGTTGGTTCGGGGCTTGATTACACGCGAGGTTCCTATGTTAAATGAAATGGTATCCAAAGGTATCTAATTAGACTTTAAACCACTAATTAGATATGATAATACACTCCAATGAGCGAAAACACTTCAAAACAAGTGTTTGGAGTGACCCGGGTGACATCTACGGACGTGTAATGATGCGTGGGACTTGGGAAGTGAGTTTACTCTTCAAGAGTAAACTCCTTAGGGAGTTTTCGGCCACATACCCCATATATACATGAGTTCACGGCCATGAAATCATGATTGGGTGTTTTGGGGTGCTAAATAGCTTAAATGCACATGGTAAATGTTGGAATGAATTTTTCTAAAGCCTTGGGATGGATTGCACTTTGCATGAATATCATTTATGGGAGTTCAAGGCAGTAACATGGGGTTTACGGCCGTAAACTCCCCCCAAGCTCAAACTATAATTTATTTGTGAGGCTAGGACAATCACATGTGATTCCAATTATTTTTCCAAGCCTTGGTATGAGTTTTGGGCATCATTTGACACATAAAGAGGAGTTTACGACCCTGAAACTTGTCCTTGGGGTCTCATGACCATAAACTCTCATTTCGAGGGTGTTTGACATGGTTAAGGTCCCCAAACTATTTTTAGATGATTCTCGGATTTATTCCAAGGCTATTGGTGGAGTTATATGGCTTTTAAACATGTTTAAATGAGTTTACTCCCCATGAATGAGGTGTTTACGGCCTAAGCTTGTTATTGGGCAGTAAACTCATGTTTACTCCTCAAAAACCATGTTTAATGTGTTCTAAGTCCGAATTGGTAAGCCATATAGTCGTATCTAAGTCCCAAAGTTGGTTTGGAGGGGTTTAAAGGCATAAAAAACCCTTTTATTATGTGTTTACGGCCCAAGCATGCTCCTTGGCCGTAAAAACATGTTCCAGGTCCAAAATGAAAGATTAAACATGAATTTGAAGGCCTAAGAGGTTGAACAACAAGTTAGGGATGTTACCTCAAAGATTTGGAGCCTTAATTTAATGTTTTGGACCTTGAATATTTGGTTGAGGAGAGAGGTTAGAGAGAGAGTAGTGAGATTAGGAAAAAGCTTCAAATGGAAGCTTAAACCTCTTTAAATAGTGTCTAAATTTTGGACACGGTGGAATTCTACCCGATACCGGCGTTATACGGTACTTTTGGTCGCACCCGATTGAGTTACCGTAACCCGATATGGTCGATTCTAAAATGTTTTCGACTATTAAAATGAAGTGCTAATGTGAGTTCTGAACATGTTTAGACACTCATTAAGTCATAATAGAAGTCCCACAATTATGACTTAATTAAATGACATAACGGAAACGAATCGAAAATGACGAATATATTAACAAAAGGGGTTACAATTGATGAAACAAACTTCGGGTTGTCACATTATCCCCCCGTTAGAGGGAACTTCGTCCCGAAATTCAGAGTTAAGATACAAATCATGGATCAGGAAAGATGTGTGGATACTTCTGTTTCATTGAGTCTTCACGCTCCCAAGTGAACTCCGGTCCCCGCTTGGCATTCCAGCGAACTTTCACTATCGGGATGCGACTTTGTTTCGTACGTTTGACTTCTCGATCCATGATTTCGATCGGTTCCTCCACGAAGTTGAGGTTTTCATTGATCTTGATCTCGTCTAAAGGAATCACTAGGGATTCATCAGATAGGCATTCCTTGAGATTTGAGACATGGAAGACGAGATGGATGTTACTGAGTACGCGAGGTAATCGAAGTTTATAGGCTACCGGACCGATCCTGGCAAGGATCTCGAAGGGGCCAATGTACCTCAGGTTAAGTTTCCCATGCTTTCCAAAGTATACCATGCCCTTCCAGGGCGAGACCTTCAATAGGCCACAGTCTCCAACCTGGAATTCCAGAGGTTTCCGTCGTATGTCAGCGTAACTCTTTTGACGATCTCGTGAAGCTTTCAATCTTTCCCGGATTTGGATGATCTTCTTGGTGGTTTCACGGATGATTTCAGGACCAGTGAGAGCACTATTGGGAAATCGACTCTTGGCTAGCTGCGTGTCCCCTACCTCGGCCCAACACAGAGGGGATCTGCACTTGCGACCGTAGAGGGCTTCGAACGGGGCAGCCTTGATACTGGTATGGTAGCTGTTGTTGTATGAGAACTCGATCAATGGCAAATGTGTGTCCCACGATTTACCGAAATCTATGACACATGCCCTAAGCATGTCTTCCAATGTTTGGATAGTTCTCTCACTCTGTCTGTTGGTCTGAGGATGATAAGCCGTGCTCATGTCTAGTTTGGTTCCAAGAGATTTCTGGAGAGACGGCCAGAATCTGGAGGTAAACCTGCTATCTCGATCAGAGATAATGGATGCAGGTACACCGTGCAGTCAGACTACTTCTTGGGTGTAGATTCGTGCGAGTCTTTCCATCTTGTATGATTCTTTGATTGGAATAAAGTGAGCAGATTTGGTCAAACGATCGAAAATTACCCAAATGGTATTGTACCCACTCGGACACTTGCGTAACTTGGTGATGAAGTCCATGGTAATCATCTCCCACTTCCATTTGGGTATCTCGAGCTGCTGGAGCAGACCCAAGGGCTTCTGGTACTCAACTTTCACCTTGGCGCAAGTCAGACACTTGCCCACAAACGTAGCGATCTCGGCTTTCATGTTCGGCCACCAGTATTGTTTCTTGAGATCTAGGTACATCTTGTCCGAACCTGGGTGAACAGAGTATCTGGTCTTGCGTGCTTCCTCCATGACAATCTCCCGGAACCCTCCGGACTTTGGAATCCAGATTCCGTCCATGAAATAGTAGACTCCGTCACCTTTGATCTCAAGTTTCTTATCCATTCCCCTCAAGGCTTCGACCGACACGTTCTCGGGTTTGAGGGCTTCTATCTGGGCATCTCGGATTTGCATGGATAAGTGGGAATGGATAGTCATTCTCAAGGTCTTCACTTTTCGGCTTGAAGTTTCCTTTCGGCTAAGGGCATCTGCTACCACATTGTCCTTGTCGGGATGGTAGTGAATCTCGCACTCATAATCGTTGCGTAACTCTACCCATCATCGTTGCTTCATGTTTAGGTCTTTCTGATTGAGGGTGTGCTGCAGGCTTTTATGGTCAGTGAAGATCTTACACTTGGTTCCGTAGAGATAATGTCTCCAAATCTTCAATGCAAAGACTACGGCTCCTAACTCCAAGTCATGTGTGGTATAGTTGACCTCGTGTGTTTTCAGTTGTCTTGAGGCATAAGCAATCACTTTTCTTCTTTCCATAAGCACACAGCCTAAGTCCTGATTTGATGCATCACAATAGACAACGAAGTCTTCTGTACCTTCGGGTAAGGACAGAACAAGTGCGCTACATAAGGCTTGCTTTAACGTCTGGAATGCGGATTCTTGTTTTTCACTCCAACAAAAGGGTACACCTTTCTATGTTAGAGTGGTTAGGGCTTTGGTGATTTTGGAAAAGTTGTGGATGAATCTTCGATAATAGCCGGCGAGACCCAAGAATTGACGGATTTCTGTGGGTGTCTTTGGTGCCAATCAATTCTATATCGCTTTAATCTTGGAAGGATCCACGTGAATACCCTCCTCGCTTACCACGTGACCGAGGAAAGTTACCTTCCATATCCAGAACTCACAATTGGAAAATTTCGCGTACAATTTCTCGGATCTAAGGGTCTCCAACACTATCCTCAAGTGTTGCTTGTCGTCTTCTTCGCTCCTAGAGTAGACGAGGATATCATCAATGACCACGATGACGAACTTGTCCAAGAAGGGACGACACACCCGGTTCATCAGGTCCATGAACACAGCCGGTGCATTGGTTATACCGAAGGGCATCACTACGAACTCGTAGTGTCCATATCGAGTCCTAAAAGTTGTTTTGGAAACATCACTCTCAAGAACTCTTAGTTGATGGTACCCTGACCGAAGGTCTATCTTGGAGAAGTAACTGGCTCTTTGGAGTAGATCGAAGAGGTCATCTATTCGCGGAAGAGGATACCTGTTTTTGACGGTCAACTTGTTCAGCTCACGGTTTTCGATACACATCCAGAAGGATCCATCTTTCTTCTTGACAAACAATATCAGGGCTCCCCAGGGTGAGGAACTCGGTCTAATGAATCCTTTACTGAGCAACTCATTGAGTTGGCTAGATAACTCCTTCATTTCTGCTGGAGCTAAGCGATACGGAGACTTCACTACGGGGGTAGCTCCAGGAATTAGGTTAATGCGGAACTCGACCTGACGCTCGGGAGGGATTCCTGGAAGCTCTTCGGGAAATACATCAAGAAAGTTACAGACTTCAGGGATGCTCACGAGGTCTTTAACTTCATGTCTCTCATTGATTACATGGGCTAAGAATGCAATGCACTCCTTTCGCAGGAGCTTTTGAGCTTTGATGCAGGAAATGATACGAAGATTGGAACTGAGTTTATCGCCATAGATTACGAGAGTCTGACCCGTAGGAAGATTGAGATGGATGGCTTTTTCGTAGCAAAGGATATCAGCATGATTGGGACTCAACCAATCCATGCCAATGATAACATCAAATCTCTTAATGGAAACTAGTATAAGATCTATAGGAAATGAGTGATTGTTCAGGGTAAGGGTACAACCTATGAACACCTCGCTGGCGCTTTCTTTCTCACCGTTAGCCATCTCGACGGTAAACGTTTTAGTTAAAGGTTGGGAATTATGTTTTAGGTTATGTTTGAATGCATGACTAACAAAACTCCTTTCAGCACCTGAATCGAAAAGAATACTAGCATATGAGTTGCCGAGAAGGAACGTACCCGAGACAACAGTGGGATTGGCGACTACTTCCTCCCTTCCCATGGCTAGGACTCTTCCAGTATTATCAGATGTAGTCTTTTTGGGACAATTCCTTTTAAAGTGTCCAACCTCTCCATAATTATAGCAGGCTTGATCAACGCCTGCTTCAGATGATTGATTTGCCGATTGGGCCGGAGCTTTGCAGAATCGGACCGTGTGCCCCATCTTACCACAATTGGTACAAGATACTTCTCAGCAGGGGCTGGGGTTGTGGTGATATTTGCACTTGTCACACAGAGGAAGATTACTAGCGTACCTGCTGGTGGGAGTTGGAGTTGTGGATCCCACAACAGAAGCAGAAACAACAGGGGTAGTAGCAGCATGTAATGCTACTGTCTGTTGTTTCTTGGAAGAGCCTTAGGAAGATTCACCCTTCTTCTTCTTCTTCTTCCAGAACTTTCTCTTCTCACCATTCCTTTTAGTCGGCTCAGAAGTAGTAGTGGTTTCCTCAACATCATCGCTATGATCAATCAAGGTTTGGGCTAAACTCTTGGCACTGTCATAAGTATCCGGACGTGCAGCTAAGACATTACCCTTTGTTGGCTAGGTCAGCCCCCAGATGAACCTTTCTATCTTTTTACTTTCAGGAGTGACCAATCTCGTGCAGAGAAGTGCGAGGTCATCGAATCGAGAAGTGTATGCAGCAATCTCGGAACCCTTCATCTTCAGGTTCCAGAGCTCATGCTCTAGTTTCTACATTTCACCACGAGGACAGTATTTGGCTATCAGGAGTTCTTTCATGGCTTCCCAGCCCATGGCGTTGGCTATGGGTAGGGTCATACATTTGACTCGGCCATTCCACCAAGTCAAGGCTATATCAATGAAAGTACAGGCTGCGAACTTGACCTTATTAGATTCCGCACAGGCATAGATTTCAAAGATGGATTCGATTTTCTCGAACCATCGGGATAAGGAAATGACACCTCCAGTGCCATCGAAGGATGTTGGTTTCGCATTCATGAAGTCCTTATAGGAACCCTCCTTTCGGTGTCCCTGATTATTTTCTGGGTTTTGGGGATGGGGACCAACACCTAAGCGATGCAAGATCATTTGCGACATGGTTGCTACCATTGCCGTAGTCAGAACTATCTGAAGCGATGCAAGATCAAATTGAGGAGGAGGTGGTGGCGGAGGAGGATTGTTGTTGTTCTTTGAGCTGGGTCTCTTTCTGGAAGGCATCTTGATCTAATAAGATCAGGAAATAGAGAGGATGGTAAGTCCTCTACACTGAATAGAGAGACATGCCAGACATATATTCCGAATAATCGATAAAACAGGAAGAGTTATCAATGCAAGTAAATTATTGCTAAGGGAACGATCAAGGAACAATGCATGAACAAAGATTTCTACAAAGGATTGGCTCGAGAAATACTCCTATAGTATTTCATGATTTGCTTACGACACTGGATCGACGTTTGTGGTATTAGGGTAAGTTTTAGGCATGCTGCATACCACAGTCACTCCTAAGCACATGTTGGCCGTGTCTCGAATGAATATAGTTGGCCAGGCTATATTGATCCTAGACACGACTACATAACTGCCCAGGTTTAACCGCAGAACACAACACCCATTTACTTATGTTTTGTTCTACTTGTAGTTATGGATCTCGACGGTTCGGTATACTTGTATACTTTTGAAAATACTTATAGTTTGAAGATACTTTTAATTCAGAGCACTTACGCCCGTTAGTGTTTATAGTTTTATACCATGTAAGGTTTGGTATACTTTGTTCACTATAAACAAGGGCTCTGATACCAATCTGTCACACCCCAAAAACCAAAGACAGAAACATTTCCGGGGTTGACTCCACGTTGTGTATCAAATCCAATGCACATAGAAAGTAAAGTAAAACAACGATTACATTACATATAGAAAAGTTTACATTTGTTTCAAAAGTAAAGTTATACAAGTGATACATAGTATATATGAACAAAATGAAACGGGTCTTCTAAGCACTCCGTGTTCGAACAAAAGGATCTTCGAGTACCTGTCTAATGCTGACCTGAGAATACAAGCAGTTTGAAAATTAGCATAAAGCTGGTGAGTTCATAAGCGGTTTTGTTATGTGAAAATGTATGAGTTTGCTTTCTGGTTTCTGAAAATGTTACGACCCAAGAAAATCCCATATTTTCTTAAAAGTAGTGTTTGGTTAACTGTTAGGTTACACTGTTCTAGTTATGTTCAACTGAAATCCCAGGAAAATCCCATATTTTGGTAATGTGAAAGATGTATACTGAATGGCTTTAATCCCATATTTGGGGTGCTAAATGGCTTTAATGCACATGGTAAATGTTGGAATGAATTTTTCTAAAGCCTTGGGATGGATTGCACTTGCATGAATATCATTTATGGGAGTTCACGGCAGTAAACATGGGGTTTACGGCTGTAAACTCCCCCAATCTCAAACTATAATTTATTTGTGAGGCTAGGACAATCACATGTGATTCCAACTATTTTTCCAAGCCTTGGTATGAGTTTTGGGCATCATTTGACACATAAAGAGGAGTTAACGGCCCTGGAACTTTTCCTTGGGGTGTCATGGCCATAAAATCTCATTTAGAGGGTTTTTGACATGTTTAAGGTCCCCAAACTATTTTTAGATGATTCTAGGATTTATTCCAAGGCTATTGGTGGAGTTATATGGCTTTTAAACAT
This sequence comes from Lactuca saligna, assembly GCF_052625555.1. Classification (NCBI taxonomy): domain Eukaryota; kingdom Viridiplantae; phylum Streptophyta; class Magnoliopsida; order Asterales; family Asteraceae; genus Lactuca; species Lactuca saligna. Next base: position 146,712,340 of record NC_136421.1, on the reverse strand, counting down.
GTTTAAATGAGTTTACTCCCCATGAATGAGGTGTTTACGGCCCAAGCTTGTTCTTGAGTAGTAAACTCATGTTTACTCCTCAAAAACCATGTTTAATGTGTTCTAAGTCCGAATTGGTAAGCCATATAGTCGTATCTAAGTCCCAAAGTTGGTTTGGAGGGGTTTAAAGGCATAAAAACCCTTTTATTATGTGTTTACGGCCCAAGCATGCTTCTTGTCCGTAAATACATGTTCCAGGTCCAAAATGATATAGTAAACACGAATTTGAATGCCTAAGAGGTTGAACAACAAGTTAGGGATGTTACCTCAAAGATTTGGAGCCTTAATTCAATGTTTTGGACCTAGAATCTTTGGTTGAGGAGAGAGGTTGGAGAGAGAGTAGTGAGATAGAGCAAAAGATTCAAATGGAAGCTTAAACCTCTTTAAATAGTGTCTAAGTTTTCGACATGGTGGAATTCTACCCGACACTGGCGTTATACGGTGCTTTTGGTCGCACCCGATTAAGTTACCGTAACCCGATATCGTCGATTCTAAAATGTTTCCGATTATCAAAATGAAGTGCTAATGTGAGATCTGAACATGTTTAGACACTCATTAAGTCATAATAGAAGTCCCACAATTATGACTTAGTGAAATGATGTAACGGAAACAAATCGAAAATGACGAATATATTAACAAAAGGGGATACAATTGATGAAACGAACTTCGGGTTGTCACATATGCAACCCAAATGGACCATGCTACTCTTGGGTCAAGTACATACCAATAATAGTTATGGGCTTAGACATCTAATCCAACAGTCTCCCACTTGGATAAGTCTAAAACTATTATTGCAAGTACGACTTCATAACCCGACTAGGAATCGTAGCTCTTAAAGCCATTGTCGAACTCTGAACAAATTAATGACGCGTCCATTAGATAAGGGATCATATATTCCTCCATTCTAGATATCATGTGGACTGATACATGGATTACAATCATTCTCTCTGTCCATTTGTTGTTTCCCGATTTCTGATTTATGATGACTGACTAATTGAACAAATCAATCAGTCCTGGCCTGGCCGAGCACTTCCATATGTCATCATCAAATCATCGAGGGGCCCACAGATATCGCTTTTATCTCTAAGGTAAAAGGAATGGATAAACTTCGACTCATATGGCTTGTTCTAATACTTGTTGAATCATACACAAAGGCACGTTTTATAACATCGAGTTACCAATGCGTTTTCGTGCAATCAATGTATAACCAACTCATAGTAACAACTCATATCTCTAGGTTTGAAGAATATAAGATATTATCATCTCATGATCACTCGTGATAAAATCCATGAAGTGATTCCAATGAGCGCGGGTTGAATCCAATACTCAGAACTTATAAGCACTCATGAGTGTTGTAGCACCACCTTGTCCAACATATTAGACCTCTACAAACCCAACCCATGACATTCTTGATTCATATCTACTTCCAACATATGACCGACTGTGGATGGTTTGAATAACTTAGTCAATCAGAACAATGACCTAGTTATTCTAGAAGTCAAAACATGCAAAGTGAAAAACAATAATAATCGAATCCAATATGGTCTCAGAACTTATGAATATAAATAATACACCTTTTATTTATCACCATATGATTACACATTATTCATTGTATACTGTTTCAACTATCAACTTTATTCTTGAATTAAAACAATAGTTGTCCCATGCTCCAAGCATGTACACTATGTTTTTCTAAGAACTAGTCATGCCAGACACCAAGTATGCATACTATGTTTGTCTATGATCTTTACTTTGTGAAACAGATCAATTGAACATAACTCCAATGATTCTCATTTCACAGTCCCAAATCTTACTGCAAATGCAAGAATTCCAAATTCTTGCCATTTACTAAAATCTGTTAGATTCTAAACTTATATGTATTGATCCTCTTGTAATGATTATGCACAAATTCACAAATACTTGGCAACAATCATTATAGAGTATTCCAAAGGAGATCAACTCCTTGAAAACATCCTTCTTGCATTAAGTTTCCTAATCATATAAATTGAATACTTTCTAAATTTGAACAAGAGTTGCCTCCTTACAGATTATGTTAATATGGTCCTTCCAGAATTAATACTATACTTCCAACTATCCTTGAGCAACCAATCTTTGGTAAACCTTAGATTGTCCTCAACAATTGCTTAATCATTTTAGTCATATCAATTTCTAGATCTTTTTCCATTCTTCATCCCCCAGGCATTTGGAAAAACTTAGAAAGAGTTAATATAGCACATGTAATCGATCCTATATCCGAAGCATATGTGACACGATTCATGATGTCTCACATAAAGACTAAACCAGTCTTTTTCTATAATATTTCCATTTCTATTTTCCAAGTTCTCATAATTCAGATTATGAAAAGGGATGTCGTAATCATAATCGAATTTTAGAACGCAAATAATGAACCCATATATAGAATTTCCTTATGTTGAGCCATACCAACATGAAATTCATATATATTCTTGACTAAATACGATTAAGACCTCAATCTAAGCTTTTAGATTTGAGATGAAGTATAATTTCCTCTTCTTTAATTATAAAAAAAAAAAAACAACTTTTTCAACCCCTGCAACCTCACGAATTGAAACTTTTGTTTTCTATAATTAACATTGCTAACTTGCAATACATATCATAATTATCATGCTCTCACTAACATGATGATTATTAGCATAACACTTATGCTCCCACTAGCTTTGACATGTACCTAGAAATCAACTGAACTTCTAGAAATCAATACTTTATTGACTTTCTTACCGACGTTCAGATTTCTGATACTAGATTGCCTTGATAAGACTTTATCAAAATCATACACCTCTCTTAGATAGCTCACATGTGTGTCTAAACAATTATGAAGAGGGATGCCATAATCATAATGTTTAGACCTTTTGTCATTCCCACAATTGCTATCTACTCAAAATCTACTTAGTGAAAGAGTTTCCTTACCATCATTTTCATGAATCAAAGAGAAACCTTATGACACTTAGATTTAATGGTGTATGTGTTCTTATCCATGTGAATTGTCAAAACCATAGTCACAAGACAAGGATAATGACAAATCCAAACTCATATGGATTGAACTTGTGCAATCTTAATTTCTTGCCACTTGGCAGCTCAAGGGCCTGCCATTGCTTCCAAGTAGTTATGCAGTCAATTGAGAACATGTAGAACTCAAATGTATAGCCAACTTAACTGGAATGGGCACAGAAATGTCAGCACGATAGGTTATAAACCTCTACTTGTGTGCTAGCGATGAAATACAGGTTTTATTCTTGACTATTTCTTGAAACCTTTTTCAAGATCTTTTAGACTCCCACTGACTCCTTGACCTATACGACTTTCTTGCCAAATATTCAAGAGATAGTGTGGATCTAATCAAGACAAACACTTAACACAATTAGCCTGAGTTGGTCTTTATTTTATCCAAAAATCACAACTTACCAATTTCAAATGTACAAGAGTAGAAAACTTTTACTCTTATATTTGACAAGTGTTTTAAACCTTCTTTAAGACATGTCACTCAAGTTACAATCTTAGAGTATAACTCTATGAATTGTTTTGGAATGAAGTATGAATCATCTTCTTGATTTAACCACTTCAACAATTCATAACTCCTCTTATTAACTATCAGAATGTACTTAGAGGATGAATTGTGATAAGGTCTCAAAATCATTAAGATGACCTTAAAACATGATACTAAAGTACTCTCCCATCTTTACAGATTTGAGAAACTTTTATCCTTCTACCTAATTTGATTCTTCTTATTCGTTCTGTCATACATTGCAAATTTTCCAATGTTTCAGAATTATACTTAAGCTTGTAAGTATAATCATATTTACTAAACCTTAGTAAATCATGATGAATAGTCTTGTCCATCTTTTGTGGTGGACCTTGACAAGTGCAAAAGAAAGTGTAGTTGATCCCTTGGTCCTTCTCTTGACTCACACATCCATGTGAACAAGTAGTTAGTCTTAATTTTTCCAATGCTCGAAAGTTCTCATTCATCATACTATACAACTTGCATGATTCCAAGTTTCGGTCCAATTGAAACTTGGGTGATGAGAATCTTTCCTTATTTGGTAAATTTTGACACTACCACAAATGAATGAATCAAATTCATATTTCCAATATTGCTATAAACATACAAACATCAAGTTTTCATGAATGCCATTGTAAGGAGACAAAAATAAAGTAAAACAAACTTTTATTTATTTTAAAATGCGGAAAAAACTTTTTTCTTACAATGTAACTTGAAATGAAAACTATGTTATTACTTGTTTCCTAGCAATCTATCATAACTCCAGAGGGCCTCACTCATCAAGCTTTATGGGTGGAAATGGAGTCCTTGACCTTGTGTTGAAGTATTTGAGTCAAAAACAACATTTATGGTCATGTAGAGGTTATATGTGCATCAAGATTGTGACTTTACGTGCTAAATAAGCTTGGAGGGACTGGATCTATGGATTAATGGACTGGATCTGGCCTTTAGAGCAAGATTGAGTCAGTGCATGGCACGGACTCGCCGAGTCCGAAGAACAGACTCGGCGAGTAGCTTGAATGTTGCACGACCACTCAGCGAGTGGCCTCGCCGAGTTGGGATGAGTGAACTCAGTGGGTCAAGGGGGAGTCAGGATGGACAGGTGGACCGAGTCAAACCGGACTCGCCAAGTTGTTCTTGAGACTCGGCGAGTTGAGTCGTGGTGGCCCCACAACTCGTGCCAGGTGGAGCTCGTCGAGTTGGGGGAAATACTCGACGTGTCAAGAGAGGATTCCAGGGAAATTGGTGTATGCGCTCAGACTCGCCGAGTCGCTATAGTGCACTCGCCGAGTCCGGTCAAGTTGACCGTTGACCAGCATTGACCTAGATTGTCTTGTTATAGTGTGGTCAACCCTAGTTGGGAAAGTGTTAATTAGAGATGTATTGTGCTATAGGGGGACTTCAGCTCGGCAGATCGAGTGTTTAGCGATCTCAGGGTTACGGTTTACCTAGACACGCGAGGTGAGTCTTCTCACTATACTTTACCTTGAGTAGGTCACCAGAGATATGTGATAGAGTATTTGTGTGCTATATATATATGTTATGTGTTGTACTGCATGATTTCTTTGTGATTTATGTGGTGCATGTTTATCAGAGTTAGAACCTGAGGGTTCATAGAGTTTGGGTGCACGGACCCACAGAGCTATAGCCTAGAGTGGCTAATATGTGCTATATGTGGTATTTTGGGAAACTCACTAAGCCTTGTGCTTACAGTGTTGATGTTATTGTTTCAGGTACTAGTGACGACCGCGGGAAGGCACCGGCTTGATCCGTACACACACGTTTGGAACTTGACATATTGATCTTGGGATTTTGTACTGTTTTGTTGAACAATTAAAATGGTTGTTTCTATGAATATTGATGGAATTATGTTTATATAAAAATCAAAAAAAAAAAATTGTTTGAAAAATCTGGTGTTACAATTATCTTATGGAAACTTACCTTAATCATATTAGATTAATCTAAATCCGATTTTTTGATAAATATGACTATTATCTTGATCTAATTAAAGATATTTATCATCTAATAAAATATTTAATTTCCTTATATGATAATGATTAATTATTTTGATAATTATCTTGAAAGAAATCTTAGATAAATCAAATAAAGATAATTAGGATATTAATTGTTAATTGGAATTATTTGTTATTTGATCCTCCATGTTTTAAATGTTTAAAAACCTACCCTAAAGTTTTGAAATTTATATTTGTGATTAAAAGTTTTAATTTAGACAACTTAAATTTCAAACCCTAGATTTTAAAAGGTTTTAAAATACAACCCTATACTTATATGATATTACTAGAATAATATATATGTATAACTAAATGCTAGTCTTACCGCTAGTAGGCCTCATTCACGAAGCCGATCTATAAGGTGGGTATAAGGTTGCGGCCTATAAAATGGCGCTTAATGGGTGTACACTCACACCCACCGCTTGCTTGATTGGTGGAGGGTCATTAGCCGAACGGGTAGGATAGGGCAACCTCATCCTCTCATTAAAAGTATAATAAGAAACACAAAGTAACTACACGTTTTAAAAAATTTCCCAATCTTAGTTACTTTAGGAAAAGTGAATTGATGCAATCCCATGAAATTACACTTTGCACCTTGCTAAGAAGTTAGTGGAGTGTGTGTGGTTTAACGGCACACTAATTGGTTCTAAGCGAAGGTGGCAAAGGGTGATTCATTGTTTATCATAGTTCGATGGAGCGTGTGTGGTTTACCGGCACATCGAATAGGTGATCGTTACAATGAAGGCACCATGTGAATTTGCATGGTAATTCACACCCGCTTTGTGATCCTCGGCATCCCAGTCACAAACAAGAGGGGCATATCGAGATTTAAACATGCCATTGAATAGTTCAATGAATCTCATCCGAACCTAGGAATTCTCAAAAACACTTAGGACTAATAGTTTAAGTTTTGTAATGGAGAATTAGTGAATCGTCATTCACTTACCTTCAATTTATTTGCATATTAGATTACGGCATCCCTTTTCTAGTATGTAAATGTTATTGTTGGATCCTAGCCCTAATTTTTCTTATTGGGTGATAATTAGGGATTCTTGTTCTAATCTATCTTTGTCCTTTCTATAGATGTCAAACGCAAACAACGCTGCTGCTAGTCCTTTCACGTTGATGAGCCTTTGCCAAAAGGTCACCTTCGATGGAACGAACTTTAGCGAATGGATAAGATACATTCGCACCATTGCTCGCTATGAGGATAAAGAGTATGTCCTCGATGAGAAGCTCGGGAAAATCAACCCCGAAGTTGCTACTCCCGCCGAAATCACCGCCTTTGAAACTCATGAGCGAGATGCAACGAAAGTACATTGCATCATGATCGCCACCATGAACTCCGAATTCCAAAAGTCCTACGAGGACATGTATCCATACGAGATACATCAAGACTTGTTGGAGAGGTACCACCAAAACGCGAGACAAGAGCGTTACGAGATTTTCACTAACATGATCTCCGCTAAGATGGGTCATGGAGAATCTCTTACCGTGCACCTGCAAAAGATGCAAAGGTATGTCGACCGCCTTCGCAAGTTAAATGTTGACTTCGGCGAAGATTTGGCGATCGACATGGTGCTTCACTCTTTGCCTCCGATGTACAACCAATTTAGGATGACCTACCACATGAACAAAGAGGAGGTCACCCTAAGCAAACTCCAAGGTCTCTTGAGGGTTGCTGAGAGCAATTTCAAGGACAAGTCTGTTGCACCAACTCCCAATCCATCCGCTGCTCCTGTCTTGGCTATTGGTCAAGGGAAGGGAAAGAAGAGAAAAGCTTCATCGAATAACTATCGAAAGGTGAAAGCCCGAGATGGTTCCTCTTCTAGTGGGACCAAAGTTGATCCCTCTAAGCCCTGTTCCAACCCAAGGGAGGCAGAGTGCCACCAATGCCACAAGATAGGACATTGGAAGAGAAGCTGCCCGGATTACCTACAAGCCATTAAGGAAGGAAAGATCAAGCCATCTTTCGCAAGTATATACACAATCAAATCTGACGATTCTAATCATGGTATTTCTTGGGTTCTTGATACCGGTTACGGTTATCACATTTGTTCTAATGTGCAGGGACTAAAAAGAAGTAGGGATGTGGAGCAAGGAAGGATCAATCTAATCATGGGGAACAGAAGATCGTCGCCTGTGACCAAGATTGGAGTGTATTCTTTAGTGCTTAGGAATAGTTTAGTTTTAGATTTGAACGATTGTTGCTATTCGCCAGAAATGGCTAGAAACATCATTTCATTTCATGGTTTATATAGACAAGGATTTAGATTTTCTTTTAATAATGAGAATGGTTCTATTTTGGCTTATCTAAATGGTGTCTTTTACTTTGAAGCTATACCATGTAATGGAATATATGAAACTGTTATGATTGTCGATAACTTAGGAAATGATGTTTTGAATATTGATTCTTCCACTAGTATGGATAAAGCATCCTTGTGGCATTGTCGTCTTGGACATGTCAACAAGAAACGCATAGCCCAACTCCAAAAGGATGGAGTGTTTGAGTCATTCGACCTTAGGGAAGATGACACATGCGAGTCTTGTTTACTTGGAAAGATGACTAAGTCACCCTTCACGAGTACTTGTGAAAGGGGTGAGGAGCTATTGGACCTAATACATACCGATGTATGTGGACCCTTTAGATCAACCACGAAGGATGGGAACCGCTTCTATGTGACTTTTACCGATGACTATAGTAGATATGGGTATATCTACTTAATCAAGCAAAAGTCAGAAACTTTTGAAAAGTTCAAAGAGTTCAAGAATGAAGTGGAGAATCAATTGGGCAGGAAAATCAAGATGCTTCGATCCGATCGAGGAGGAGAGTACCTATGTCTTGAATTCCACGATTATCTCAAGGAGTATGGAATAGTTTCGCAATTGACGCCTCCTAGGACACCGCTGTTGAATGGTGTGGCAGAAAGGCGTAATCGAACCTTATTGGATATGGTTCGCTCTATGATGAGTCGTGCTTCACTACCTATCTTCTTTTGGGGGTATGCCTTAGAGACTGCCGCCCATATCCTTGACCGAGTCCCAACTAAGAAGGTTGCCAAAACACCTCACGAGATGTGGACAGGGAAAGCTCCCTCGTTGGCACATATCAAGGTTTGGGGTTGCGAGGCTTTCGTAAGACGAGATACTCACAACAAGCTTGAACCTCGAAGTGAGCGATGTATTTTCATCGGCTACCCACAAACTTCCTTTGGATATCTCTTCTATAAACCAAAAGACAATGTTGTTTTTGTTGCGAGGAGAGGAGTTTTCCGAGAGCGAGAACTCACAAGCCAAGGAGACAGTGGGAGGCAAATCGAACTTGAAGAGATTCAAGAGTCGATAGATGAAGGAACCTCTACCGCTGGCATTCAACCCGAGGAGGAAACTCCAGTTGAACCGATTGACGAATCCTTACCTCTTAGACGTTCCGATAGAGTTAGAGTTCATCCCAAGTTTTATGGTTTTCATATTACTACCGAAGGGGACACGTATATTAGTGATGGTACACTAATAAATCTTGATGAACCTAATAGCTATAAGGAAGCCATGGCAGGCCCGGAGTCTGCGAAATGGAAAGAGGCGATGGATAGCGAGATCCAATCCATGTACGATAACCAAGTTTGGAATTTGGTTGATTATGTGCCCGAACGTAAGACCGTAGGGTGCAAGTGGATCTTCAAGAAGAAGACCGATGTGGATGGGAACGTACACACATATAAAGAGCGATTGGTCGCGAAGGGCTTTACTCAAACTCCCAGAGTTGACTATGATGAGACCTTCTCACCAGTTGCAAAGATTAAATCTATTAGAGTGATGCGAGCAATTGCCGCATTTCATGATTATGAGATTTGGCAAATGGATGTCAAGACCGCTTTCCTTAACGGAAAGTTGGCTGAGGATGTTTACATGGCTCAGCCAGAGGGGTTTGTGGATCCGAAGCATCCGAATAGAGTGTGTAAGCTTGAGAAGTCCATTTATGGACTTAAGCAAGCATCTCGCAGATGGAATCTTTTCTTCGATGAGAAAGTCAAAGAGTTTGGATTTGTACGAAGCGAAGACGAATCTTGTGTATATGTCAAAGCCAGTGGGAGTATAGTAAGCTTTCTTGTTCTATATGTCGATGACATATTACTCATAGGAAACGACATCCCGACTCTGCAGGAGGTTAAGTCCTGGCTCGGGAAGTGCTTCGCTATGAAGGACCTCGGAGAGGCTTCTTACATTTTGGGAATAAGGATAGTAAGAGAAAGAAGTAAGAGACTAAATGGACTTAGTCAGAATACTTACTTAGAGAAGGTACTAAAACGTTTTAGTATGGAAAACTCAAAGAAGGGAGAATTACCGATACAAGGAAATGCCAAGTTGAGTAAGACTCAAAGTCCGAGTACCGAAGCTGAGACAGCAGAAATGAGCCGAGTACCATACGCTTCCGCAGTTGGCTCAATCATGTACGCTATGACTTGTACTCGCCCTGATGTAGCCTTCGCTTTGAGCATGGTTAGCAGATATCAAGGGAACCCTGGCAAAGCACATTGGATTCCGGTGAAGAACATCCTTAAGTACCTTCGGAGGACGAAAGAATGGTTCTTAGTCCTTGGAGGGAGTGATGACTTGAAGGTGCGAGGGTATAGTGACGCCAGCTTTTAGACCGACAGGGACAACTACCGTTCGCAGTCAGGCTGGGTCTTTACCCTAAATGGAGGAGCAGTGACTTGGAAGAGTTCCAAGCAAGAAACCGTAGCTGATTCAACATGCGAATCAGAGTACATCGCAGCGAGCAAAGCGTCGAAGGAGGCAATATGGCTAAAGAACTTCATTGGTGATCTTGGAGTTGTACCGGCCATAAAGGAGCCCATGGAGATTTTCTGTGATAACGAAGGTGCGGTTGCCTTGACCAAGGAACCGAGGGATCATGGTAGATCTCGACATATCGACTAGAAAATATCACTTCATTAGACATCATGTAGAAGAAGGACAACTCGTAGTGAAGAGGATATCATCAGAAGATAACCCAGCAGATCCGCTTACGAAGGGACTGAGTAGGGTTAAGCACTTGCAGCATGCTAGGAGGATTGGGCTGAAGGATGATATTAGTATAGATTAGATAGTATTAGAAACGTATAATAGATAAATGTAATTAACATTTGATGATTAAATAAAGGAGTTTTATTTATGAGTAAAGTTACTGTCACATGTTAGTTGTTTAACTATTGTTTCACTTTGCATGTTTTGACTTCCAGAATAATTGAGTTTATTAGGAATAATCGAATTATTCAAATGGTCCACAATCGTTCATATGTTGGGAGTAGATATGAATGAAGATTGTCATGAATTGGTGTGTAGAATGTCTAAATGGTATTAGACATAGCAAGGGTTGCTGCAACGTTCATGAGTGCTTATGAACTGGTTTTGAGCATTGGAATAAACCCGCGATTGCTGGAATCACCTTATGGAATACGATATAAAAGGTGATCGCAAGACGATAATATCATATAGTCTTAAAACCTAGATATATGGTTTATTATTTGTTAATTGATTGTGCATTGATAATGCGAAAACGCATCAGTAACTTGATGTTATAAAACGCATTGTTGTGTATTGTTGGTTAATGAATAAGTAAATGCATATAAGTCGAAGTTTATCTGTAAATTTTATCCTAAGAGGGTAGAAGAGATATCTTGGCAACTCAATGATTTGATTTGACTTATGTGCCGGGCCCGGTCAGAACTAAATTGATGTGTTCGATTAAGTTCTATGTCGAATAAATCGGAGATCGAGAAATTTAAATGTATGACTAACCATTCCATAGGATTGTCAGCATGATATCTAACAGAGGACTGTACGATCCCTTATCTAAAGGACAAGATTGATTAGATCAGAGTTGACAGCGTCTTTGAGAGCTACGATTGCAAACCGAATTGTACTTGTATAGTTACTAGACTTATCCAAGTGGGAGACTGTTGGAATAGTGTCTAAGGCTATAACTATATCCGGTTGTGCATGGTCATTTTGGGTTGCCTTCACCATAGCAACTTGAAGGATGATTTGTTAAGAGAGAGTAAATATTATAAGGAATAATATATGGCTATTTGATTAGTATGAGTCATAAATTAATTGGTATTAATTTGGTGACTTAAAGAGATTAATTAAATAAGAGGGTATAAATTGTCAATTGTTTGATAGTTACACTTTAGACTGTAAATCCTTATCCTAGATAGGATGGACGATTTCTAGGGCTTGGATAAGCCAAAATCGTCCATAGGGTTATCTATGGAATGGATTTGGATAGCCTTAAGAGAAGATTATCCAATTAGGGTTTAGGTTGTAACCCTTAAGGAGTCTACAAGTATAAATAGATCCTAGGGGTGAGGGAATTCGACACACAACCTAAAGTAAGGAACCTCTGGCCGAATTCCTCCCCTCTCCTCTCTCCTAAATCATCTTGCTTGCTATTGGTGTTTGTAAGCCATTAGAGGAGTGACATTTGTGACTCTAGAAGCTCCAAGACAAACAAGATCAACAAGGAACTCAAAGGTATGATTCTAGATCTGTTTCATCATTGTTATTTAACCTAATTAGCTATTAGAAGTCTTGGATTCAAATCATGTTTAATTAGAAAGCCTAGATCCAAGCAATAGGGTTTTGCATGCGCACATAGGAAAGTTCTTATGGCTAAAACCCATCAGATACATCGTATGATTTAGCCTTTCCTTGAATTAAAGGAGGATGAAATTGATGTTGAAGCCTACAACTATGAAAGTGTTCTATCTTCTGACGAAGTGTCCCCTGCATAAAAAATAGGTTTGGACAAAATTGAATCCTACATAAAGTCCAAGGACCACAAGGACATGCTCAAAAATCTGTTAGATGGAAATAATAGATTGAAATTGAGAGCCGAAACTATACAAAAATTTGACTCCTTGAATGCCAATTTAAGTTCAGAAAACAAAATTGATGTTGAAAATACATCTGAACTTAATGAGGATGATGACATGAGTGAAATTTATGTAGAAGATTTTGTAGACTGTTCTAAATTAGCCAAAAACGAACCCAAGCCCCATAAGAACCTAATTTTTGAAAACTCTGTTGGGTTTGCTCGTTCCTCTACTGACAAGTCCAAGGTTCTATAAGCTAAAGTTGTTGTGTACCAAAAGGTTCAAACCACTCCAAAGCAAGTCTACATAGTGTCGGGAATCACTCCACAACAAACTGCCGAGTTAACTGTTACGGTAAAAGAAGATAATGTTGGTGGATGTGATGAATTTTTCTGGTCGGCCCCAATAGACAACGCAGACGAGACGAAGGGTCTTTCTCAGAAAACCTCATGGAGGGTAAAAGGTAGATACATACCTGAACCAGTAAATGAGCCAACAATGTATGATGTGCCGAGCACAAGCGAAACAAAAACTCCTTTGGATGAACCTATGCAAACCACTAGTGATACTTCTTCAGCAAAAAGTGCATGTTGTGCATATGCTTCAAAACGAAAGGCCAACATTCACATAAATCCAAAACAGGTGGCTGATCGTAAGCATCAAAGAAATCTAAGATATAAGAAGAATCTTGTCACACACCGAAAACCGAAGGCGGAAACGCTTCGGGGGCGGACTCCACGTTAAGTATCAAATCCAATGTACATAGTAATCACATTAAACAACCATTACATATATATATATATATATATATATATATATATATATATATATATATATATATGAAGGTTTACATTTGTTTCAAAAGTAAATTATACAAAAGTTATACATATATCATATGAACAAAACGATACGAGTCTTCCACGCACTATGTCTTCCCCAAAAGAGATCACTGGGTACCTGTCTAATGTGGACCTGAGAATACAAGCAGTTTGAAAATCAGCATAAAGCTGGTGTGTTCATCAGATGTTTTGTTTTATGAAAAGGTATCAGTTTCCTTTAGTTTTCTGAAAAAGTTTGTTATCCAAGAAAATCCCATATTTTCTTATGTTGAACAGTTTCGTTATCTTTCGTTACAGTTCAGTTACACGTTATATGTTAACCCCAGGAAAATCCCATATTTTCCTAAATGCAAGATTGATTGAACAACACATAGTATAGTTTAATACACAAAACTATATATTGAGAATCATGGGATTACTATCCCGAATTAGATATGAAATACCATAATATACACGAACTGTAGATAGAAAGTAGTTTGATAACCTTGGGACTAACATCCCGAACTAGTTACAAGAAAGTTTGATATACTAGGAAATATAGATTGAAAACCATGGGACTACTATCCCGAACTAGATATAAGATTGTTTGATAAAACCATGGGATCACTATCCCGAACTAGATATAAGATTGTTTGATAAAACCATGGGATCACTATCCTGAAATAGATATAAGATAGTTGGATAAAGTCATGGGAATATCATCCCGTACTAGATATAGTTTCAAAACCATGGGATTACTATCCCGTACTATATATAAGATATATACATACTGAAAACCATGGGAATAACATCCCGTACCAGATACAAGTTCAATAGACTGAAAACCATGGGACTACCATCCCGAACTAGATAAAAGTTAGTTTTGATAAAACCATGGGATCACTATCCTGAACTAGATACAGATTCTAAAACCAAGGCTGTGAATAAAATTATATTAATACATATTGTGAGTCGGGTAACCATGTTGATATGAAAACAAGACCTCCTTGATGCTTGTCAGACGTCGAATGATATCCAGAAATTTGTCACCCCAGGCGTGCCCGCCTAACTGTAGCTAGCTAGTTAAGGTGTGGGATTGTCAGTCTCGAATAGATCTATTCACAAATTCCTCGCTCTCCCTCCAGGAGACTCTGGTTACACTTCCGGGGAGGATTTACTAATCATTCATAAAAGGGTAGTGACTAACTCACAAACTAGTACTAAACTATTCACAGGATTCTCATACGATATCAAACATACAAGGATTATGAAACATAAGACGGTGAAAATAGATACATACAATGAAACTATCTGGCAATACATTCAATTGATACGGAGATAAACCGAATCAGACATAGTTTATCTAATAAATTTATATAGATATCAGTACATAATATAAAGAGAACTACAGAACTCCAAATTATTCCCATAATAATTTAATTAGTCTGGTTATTTTCTTAACTAAAATCCATTTAGTTGTAGTTAATAAATCATCCCTTATGCTCAACATAATACATAAGGGTAAAAGTATTTATAAATTTGCCAGATATTATTTGAAACACATCAATGTTAAGTTTTGAAAACAATTATAGTTTGCTTGTATTCCCCCCCCCCCCCCCCCCATGAAAACATTGAAAAACACGGAAAAGGGTGTAGGGGTATGAACTCACCGGACGAGAAAAGTGACGATTTCGGATGCTAAACGTTGGTCCGGGGCTTGCAAACACACGAGGTTCCTAAGTATAATGTAAAGATACACATTTGTATCTAATTAGGACTTAGATTGATTATTTGATAAGGACAATTACTTCTAGTCGCGAAAACACCCCGATACAAGTGTTTGGAGGGACCCGGGTGCCATTTGGGGACACATATAGTTAGGATATTGAAATGGGACTCCAAAAGTAAACTCCTTAGGGAGTTTACGGCCCTAATGACCCCCTCCCCATGAGTTTACAGCCATAAACTCATGGTGGGGTGATTTATGGCACAAAATGGCTTGAAACACTTAGGGGATAATTTCTTGGCTTGGTTTAAGGGCTTGGAATAATTTTTAAACACCAAATGACATACTTAAGGGAGTTTACGGCCTAGCATAGGACTCATGGCCGTAAACTCCTATAAACCCATGAAAAATTGTGTTATTGGTTCCAAACAAATCACATGTGATTGCTAAAATTGTTCCAAGGCCTTACATGAGTTTTTATGGGACTTTTAAGGAGTTTTTGGAGTTTACGGCCCATGAGACCCTCCTCATGGCCATAAACTCTCCTAGAGAGGGATTCCTTGTGTTTTAAGGACAAAAACTTGTTTATATGCACTTCTAAAAATTATTCCAAGGCTTTAGGGGAGTTAAAGTGGCTTTCTAACACCTTAAAATGAGTTTACACCATGTTTCAAGGAGTTTACAGCCCAAGCACATGCCTTGGCCGTAAACTCATATAAATCCTTCAAAAATTATGTTTAAAGTGTTCCAAGGCTAAAGCAATTATTCTAGAAGTCATATCCATGTCTTGTTGAGGTTTTGGAAGGGTTTAAGGTCATAAAAACCCCATACATATGAGTTTACGGCCCAAGCATGTGCCTTGGCTGTAAACTCCTTTAAATCCCTCAAAATCCTTGTCTAAAATGTTCTAAGTCTATTCCATGAAGTCATATAGCCATATCTAAGGTCTAATTGTGTTTTGGAAAGGTTTTTGGGCTCCAAAACCCATTTCATATGAGTTCACGGCCTAGGATTGTTCCAGGGCCGTAAACTCATGAATGTGGTTCTATTCCATGTTTTGAACTCGAATTTGAAGGCTAGGTAGGTTACATAACAAGCTAGGGAAAGTACCTTAGAGATTTGAGGCCTTAAATTTGAGTTTTGGACCCTTAAACTTGGATTTAGGAGAGAGGTTAGAGAGAGTAGAGAGAGGAAGAAAAAGCTGCAAATGAATGTTTAAACATGTTTATATAGGTCGTAAAACTTGGACACGGAGGAATTCTACCCGATACCGGCATTAAACGGGGCTTTACGTCGCACCCGATTAAGTTTCCGTCACCCGGCGGGGACGTTTCTAAACTTTTTGAAATAAACATTTTTGGGCTAGATTCATGAGTTCCTAAAGGGTTTGGACACTCATTGGATTATCATAAACATATAAATTTAAATAATTTAACCCAAAACGGAAACGAACTAATTGACTAACGGCGAATTTTTACGGGTAGAACAAGTTTTCGACGATGGAAAACTTCGGGTTATTACAAATCTCTTAGAAAGAAAACAGTTTTGGAATTCGCAAAATCCTAATTTTGTAAGGATTGAAAGGAAGCAAAAATCACAAGAAGAATCAAGGAACCGAAAGGATGGGTTCGGTCCTTCAACCAACAGGAACCGAAAGGATGGTTTCGGTCCTTCGACCAACAGGAACCGAAAGGGTGGTTTCGGTCCAACGACTGAAAACAACCGAAAGGGCAGTTTCGGTCCATCATCCGTGTAGAACCGAAAGGAGAGTTTTGGTCCCTCATCCTACAACAACCGAAAGAAGAGTTTCGGTCCCTCATCCTACAACAACCGAAAGGAGAGTTTCAGTCCTGCATCCTACAACAACCGAAAGGATATTTTCGGTCCCTCATCCAATAGCAAATGAAATTACAATTTTGTTCCTCCTGCTTGCAAGTCTGATCAACAAAACTGGGAATCTAATGTATCTTCTAAATCCGGTTCTCTAAATTCCAATTCCTCAGCCAAAAACCCCAGTACTCCTAAATCAACTAAAATTAAAGTTTTCACTATTAAAGGAAAAAATGAAACAACTTGGATTAAACGTACATATATGGTTGATATTTCTCTTACTATTCCTTGTCCTATAAAAGGCTCACAAGGACCCAAGAAGCTTTGCGTTCCTAAATCTGCTTAATATTTTGAAGGTTATTCGTGACGAGCAGTTTGACGAAGAATGGTACATCGATAGTGGCTGCTCGCATCACATGACAGGAAGGAAGGAGGAACTAAGAGAGTTTCGTTCTCTCAAAGATGGTGGTATTGTAAAAATATGGAAACAACTTTTTTGGAACTATCAAAGGCTACAGAATGATCACCAATGGCGAGTTCTCCTTAAGGAAGGTTGCATATGTTGAAGGGCTCCAACACAATCTCATCAGCGTATCACAGCTGGTGGTTGGTACTGGATTAAAAGTATCATTCGATGATGAAGGCTCAGAAATTGTCGAAAAGAGCTCAAACAAAATTTTGTTGAAATCAAAGCAAAAATGGGAAATGTATCCTTTGAACCTCAATCCTATAAGAGGTAAACCAGCCGTATGCTTACTCACAAAGGCTCAATCCGATGAAAGTTGGTTATGGCATAGGGGACTTTCTCATCTGAACTTTGAGGACATCAACAAGTTGGTCTTAGGTGATCACATTCGAGGTTTACCAGTTCTAAAATTTGATAAAGAACATCGTTGTGCAGCATGTCAAATGGAAAAGCAAAGTTGGAAGAGACATCCTTCTATTATCAATACTAAGGTGGTAGAACCACTGGAATTACTGCACATTGATCTATATGGCCCTTCGCCCATCGAAAGCATTGGGGGAAACAAATACATTCTGGTAATTATGGATGATTTCTCGAGGTTTACATGGATTTTCTCTCTCAAGCAAAAGTCTGAAGCTACCCCAAAGCTCATGCTCTTCATTAAACAAATCGAGATGCAACTAAGAAAGGTAGTCCGTAATATAAGGAGTGACAATGGCCTGGAATTCAAGAACAAAGACTTTGAAGGTTTTCTTGCTGAAAAAGGGACGACACACAATTTCTCAGCACCCTATACTCCGCAGCAAAATGGCATTGTTGAAAGGAGAAATCGGTCACTATGTGAAGTTGCTCGTACCATGTTATGCTCCGCGTCCTTGCCGTTGTACTTATGGGCTGATGCAATCGCTAATGCATGTTATCCTCAGAATCAATCATACTTGAATAAACGATTCTCAATTACTCCTTACGAGATCCTGAACAACTGAAAACCAAACGTGAAATTCTTTCATGTGTTCAGTTCAAGATGTTTCATTTTCAACTCCAAAAAGAATCGAAACAAGTTTGATGTCAAGGCAGATGAAGGAATTTTCTAAGGCTACACCTTGAACTCCAAGGCGTATAGAGTTCTCAATAAACGACCGAAGAAAATTGAAGAAACATACTATGTCACTTCTGACGATAGTTATGTTAAGAAGTTGAAACCAACTGAATATCCATCACATGACATATTTTCGAAGAATGGTCAGGTTACTATCTCTATCTCGAATCTTTTCGACCAATTCATGCTCTTGTTTGATGAGCCTCAAAAGGCGATTGACTATGAATCAACTGCAAAAGACTACAAGGTTGATAAACTGAAAGAGGTTATAGACGATGCTGCTAAGATGGTTGAAAATCAATCCAAAGACACCGAAGACACAAACGCAACCGAACCTTTTGGTGACCATCCTACTGTCCAGGGGGAGGGTTCCTCTACCCGTCATGATCAAGGTCCTTCATTCCAGGGGGAGAACTCATCGCCAAATTCATCAAGCTCCACCGAAATTCCAGTCAATGAAGAAGATACAAATGCTAGTCCTAAACAGGGTTTATTCTTCGAGGGGCAGAACACCAATGTTGGTGATGATGACACCATGTCTAAACTAGATGAAGAAATTAATGCTGAACTGGATCCTATTTATGATCTAAAGTTTCCACCACTTGTCAAATGGACCAAAGATCATCCACAAACTCAAATTATTGGGGAATCATCAGAAAAAGTGTTAACTCGCACTCAAATCAAAGCGAAACAGGCTGCACTTTTTTCAAAAGTAGAATTATGCATGTTCAATTCAATCGTTTCTAAAATTGAACCAAAGACTGTCAACTCAACTCTTGATCATTCAGACTGGGTTCAAGCCATGCAGGATGAGTTAAATGAGTTTGAACGAAACAAGGTATGGTGTCTTATTCCAACTCCTAAGGATGCTTTGGTTGTCGGTCTAAAATGGGTATTCAGAAACAAGATGGACAAAGAGGGAAATGTCATTCATAACAAAGCGAGGCTGGTCGTCAAAGGATATTGTCAGGAAGAGGGAATTGATTATGAAGAAACCTTCGCTCCCGTGGCAACATTAGAATTTGTTCATATCTTTCTTGCGTACGCTGCTCACAAGAACTTTGAAGTCTATCAAATGGACGTCAAATGTGCTTTCCTTAATGGTGAACTTGAAGAAACTATATATGCTGAGCAACCACCAGGCTTCGTGAACAAGAAGTATCCCGATCATTGTTATATTCTTGACAAAGTTGTATATGGTCTTAAACAGGCTCCTAGAGCATGGTATGAAACTCTCACTCGTTTCTTAAAATTGTCTAAATTCAAACAAGGTTCGGTTGACCCAACCTTCTTTCGTAAGCGAGAAGGTAACCACCTTATGATAGTCCAAATTTACGTTGATGACATCATCTTTGGCTCCACAAATCCTATCTTAACAGCTGAATTCAAAAAGTTAATGGAAACTAAATTTGAGATGAGCTCAATGGGTCCAATTAACTTTTTCCTTGGATTAAACATTAGACAGGGACCCGAAGGCATTTTTATTAATCAGGAAGCATATACCAAGACTTTGCTATCAAATTTTGGAATGATGGGAGACTCCAAAGTGAAAGTGCCTATGGCTTTTGGTACTAAACTCACACCATCATTGGAGAAACCAGCAGGTGATGTAACACTTTATCGATAGATGATTGGATCTCTAATGTATCTCATAGCCAGTAGACCCGCCATAATATTTTCTGTTTGTTACTCTGCATGATTTCAAGCCAACCCACGAGAACCTCATCTTTAAGCCCTGAAGAACATCTTTCGCTATCTAAAGTGAACCTCCTCTCTCGGCCTATGGTATCCAGCCAACTCAGGATTCTTTGTTCAAGCATTTTCAGATGCAGATCTGGGTGGTTGTGGATTGGATCGTAAAAGCACTACAGGAGGATGTCAATTTCTTGATGGTAAATTAGTCAGTTGGCAATCAAAGAAACAAACCTGTGTTTCGCTATCCACTGCAGAAGCAGAATATATAGCTGGAGCATCTTGTACTTCTCAGGTCGTATGGATACAAAGTCAACTTCGGGATTATGGGTTAAACATGAAGAAAATCCCACTATATTGTGACTCTGAAAGTGCAATTAGGATTTGTCACAACCCAGTGCAACACTCCAAGACCAAGCATATAGCACTGAGATATCATTTCATTAAGGATCACGTCGAAGATGGTAACGTAGAAATTCACTTCGTCAGAACGATTGATCAATTGGCAGACATAATCACGAAGGTCTTACCTGAAGCAAGCTTCAATAAGATTCTACAAGGTCTAGGAATGATGCAAGATGAGTCTGTACCGAAATTGCCTTCACTCTCATAAAGGTAACAAGCGAAATAGAGCAAACCGAAATGAACTGAAATGAACCGAACGTTCGGTCTATTTCGGGTTCGGTCTATTTCGGGTGAAGTTGGTCCATGAACCGAACGTTCGGTCTATTTTGGGTTCAGTCCTTCTGAACTCGTTCATTTTTTAAGGCATTTCAATTGTTCTCTCATGTACATCTTTTCTTTACTTCTTTTCCACTAATAAAATTCCAAAAATATTTTCTTTTTATAAGAATTATTTAAGAAATCCAAAAAAAAAATTCTCTTTCATTCAATTGATCAACTCTCACAAAATTCAAAAATATATTTGTTTTTTGTTTAAATATGGCTCTCGATGGCAATGCTAAGGCAAGAAAATAGTTTTCCTAGTTAGGAGTCCCTAGAAGCATGTTGTTGTATGTTGACTAAAGCCTCGACAGATTTTGAGTGAAGCCTTAATAACATGATATATACCAATTGTGTTTTCCCAATCCAGGCTATCCGATTCACTCTAATCATGAGCTACCTTACTCTGCTCATATTGAGTTTTGAGTTTTCTGCTTGGTCCATCTTTTCTTTAATGCAGAGGTACTTTCGCTTCTTATACCATCTCCATCATCTTTCTCCATTATAATTCATTTCATCAATTTAACCCCTGAGACTCTCAGTCTTAACCACTGAAGATTATGGTTATACCAAGTCTGTGTTCATGATCTTAGTTTCATGCTACTATGTACTAAGTGAAACCCAAAATTCAACACCACTAATGAATTGATGGTGAATTTAACAATTCAAGATCTTACTTGTTATGCTATGAAATCTCCTTTTTCTTTTGAGTGATCTTTATGAGTTTGCTTTTCACCAACGTTTCTCTAACCCTAAAAGATCCATTTTTTTTTTTGAGATTTCCTCATTTCCATGTCACTATAAAGTTTATCATACCTACTTGTTCAATAGATCACAATGATCTCACAAGTACTTCATTCAGTTTCGGTCTTAAGTTAAGTATCGAAATTATGAATTGAAGCAAAAGCCACCCTCTTTAACCTTTAAAAGAAGCCTTTCAAAACT
Source organism: Lactuca saligna (assembly GCF_052625555.1). Lineage (NCBI taxonomy): Eukaryota > Viridiplantae > Streptophyta > Magnoliopsida > Asterales > Asteraceae > Lactuca > Lactuca saligna. The sequence continues at coordinate 146,690,574 of NC_136421.1, read as the reverse complement.
TTTCAAAAAGTTATTGATCGTCATTCCATGGGAAACCAAGCAAGCACTTTAATGTCTCTCTTGACATTGAAGGAAGTGATTTCTGCCCATAATCAATTGTTTTATGTCAGATTACGACATCACATATGATCCCTAAAATCTCGTTTTATTTCCATATCTTTTACACCCTATGCACGAAAATATTTAATTTTCCAAATTCTAGTTTTGATTCAGATTGATCATTAAAGCGCTAAAGGCACAAAGATTCAAACATCATAAGAAACAATTGGGATACAGTGGACGTTGACTCAACAACTATCCAAACGTCTTGGCGATTTGAAAAAGTGAATTTTATGAAAAGGCGTGAAAAAAGGGAAACGTTTCTTCTCTGTCCTACATCATCCTCGACATGCCAACTGTAGACCCATCAACTCAGGCGCTATTTCTGAGATACTCCAAGATTTCAGCTAGATTTTTCTCTCTCCTCATTGTACCTATAAAAGGAATTGGAACGGTACACTCTCATACTTTATCACTTCCAAAATTCTCTTAAAGAAACCCGATGATTCTCTGCAATTGTTCATTATCTTCTTCAAGCTACATCAATGGTAGACTCATCATCAGTTCATGATACTTCAGTTCATCAACCTCTTCTCACCATCAAACCCCAACAGAATCTGATCATCGATCTTACGCCATTCATCTATGAGCTGTATATGTTGTATGTGGTTGAGTGTCTATAATACTCACCACTCGTCGATGCACTGACTAAAGTTGAAGTTGTTCCCATGTCGTGTCTGTCTCTTGTCTACTCTACTGCTTTCTATGACAGGATTAATGAACGCATTCACTTTGAACACCACAATGAGAAGACCTCCATCTCCAAGCATCGATTATGTGCTCTAATCGGTCTTTCTCAAGATTCATCTCTAGTAAACCCTGAATCCATTACAACTAGTCAATTGTTTTCCATATTCTATCAGATGGGGTATACTGAAACCCTAACCACCATTACAAAGTTCAAGAAGTCATGCCTTCCTCCTCAATGGAATGGCCTTTTTACTTTGTTGTTCAAGGGACTATTTGAGAGAAGCGCCGGCTCCGATTGTGCAAGCAAATCCTTCATGACGGTACTGTATGGGTTGTACCATGGGATTGACCTAGATTATGGGTCCATCATCTGGCAGCAGTTGGTTCAAAGCCTGGTTTCTTCATCCAGGCATTCTGAGATTTCACGTGGGCATTTTTGGTCTATCATCACCCAATGGGTAATGGACCACCTTCGTGTTCCAATAATGGCGGACTCCTTGCTCTCATCCATTGCTACCTTTCATACGACGAAAATCATTATTATTGATCCATCGCAGTTTTTGTTTATTGGATCCATTCCTGAACCAATGCTCAATCGTATTTCTGAGTCGAGTAATGTTCTACAAAAATACAGGAAGCATCCATCTGCTGGCTCTAGAGAGATCACACAGGCAATGGTTCGGTCCATTGAAGAGGTTGACAAGCCAGCCAAGAGGGGCAAGAAGCCTGAAACACAGAAGGCTAAACAGGTCACTAAGCAAACCAAGGGGCAAACCCCCAAGAATCGAAAATCTAATAAAGCTGCCCCTTCTCAGGCTCAACGGAAAAAGCAAAAGAAGCCCGCTCGGCGACTTATTCTGCAATCTTCAAGCGACTCAGAATATGTCTCTGCCTCGCTCCCCTACCCCAGAAATTCCAGTTCGCTCCAATCCCCCTTCACCTACACCTGTAACAATCCGAATTACCACCTCTCAACCATCCACTACAATTCCTATTCCCACTCCCATTTTCACAGATACCACCACTACCACACAATCTCACTCTATTGTTCCTGATCCACCTGCAACCGAACCTCCGGTTACATCCGAACCTCCACCTTCTTCCAAACCCTAATCTCCCACGCAATCTGCTGAAACAACCCCTATTCTGGGTGGTGAGGATTTGGAGTTTGATTCCACATACTTCAGTCCTTATAGAGTGCAGAGCGATAATGATGACCATGAGCCTATTACCAAACGTCATATAAAGGCAGTAAACGAAAAGCTTGATAAGTTGCTTTCATCCTCTTCCTCTTTCCTCTGGTGCCAATTCTGAAGTTGCCTTGAAGGCCTTGTTCTCCTCGGTTGTCACCGAACACAGTACTGCTCTGTCTGATGCAGCCAAGGCAATAGCATCCTCTACTTCCCAATGTCAACAGGCCTCCCTTGCTATTGATGCCTCTACCAAGGAATGCAAGGATGCGACCGCAAAAGTCGATAAACTAGTCTCCAAAGCTCACATATATCTAGATTCCTTGTAGGGTGCTACTGCTAAAAACGCTAAAATGGTCAATGCTTCGGTCGAGAACCTTCAACAGTCTCTCCAAGCTAAGCGTTCGAACCTCGAAGTAGCACGCCAAGCCATTCAACAAGCCAACGAGAAGCTCCATGCTAATTTCAACGATCGCTTAACTCAACTGGAAGCAGAGTTAGCTGTGGAGAATCGAATTATGGATGAGCTTGACCGACGTACCTCCCAGCTGAAATTGCAAACTCAAAATCTACGTACTGCTGAGGCTGAACTTAATGACCTCAAGTAAGAAAGGGAAGTCATTCGGAGTTCTGCTGGAGATGTTCACTCCATCCTTCTTCATCTTATTGAGTCTCATGATCCGGTCATCACTATCATTGTCAGGTGTCATTTGGCAGACAAGCTCAGACCGACGTTGAATATTCTTAGCCGAATCGAAGGTGTTCCAGTTACCGGGGTCCAACCGAAACAAGGGGGAGAGAAAGTGACATCGCAACCTCCTCCTTCTGGATCAAATCCATCCGCTGGACCATCTGCTGGACCAAAGGGTAATGAAGCTTCGGTCAGCAACAAAGACAAAAAGAAGAAGAAAATCGGCAATGACGACACAAACAATCAAGAAGATGTCTATGTCGAAAATCCCAAGAATCCCTTCTAGCAGGTTAAAACTTCTAAAAAAGAAATGGAAGAAAACATCAAGAAGCAGCAAGTAGAGCTGTAGATGAAGCGAAAGGAGGCGGAGCTCCTAAAGAAAAAAAGTCTATGTTCCCTGTGTGGACAAAAGACTCTCTTCATAGGTGTGTAATCGACGAGCCAATTGTTCTCTGGCATGAGCCAATAATATCCTTTGGCCTTGACAACTACAAGGATGCACAGTTGTAACACCGTAAATTTCAAGACAAATTTTTCATTTAAAATAATCATTTTACTCTTAGAAACACTTGTTTAAAATCTTATTCATAGTCGATTTACAAAACATAACTCCATTTTCACTTGCATAGAAAACCAGGATCCTCCAAAATATGACTCTTTCTCTGGTGTGTACAATCAAGCCGGTGCCGTCCCGTGATACTGAAAGAAACCTGAAAAACATCAAACAAAACACTGTAAGCACGAAGCTTAGTGAGTTCCCCAAAATACCACACATAACACATATTAGCCACTCGAGGCTATAACTCTGTGGGTCCGTGCACCCAAACTCTGTGAACCCTCAGGTTCTAACTCTGGGAACCTTCCGGTTCCAACTCTATAAACATGCACAACATAAATCACATAGAAATTATGCAGTACAACACATCACGTACATATAGCATACAAATACTCTAATCACATAACTCTGGTTACCTACTCAAGGTAAAGTATAGTGAGAAGACTCACCTGGCAAGCAAGAAGCAGATATCCCCACAATTGAATCTCGCACTCGCCACCGCCTAACACGTAAGGCAAATACTCTCATGAATATAAATCCCGAGACTAGAATAAATCCTCTCATAACACCCTCTTATGGTTAAAAGACTATTTTACCTCTCTCTTGGCCCAAAGGCCACATTGCTGACCAAACCCTAAAAGTCAACAACCAACCCTTGGTCGAAATCAAAGTCCTCAGTCTAGGTCAACCCCTGACTGACCCTACTCGCTGAGTCAACCCTGTGACTCGTCGAGTTCCCATAATCAGAACTTCATTCAATCTGCGACCTAACTTGCCGAGTCACCCCGAGACTCGTTGAGTCCAACAACTCTGAGTCCACTCGCACTCGACTCACCGAGTCATCCCTCGACTCACCGATTCTCGGCTCAACCAGAGAATATTTGGGACTCTTCGACAAGACTCGTCGAGTCCAAGGCTATCTTCAACCTACTCGCCGAGTTGTTCTTCCAACTCGTCGAGTTCCAGGCCATCTTCAAGCAACTCGTCGAGTCGACCCATGTGACTCGCCGAGTACCACCGTTCTGAATCCATTCAGAAGCACTCCAAGCCATGCAATTGATCCAAACCATAGATCTAGCCTCCTACAACCCATCCATCACGTAAAGTGGCAAACTTTACGTGAACCCAAAGAGATCTAAGCCGTTTGCACATTGGGGCTAGGGTTTGGGACATGTAAGCTTCACTAAACACTCCAACACAGGGACTTTCATGCTCTTTGATTCTTCTTCCTTCCAGATCTGAGGTAGCAACCTCAGATCTAACCTCTAGACTTCCCATTTCATCCATAGACAATTTCTCACAAACCCCAAAATGAAGAAACAACATAACAACAGGTCAATAACGAGATATTACCTCTAAGTGATGCCCCAACTGCAATGAAATTCGAATCCAAGCAAATCCCCTTGCTCCAAGCCTTCAATCTTCCCAAAATTCCTTCAACCATTACTTCTCCAAGCTCCAATCCACTCAACAATGGTGCTTCTCCGATTTAGGGTTTTCTGGGGCTCAAGGGGTGATAAAGAGGCTGGGAGGAAAACATAGTGATCTTTATATAAGGCTCAACCCCGAGAATTATGGTTTTTTCCACTCAGCGCCTACTCGCCGAGTCCATTACACTGACTCGCCGAGTCGGCCACTTAACACGCGACCAGGTCGCGACTCTACTCGCCGAGTCCGCACATGGACTCGCCGAGTCACTCTTTCCCAATTTACTCTTTTAGCCCTTCAACTCTACTCTTGATATTTCGGGATGTAACAATTCTCCCCCACTTAAATTAGGCTTCGCCCTCGAAGCCTACAACAACTCAACTCCAGAAATACTCGCACAACGTGCCACCTAGCCTTAATCGGACCCGCTCTTACAAGGCATACCCATCGAAACTCGAACACACTTTCCCTTTCCTTACGGTGTCCTGACCACTGTCTCGAACCGGGCACCGGATGTACCCTCAGATAACCACACTCAACGATCCGAGAATTACCCATGAAGCATCACTGATCCAAATCTCAACAATCACTTGACCCATAAGGGTTACAAGCCATGAACCATCGGATCCCCGATCCAAATCCCATCCTATCCAATCCGTGACGACAGAAAGGCCCACTCTTCAATCCCAGAGCAAATCTCATGAGTCCTCTTCTTGCACTCAAACACCCAAGCCGCACCAACCTTCGCACTCTCGGGTTAGGAGAATCCGTCGCACTGATGACATCTCTAACGTCCCCAGGAGACACCACCACTACGCACACGACCCTTGATCAGAATCAAGCTGGGAGTCCCAGACTCCATCCCTACATCCATCCTGAGACTCTTGGCTCTACACCCGCGGAATCCCTTCCACATCCTCAGCAAACATCCCATCATGATGTCATTCCATACCACTGTCACAGACACAATGTTCGACCATCAGACTCCAAATCATCCATTCTCACTACAACTTCCACTTCCGCGAATCGACACTTTCCTCAGCAAATGAGGGACCGATACTTCCTCCCATACAACAGCACAAAGGGTGGCCTACCAATGCACTAATGATGGCTGTTGAAATAGGATAACTCAACCAAGGATAAATACGTGCCGCAACACCCTCCGAAATCTAATACACATGCCCAAAGCATATCTTTGAGCGTCTGAATCATTCACTGCCTCTGAGGTGTCCTACGACATCATCAGGATAAGCTCTAGCTCATCACATATCCCTCTTCGAGACTGGGCACCAGGTCAGCTTTTGACTCCACAGCTGAGCCTCCAAAGGTCACCCAAATCATGATCCAAATATCCCACTAACTTCCTCCCCGTGACCACTATCCTGGCCCCATGACACGCAAGTCACGAAATTCTCTTTTCCTTATGCAAGAAAGTACAATCCAACCGAGGATCGTCTCCACTTTGATCTCTGGTTTCTGCTGCGCATATCCCTTGCCATCTCACCACATTCCCCGACAGAGACGGGGACCCCAGTCTCGCCCCCGGTCTAACATCCAGGCTCCAAAAACTCAATACTAGGGCTACTCAAGCCCAAAACTCTTCCACATCATACATTGATCGGAGAACATTCCATCATCACACTCTCTTGCCATCTAGTGAGCACTACGGCTCCCCGCGGTATCACAACACCCTCTGACTAGTGAGTACTATGGCTCCCCGCAGTATCACAACACCCTCTGACTAGTGAGTACTACGGCTCTCCGCAGTATCACAACACCCTCTGACTAGTGAGTACTACGACTCTCCGCAGTATCACAACACCCTCTGACTAGTGAGTACTACGGCTCCCCGCAGTATCACAACACCCTCTGACTCCACTAGCTCGTGCTCCACAGACTATCATAGGCGGCTACCCATACTCGTCTCGAATATTCATCATAGACTCTGGAGGCAATCGTCATAACAGATGCCCACCCTTGCGAAGATCCACTCTCCCAAGTAATCTCCCTGGATGCCCATACTCGAAGGGCTATCACTAGTTCCATAGATACCTGATATACCACAAGTCGTCTCAACTCAAGATTCACTAATAACTTCGAAATAAAGATATCAATACCCGGATACCTCGGAACACCCCCACCGAACATCACAAGATCCTGCCACAACCACAGATCTCCTGCCCCAAGCACCATATAGATGCAATAATACATTCCCTCTGAACCCCATAACTAGATCTTCATTTTTCTCAAGTTGAAACTTCGGTGTATTCAATTTCTCAATTGAAATACGAAGAAACGCTAACGCTACGAAATACGCTGATAATTCTCCGAAACCCTTTTTCCCACCCGGGAGTTGGCTGCCCAATCATTCTTTATCTACTTGCCCCAACACCGACCAATACCAGATTCCTGACTAATAAACACCTATCGTGGAGACATTCATCCTTTTCAAACAAGTACTTCCCGCATTGACTCACTCTGACCCCTTTCCTCGATCACCGACATCTCTGGTCTCATGATTTCTTACCGCATATCTATATACTCTTATACCTGCTCTTGACAAATCTCTTCTTTCTTACATACGGCACCCGGTTCTCCCCCACTTAGGGTTCGAACCATCACCAAATAGCACGCAACTAACCCATAACTATATTCTCCAGCAAAATCGCACCTGCCCCCGGAAAGTGCTACACAACACCCAATAATCCCCCTTAAGGAAATGAATCGACCTCATATACTCTGAACCTCTGGTGAACTCCTCAAGAACTTCTCGTCACGTCTGCCTCTAGCCGTTCCAAATCTCGTACCAATTTAGTGCCAAACAACTCAACTGCTCGATAACATCCCTGGCTCATAGACTGAACCATAAAACCATCATACCCTCACCTCAACTCATTAACCAACGCTCTAACACCGGGATCATCCCAAGAACAGGAACCCACTCCCAAATTCAACACCCCATGGATAGAAAACTCTCGGCACCGCTGAACTCGACTGAACTCCCCGCTGATACCACTACCGTACACCCGACTAAACCCAATTAGGTATAGCGTGGCCCTCGACTATCTTAGTCCCAACTGACTATCTGCTCATGATAGATCACTGCCTCGCGGCACACATGCTACCTGATACTCTGGTGGGAAATCATCGTCAATGACGACCTGCAGGGTTTACCCCTAAACCCAAAACTAAAACATCATGCTCCTCATTTTTTTTTCACACGTACATAATCAGTACCTCCCCGATCATAGGAGGTGACATCTTCTTTATCGACTGATTGCCCAAATCAGATCGAAATTCTCCCTTCTCACTGACTCCTTACTAAAATACTCTGAGGGGCTCTCGATCTCCCTCTCAAGGGACGCCTCATCGAACTTACTCATGACCGAATAACCAGAGAACCACAAACATCCTTCACTACGACCCATGGTACTCATTCCATGACATCTCTTCTCAATATGCCCCGGTGTATGGTACCCTAACCATAACATCACTCCCCAATCCGCTCCGATGTATGGTACCCGGACCATAACATCACTCCTCAATCCGCTCCGATGTATGGTACTCGAACCATAACATCACTCCTCAATCTGCTCTGATGCCTGGTACCCGAACCATAACATCACTCCTCAATCTACTCTGATGTATGGTACTCGAACCATAACATCACTTCCTCAATCTGCTCCGATGTATGGTACCCGAACCATAACATCACTCCTCAATCTGCTCTGATGTATGGTACTCGAACCATAACATCACTTCCTCAATATGCTCTGATGTATGGTACCCGAACCATAACATCACTCCTCAATCCGCTCCTTAGAACCTTCAGAATACTCCTTATATCAAGTATGGGTCCTCTGCTTTCAGTAGTACGGGCCCATACTACCTGCCACATCCACCCATACTTTCCACACGGACCATCCCAGAGCTTCTAAGTAGCTGCTCGACCTGCCCTTTCACTAATCCTATCGTGCGTGCTCGCTCCCCAGTGAAATTCTCTACTCTGCAAGCGCACTCATCTGGCTAGGGTTACTCCCTAGGCTCTTCCATTGTCCTCCCCTTCTTTGCTATCAGCTGCTGAAGAGCTCCTAATGATGCCAGCCATCTACCTCCTGATTATCGTCATATTCACTTGGTAGCTGACTCCCATCATCGAGAGTTCTACAGCACAAAGTAAGCAGCATTCGAGCATCGAAGAATACATAGGACTCCCTCTCTGTGATAACTCCACCTTCTCGGCTCATCCTCGAAAGTACCACCAAACTCTATAACTCTACCCCTCATGGGTTCTAACTGGATACTCTCACTCATCACATACTCAAAAGCATAACACATATAACAACGAGTCCTAGGCTAAGGCATCACAAATCAGGCCACTCTAGTCCTAACATATGAAATACCTAGCCTGTCTCTAGCATGCAATAATATCTCATAAAGTGCATCATAAATATCTCATAACACAAAATAAGGGTATTTTGGGAAATCACCATTCGGGCTCTGGCTGATTGTACACACTGCTCTTTCTTGCTTCCTCTTTGAACCCTTATTCATTTTTAGAAAATTATTTCCTTAAAACTTTTCTTACTTCCTCAGTTTGAGTCCAGATTTACCCGAAGGCGCATCCGAATCCCTCAAACCAAGGCTTTGATACCAACTTGTAACACCGTAAATTTCAAGACAAAATTTTCATTTAAAATAATCATTTTACTCTTAGAAACACTTGTTTAAAATCTTATTCATAGTCGATTTACAAAACATAACTCCATTTTCACTTGCATAGAAAACCAGGATCCTCCAAAATATGACTCTTTCTCTGGTGTGTACAATCAAGCCGGTACCATCCCGTGATACTGAAAGAAACCTGAAAAACATCAAACAAAACACTGTAAGCACGAAGCTTAGTGAGTTCCCCAAAATACCACACATAACACATATTAGCCACTCGAGGCTATAACTCTGTGGGTCCGTGCACCCAAACTCTGTGAACCCTCAGGTTCTAACTCTGGTAACCTTCCGGTTCCAACTCTATAAACATGCACAACATAAATCACATAGATATAATGCAGTACAACACATCACGTACATATAGCATACAAATACTCTAATCACATAACTCTGGTTACCTACTCAAGGTAAAGTATAGTGAGAAGACTCACCTGGCAAGCAGGAAGCAGATATCCCCACACTTGAATCTCGCACTCGCCACCGCCTAACACGTAAGGCAAATACTCTCATGAATATAACTCTCGAGACTAGAATAAATCCTCTCATAACACCCTCTTATGGTTAAAAGACTATTTTACCTCTCTCTTGGCCCAAAGGCCACATTGCTGACCAAACCCTAAAAGTCAACGGCCAACCCTTGGTCGAAATCAAAGTCCTCAGTCTAGGTTAACCCCTGACTGACCCTACTCGCCGAGTCAACCCTGTGACTCCTCGAGTTCCCATAATCAGAACTTCATTCAATCTGCGACCTAACTCGCCGAGTCACCCCGAGACTCGCCGAGTCCAACAACTTTGAGTCCACTCGCACTCGACTCACCGAGTCATCCCTCGACTCACCGATTCTCGGCTCAACCAGAGAATATTTGGGACTCTTCGACAAGACTCGTCGAGTCCAAGGCTATCTTCAACCTACTCACCGAGTTGTTCTTCCAACTCGTCGAGTTCCAGGCCATCTTCAAGCAACTCGTCGAGTCGACCCATGTGACTCGCCGAGTACCACCGTTCTGAATCCATTCAGAAGCACTCCAGGCCATGCAATTGATCCAAAACATAGATCTAGCCTCCTACAATCCATCCATCACGTAAAGTGGCAAACTTTACGTGAATCCAAAGAGATCTAAGCCGTTTGCACATTGGGGCTAGGGTTTGGGACATGTAAGCTTCACTAAACACTCCAACACAGGGACTTTCATGCTCTCTGATTCTTCTCCCTTCCAGATCTGAGGTAGCAACCTCAGATCTAACCTCTAGACTTCCCATTTCATCCATAGACAATTTCTCACAAACCCCAAAATGAAGAAACAACATAACAACAGGTCAATAACGAGATATTACCTCTAAGTGATGCCCCAACTGCAATGAAATTCGAATCCAAGCAAATCCCCTTGCTCCAAGCCTTCAATCTTCCCAAAATTCCTTCAACCATTACTTCTCCAAGCTCCAATCCACTCAACAATGGTGCTTCTCCGATTTAGGGTTTTCTGGGGCTCAAGGGGTGATAAAGAGGCTGGGAGGAAAACATAGTGATCTTTATATAAGGCTCAACCCCGAGAATTAGGGTTTTCTCCACTCAGCGCCTACTCGCCGAGTCCATTACACTGACTCGCCGAGTCGGCCACTTAACACGCGACCAGGTCGCGACTCTACTCGCCGAGTCCGCACATGGACTCGCCGAGTCACTCTTTCCCAATTTACTCTTTTAGCCCTTCAACTCTACTCTTGATATTTCAGGATGTTACAACAGTTCGACATGCCAATCACTCGAAAAGCATTCATCTTCCACTGCTTCGACTCCACTGTTGCTATTCCTTCTCTAGACCCAAAGGTAGATAGGGATCTTCTGGAGTTTTACTTGGATTTTGTTTGTAACAGCCCGAAATCCAGGTACCCTTCTATTTAGCCCTTCATCTTTGATATATTTCCATTTAGGGTTTGCATGTTAGGCGATTACGTTGGGCGTACAAGGAGTACGTTGCGCGTACTTGCGTCCTTCATTTGGACGCGTTCACCCTCGGGTACGCTAGGCGTACCCAAGGTTACGCTGAGCGTAACCGGTCCAGACCTAAAAACCCTAATTCATTCGGAGGGCTATAAAAGGAACATGTGGCTCGACTTCTCAGCCACCATCCCTCAGAAAGAAACCCCATAGAGAGTGTGCATCCGTTCTTGGACCATTTGTGAGTATTCTAAGCTTGGTGGTGCCATTTCAAGGTAGCAAAGGAGAAGAAGAACTCATTGGGAAGGCTAGAAGTGGTGTTCAAGTGTGGATCTGAGCTTTGCAAAGGTTGAAGCTTCATTATAAGGTAAAAAGTTTGGATCTTGACATATGGTTCATGTTATATGCTTCAAGTACCATTTTCTAGGGTTTTAGTCCCAAAGGTGGAGACTTTTTGTGCAAATGGTCTCCATAAGCTTAGATCCATCATATTTCTGGTCTATTGGAGTTGTAGACTCATAAAAATGATATCTTGGTCGTGAATGTTGCACCACGCATGAGATTTAGGTCCTTGAGTTGGAATAGAATGATGTTAAGAAGTGTTGGAGCCTTTACTGCCATGCCAAGGCTTAAAGGTCTCGACTTTATGGGTATAGACGCATAAGAAGAGTCGGATCTAGAAGTTGGAGTAATGGATTAACCGATTAAGACCAGAAATGATGTATGCTAAAGTCTGATGGTTACACTGGGCGTAACTCCTAGTACGCGCAACATACTGGGTGGAGACCCCGATCCATGGATTGGCGATGTACGCCCCACGTACATCAAGCATTACACCCCGCGTACTCATAGGGTTGACTTTTATTGACTTTTATGGTTTTGGTCAGCATGAAGACTTTGGGTCAAGGAAGGGTAAAATGGTCTTTTACCCTCTGAAGAATGATGATAACGGGTAAAGTTTAGTTGTGGAAGTCTTTAATTATTGAAATGATATTTTTATGATTAGGCGAGGTAGAGTCGTCATTGGGATTTGGAGATAGCGAGTACACGAGATTTTAGACTTTCCACGAGGTGAGTTTTCTCACTATACTATACCCGGAATGGTTTTATTGTGTGACCGGAAGGTCGGATATGTTATGAGTTATATGCATTGTATGTGATAAGTTAATCGTTTATATGTGCCATGTATGATATGCTTGATATGGGCCGAAAGGCGTTATGTTATGGGCCGGAATGCGTATATGTTATGGGCCGGAAGGCGTTGTGATGTGAACCGTAAGGTTGATGCAGGTAGGACCGGAAGGTTTACCGAGTTAGGATGGAAGTCCCCTGAGACACACGGACCGGAAGGTCAGGGCCTGGAAAGGCGTATGTGCATAAGTAGTATTTTGGGGAACTCACTAAGCATTTATGCTTACAGTTGTTGTGTTTTGTGTGTCAGGTACTAGCGAGGACCGTGGGAAGGCGTCGTCGTGATATTACACACTGACAGAGGAACTGTTTTTATGATCATGGGATGTATTTTGTTATGACAACATTGTTCACATATGAATTTGGAATATTAAACGATGTTTTTTGAAGTTTACAAAAATGAAAAAAATTGTTTTAAAATTTACGTTGTTACATTGTTCAACCCCAATACCTGACCTGGAGCTTAAAGAAGATAACTACAGTCAAGGTGATGAAGCCCTATTCAGCAGGGAAAATTATTAATGTCAAATTCAGGGTGATCAAGGAACCGAAGGCTCAGTCTACCATTTTTCCCTTGCTGATCTACCAAACCTCAACCCCCATGACTAGATACTCCTCAACAACATTCTTCTATTGAATCCTCAGGAGTATCAGCCAATAATCGATCATGTCAAGCGTATGCTTGTTTTCTACATACATGAGGTAGCGAAGATGCACCAGGAGATTGCCTCTGCCATACACAAGAGACCAACAATCAAGACCATGGGCATATCTGGCAATGTTAATACCATGATCCAGGGGAAGATAGATTCACAGTATCACACGGTTATGTTTCTCAGGGGCAAAGTTCAAAAATGTATGTTCGCTCTTGTTGATAAACACCTCTTCTCGACGTCTTGTCTTGAGCATATCTGGGAGATCATACAGAGGTGCGACAAGAACAGTGATGCTGATAAGAAACTATTTGTTGACATGCTGAGGTGGTACACTCGGTTCCGATAGACTCTTCTTGCCATTTGTTCTAAACTGTTTAAAGTTGTAAAGATAGTGAGGCCTGCTCAGAAGAAATAATATCTCGCCACATTTGATGTAAAGGGGGAGATTGCTGAGTCTATTGGGTTGCGGCATGGGCTTGGTCCATAGCCCAGTTTGAATGCCGGTATTGGCCCTGTACAGCCGTGCATAATTTTGTATTAGGGTTTAGTATATAAGTTGCATGCATGCAGACTTAGAGAAGATCGCTTTTATTGTTTTTATTTCATATATACTGTAAACCCTAGCTCGTCTCTACAGTGAAAGTTCTTCATCGAGCTCTGCTGAGGCGTGACTTTGTTTTGAATCATAAGCATAAGTTTGATTATGTTTTGTGTTCTTTCTCAGATTGATCTTAAACTATTTGATTACTTTTATCGTACTTGTGAAAGATCTAATGCATCTAAGAGTTTTGGAACTCATCACATGCTTTTATGATCTTTGGATTGAATATATATATATATATATATATATATATATATATATATATATATATATATATATATATATGCTTCAATTTTGTCAAATCTGACTTTGTAAGATTCAGAAACATCATCCGAGGACACTATGGATTCAGACTTATATCATTCTGCATCAATTTCCTCCTCTTTCAATTCCAAAAAGGGTAAAATCCTTTTGTGTATCTTTTTCCCTATTTCACAGTCAAGATGCAGTTGGGTAATGTTAAAATATAACCTCTTAACAATCAAACAGAAAATATTTCTTTGTTTTAAAAGCGGTAAATGGTCTCTTTCCAAATAAATAACATCATCCCTAGACCTAGTCAGCTCTAACTCCAACTTTTCTATCCACATCCGTCTCTCTTCACTCTTGTTTGTTATCCTATATATTTAATCAGTTAGGTTAGAATTGCTTAAATGTGTTTTTTTTAAGCTATTAATAAAGCTAGAAACAGTATAATTCAAATCATTTAATTCAGATTCGTAATGACTGACAGGAATATTAAGAGATTGGACTATGGATTATACCTTGCTGATGACCTTCTCACATTGAATGACCTGTTCTGAAACAGGTATTGCAGCAAAATATTTGTTAGAGGCATGTGCGATGTAAGTGGTGTATCCTCTTTGCTCCGAAACATCACCACAAACCATCAAACATCCTCCCTTATACTCTGGCACTTTAGACTTCACTACGAAACATCCACCATGCCTAGGTTTGAGAACCTCTTCATCTTTCGAATTCGTTGACCAGAATTAAACACTTCCAAACTAATCATCATCCTCCTGCATAATCAAAGTAGGCTTAGCACTTTCTTTTTCTTTCTAATATCTTCTATCTTTTGGAGATAGTAAGTTTCATCCTTCTCTTCTTCCTTCTTCTCACTCATTCTCCTCAGCATACATTCTTTGGCAAAATTGTTATTGCCATGAAAGTAGTGAAAGGTCTAGTATGCTCAATAGTCGTATTAAAGTGATATTGCTAGATAACATATGATACTAATGGGTCACACTAACAATAACTTGATACAATTGATTATTTATTAGAAATTTATTTTAATAAATATTCATTAAAAATCTTATAGTTAAATTGGGAATTATTTATTTCAAGGAAATAATTAATTTCCATTAGCAAGTAACATAATATATCATATAATATGATTTATTAAGTCATGTACAACATTTTACACCAAAATGACTTTTTGTCTTTTACTAAAACGTTATGGTTTATATTTTATAAAAGTGTTTATAAAATTTACCATGTTTGACTTCTTTTTTTATTTAAAACCGTGAGCATGCTTACAAGCATGCTAGTGATGGGTTTTTTATTATTTAAAGGAAAAGAAGTCATGTTTGACTTCTTTTTTTTATTCAAAACCGTAGCAAGTGGCCGAAAGTTCTTCTTCTCCTCTCATTCTCTCTAATTTTGCTTTGAAGACTTTGAGATTACTTGTTTTCACATGCCCTCTTTAATTTCATGTTGATTAAGAACTTAAAGCTCAAGGGTTTAAGAGTTTTGGACTAGCATCTACATCAAGTTGAGTCATTACTGGTGTCTCAAAGATTCCACATTCTTCATCAACTTCCAAGCCTCCCAAGAGGACTCAAAGAACTTTAAAGGTTGTTATTTTTTCACCTCTTCTTTAGTTAATGTTTTAATCTTTCTATAACTTGCAAGAAGATCCTTGGTTGGTATAAAACGTTTATGTTATTTCAAAAATTAAAGTAATTTGTTGCCATATTTTCTAGTTTATGAAACTATTTTTGAACTAAGACCCAACAAGTAGTTGCAGTCGTAACCTGAATCTCCTAATAGTTTCTTTTCTTGCTTCTCCTCATCTTTTTAGGAGTTTTTGAAGCTATCATCCCTTGCCTTATATGAACTATGATTTCCCTGCCAGTTCCTGTTCTTGAAACATCCAATGTTCTTTTTGGAAAAGTTTTGGGGATTAGAAACCATCATAGCAAAGTCTTTCTTAGAGAGTTCACAGTCCGAAAGATCAGATTTAGAGTCCTCTTGTGCAACCTTCTTACCCTTCGCAACCAAGGCTAACAAACCCATGCTTAACACAATCTTACCATCCATTGTTACCTCAGATTCGTGGGACCTTTGAATTTCCACCAGCTTTTCCAGATTATAATTCTTAAACTTTTCATGACCTTTTACTGTTAAAATAACTGCCTTCCATTCAGACATGAAACCATTTATAAACGTGACTTGTTTCTCTACTTGTTCATGCCTGATATTGTGTTTTAGCATCTTGCTCAAGAGATGATTAAAATGATTAAATGTTTGATCTAATGTCTCTTTTGGCTTTTAAAGAAAAGCACCAAACTCCGATAGAAGCAATCTCTGGACAAAATGGTCCAGATCTGCATCGTTAGAGTAGAGCTCCTTTAGCCTATCCTATATTTCCTTAGCGGTGACATACAAACTCATCAGATGAAAAGTATTTGGGGTAAGATCAAAACTTATAATTCTCAAGACCTTGATGTTTCTCATTAGTTTATCTTTTTCATCGTTCAGAACATCTTTATGATCGACTAGAAGCGTATTGTATTGAGGCAAAGTAATGACTGTCTCCTTTGTATGTGAAAAATTAAACATTTCCTGAGTCATAGCCTGCCTTATTGTCGCACCATCGTCTTCAATACCCAGAATGTATTCTTTGAAGTGTAAGGCCCAGACTTCATAGTCTTGTAGGAATAGAATGGGGATCATGTTAGTAGAACCAATACTGCTAGATAGATTGACAGAAAGAGTATGAGGATCTTCTGGTTGCATGATGTCAATTCACAAAAACTGTTCTGATACCAATTGTTGAAACAATAAAGTTAATATCGATAGATCTTTTAACAAAAAAGTGAATCAAACAAGAAGAATAACCGATCAAAAAGTGTCAAATGATTATACTATAAAATCCTTATAAAAGTTCTGTGTGAACTTCTTTGTAAAGGCGATGTAGGGTAATACAATTTATAACACTAAAAACATTGCATGCATGCACTATAAATAGTCTAACCCTAAAGACATTCATACTCGAGTGGATAGGTTAAACCCTTTACATTATGGACTATTCTAGTACAAAACAATTGACACAACATTATTTATCCCAACAAGACGGATTTTTGGTTTCTTCTTATACGTTTTGCGTTAGTCTTTTGGTTATAAGGGTAAATCCCCTTTTTATTAAAATAGTCTTGCCTTTTTCATGTTTCCTAGAGATGCGTCATAGGTTGTGTATGGTGATAGGGTGATTATTGCCCTAGTGATTGATACCACTTATGTATTTGTGTTTATGTTAGTAGGTCGAGTTCATTTGCTGGCCTAGTGTTGTGTGGACTGATGTCCATATCTCATTAAGCTTCCTAACCTAATTGTTTTAAAGTGTTTCAAATTTATAATAATTGGGCTTCAGTGGTTTTTGGAACTTCTAGTTTTAGTCAACCCAGTTAAAGCCTCATAGTTTACTCATGCATCCAAGACATCTCATAGGCCTATAGGCAGTTGAACCCCTTTTTGGTAGCAGTTGGCTTCCCTCTTTCCATTTCATAAATGCTTGTCACATCCATAACAATTTCTTCCTTTTATTCTTCCTTCTTGTTCTTCCATATTCTATTTGTCTTTTCTTCTTCTCAAATTGTCATACGTTTTGCAAAAGAATGTCTCGTTGAATGATTCTTTTCGTTCATTCTTCCTTCAGTCGTGAGCATCTCAACCTTGTTTCTATAAAGTACCATCTTGTTGATGGGGATGGTGCCACTCTTCCTACTCCCAATGTAGTTATCAATCGCCCTCCATTATGTAAGGTTGGTTTCTATCTTTACTACTTCAAAGAGGGTATTTATATGGACCCTTCTTCGGTTTTTGTCTCGATTATTGAAGCCTATAAGATTCATACTTGTCAACTAAAACCTAATTCGATTTCAAAGGTTATCTGCTTTAAACTGCTCTACCACGATTCTTTTTTTCCTACTATTGCTTTGTTCCGGTACTTTTTCCGTATTTGTAGTAATGGGGCTTGGTATTGTTTTTATCAAGGGATGAAGTTTTTGTTGGAATTGGTGTCTAAGCCCATAACTACAACTAGGATGTACTTGACCCGATAGTAGCATGGTCCTTTTGGGTTGCCATCACCAGTGCAATTGATAGGATGGACGTTTTGATAATAATGTTATTTATGGTTTATTAATATATTATAAGTATAATATATTAATATGAAACTATTTAATTAGTATTGATCAAGAATTAATTTGGAATTAATTTTATGGTCAAAAGAGACTAATTAAATATATGGGGATTGAGTATGTAAATCATTGATTCTTGTAGTGTGGGCCAATGATCCATGATTATTTAGATGGGCTAAAATAATAAGTTAAGCCATGGATAGTCCATGGCAGTTAAACCCATGGAGCATAAGAATTTGAAAAGTCATGGAGCATTAGGGTTTACAAAGTGTAACCCTAGCATTTGCCACAATATAAATAGAACTCTCATGAGCCAAAATTGGTTACACCATCTCTTTGAGATAAGTAACTTACTCTCTTAAGCCTCCTCTTGCATATTGGTGTTTGTGAACCATTAGAGGTATCACACTTGAGGTGCTCAAGCTTTAAAAGATCAAGAATTCTACCATACTCAAGTGGTAAGCATCCAAACTAAGTTTTATATTATATAGCTTCAATTGTATGCTAGCTAGGATGAATGCTTTGGAAAAAAATATGCATGTATAATTAGAGAATACATAGATCCAAAGAATTTAGGGTTGCATGTGCATCATAGGAGTGTTATAGTGCTGAAAAGCCAACAGTGGTATCAAATCCTAGGATTGTTTTCTATTATATTTGATGCTTACTAGTTTTTCAAAGCTGAAAAAGTAGAAATTTTCTCCTCTGAATTGTGAACTCGCCGAGTCCATGAACACTCTCGACGAGTCCACTCAGTAGCAGAGCAACTCGCTGAGTCCAGTTCATGCACTCGATGAGTTGAAGGCTCTGTTTGCAGAATTTCGAGTTTCTTGGCCTGGTTTGGATTGGGAACACTACTACAAACTGTTTTAAATCACCGGAAGTATGTTTTTTATGATATGGTAGTGCTTGTACTCATCCAACCACAAGATAATTGTCAAAGTTTTAAAATATTTGTTCTTTTTTATGATAAACATAGTTGGTTTCAAATTGTTGACTTGAAATTATCTTGCCTATGAGTTTAGTTAGATCATAGATTATGTTAAAATTTTAGTTGTTAGAAAACTGTTCTAGGTGAATTTTAATGACCTCCATAAATTGTCCTAAAGTTATGGAAAATGAAAGGTCTCATACATCAATTAAACTCATATGTTATGAATGTGAAGACTTTTGACAAGTTTCAAAACTTTAATTCCAAACTCTAGAGTTTTAAAAGTTAAAATTCAACCTTTATACTTTATAATATTATAAGTTTAACAATATATATATATATATATATATATATATATATATATATATATATATATATATATATATATATATATGTATATATATATATATGTATGTATGTATGTATGTATAAGACTAGTCAGTCTTTCCGTAAGTATGCCTCATTCACGAAGACAGTCTATAATGGGGGTATAAAGTTACTACCTATAAAATGGTTTTATGGGTGTCCACTCTCACCCACCGCTTCCTTAACTAGTGGAGGATCATTATCCGAACAGGTAGAATAGGACACGAATTTTCCCTCATTAAAAGTATAATGATAAATATAAAGTAAATAAACTTTTATTAAATTCCCAATCTTAGCTACTTTAGGAAAATGTGAAAATGGTGCTAATCCATGAAATTACACTTTGCACCTTGTTAAGTCGTTAGTGGAGCGTGTGTGGTTAACCGGCACACTAATATGGGATTCATAATGTGTGGCAAAGGGTAGCTTGGTGTTAATCATATATCAATGGAGCGCGTCTGGTTAACCGGCACATTGATTAGGAGATTGTAACATTAGGTGTACCAAGTTACTTTGTGTGGTTATTTGCACCTTGTTTGTGATCCTCGACATCCCAGTCACAAAATTGATGGGCACAATCAAGATTTAAACAAGCCATTGAAAATTTCAATGAATCTTAAAGATCTATTAATTTCAAACCAATTAAAATTTAATAATCTATTTCATTTTTCATGGTGGAAATTGGTAAATCGTCATTTACCTACCTTCACATATTTTGCAATTGGATTACGGATTTCCTCTTCGTAATTGCAGAATATTGTGTTTGGTCCCAGACTTAATATTTCATTTTGGTGTAATATTAAAGATTCTCATATAATCTAAACTTTGTTCTTATTCTTTTTCAGATGTCTATCCCAAACAAGGCTTCCAACCCAATCCATTTAGGCTCTTTATCCCTCATGAACCCATGTAGGAAGGTCATTTTCGATGGCTCGAACTTCAATGAGTGGATTCCAAACATCCGAATGGCTATTATTTATGAGGATAATGAATATATCCTAGACAAAGAGCTAAAAGAGATTGATGTCACCACTGCTACTTCCGAACAAATCGTTGCACACACTACACATGAGAGGGATGCGATAAAGGTGTCGTGTCTAATGATTGCAACCATGACTGTTGAGCTATAGAAGTCATATGAGGACTACTATCCCTATCAAATATATCATGATTTCATGGAAAGATACCATCAAAGTGCTCGGCAGGAGAGGTATGAGATCATTTCCTCCATGATCACAACCAAAATGAAGGATGGTGAACTCATCACGGCCCACTTGCAAAATATGCAGAGATATGTAGACCGCTTGCTAAATTGACACTACTAGAAAAGCAGGCTTTTACGATGCGCAATGTGTGTCATAAAACGCTCAGACGACTCACAAATGCATGTCAAGGCAGAACCTTTCATAATGAGAGACAACGCGCTTTTACGCGTCGTCTATTTACGACGTGCATTTAAGATGCGCATTTATGATACGCATTTATGACGCTCAGTTATGACACGCAATGTGTCTAAAGGAAGGCCCTATCATAAAGGAATACGACACGCATTTGTGTGTCGTAACCTTACGACGTGTATGTTTATAACACACAATGTGTATCAAGGAAGCCCCTGTCATAAAGGAAGACAACATGCATTTTTGCATGTCATAATTTTAACTGTTTTCAAAATTATATATTTTTGATAGATTTACTAATTTCCAAATTAAATAACACATATTAAAAGTCTCATAATAAAAAATAAAATACCATAAACAATAAAGATAATTCATTGCATTAATATGGCAAATACAGATAATCATTCCAATAGTAAGTAAATGTAACACATTGCTAATATTGCATAATATTTATTATAGAAAACAAAACATGTACAACATTAAAAGAAACCCATGACTAAATTCTCCTTTGATAATTTCCTTTCTAAGAGAATAACCTGAATGCAGGAACTTTGAGAGGCAGCAAGGCATCGAAGGAGGTTGCTAGAGCTATCAGAACATGTACAGGGCAAATCGGTAACTTAACATGCAATAGTTGAGTGATTAAACAAATATAAACAATGATTGGATAACATCAAGTGAGAAAAAGTAATTACATTGAATGAAAATGCAGTATAAAAATATGTATTGCTTGAATTATGTTATACTAAATCAATATGAACCTTTTGCTGATGAGAATGCTTTTGGCAAAAAGACTTAACTCTATCAAGAGCTTCTTCAAGAGAAGATGGGACTGCAGCAAAAGTTACACGAATCCAATTTTTCAAACCTACAGTAAGTCCTGCAAAACCCAAAAATTATTTACCATTAAATTTAAACCAAAATGCCTAAACCCTTACCATAACAGCCATAGCTCCTTGTGGTTTGTCTGGGCATGTCAAACAAGGGATTTCTTGAATTTTTCTAAAACAAATATCTAAAGTGTTCTTCAGTATGTTAAGAGTACTTGTAAAGAGCACTTCTTTCATATCCTCAAGGATCTGAGGAACAGCTGCCTGAAACCTTAAAAATGTTTTTTTTAATCTTTTTTAAACATAGAAAACTTATGAAAAGGGAAGTTAGGGGACAACTTAAGGTGCACCATGTTGAAGTTACATAAAGCATTAAATCTAGAAAGAAATATAAAAGAAGCACCTGAATAAAGGTTGTTGGACCACCACATATATCAAAGTACTTCTTTAGGCACTCAATGTTTTGAAAAAACAAGAAAGATTATTTTACAACATAAAATATTTGTAATATAAAAAAAAAGTGTTAAGAACCTTAGAATTCTTGAAGATGCCATTAGGATCAGTTGTAACAAACCACCTTAGCCTCCAACCTGGCACTATCCATCTTTTTGACAAATAGGTTGAAATTATAATATGAATATATATATATATATATATATATATATATATATATATATATATATATGTGTGTGTGTGTGTGTGTGTGTTGGATATTATTCCTTTTATATATCAGCTCAGATACCGATTTGTTGGAAATATAACAATCTGATCACCACAACAAAAGGCTCGGTTACCAGTTACTGTGTGACAGATATATCAGTTTAAGATATATATATATATATATATATATATATATATATATATATATATATATATATATATATATAAAGAATAATAATTGCGGAATAAGTATAAATATGAAAGCTGTAAATGACTGAATGCTATAATAATATAAATGACTGTATTTAAATGACGTAAAGCTATAAATACTATAAATGACTGTATTTAAATGACATAAAGCTATAAATAATATAAATGACTATATTTAAATGACATAAAGCTATAATAAAGTATATAAATATATAGATATATATCAAGTAGGTTCGTCAATAAATTGACTGAACTGGACTCATGGAGCGACTGGTCGATATTTGTTCTTTGAATGGACTGGTCGATATTGGGACTCTTGGAGCGACTGGTCGATATTTGTTCAAAGATAAATCCGGCATTGGATAAGTAACAAAAAGTTCATTTAAAGCTCGATTTTATGTAAAACAAGTGCTTACAAAAGGGTACAAAATACATGGGTTTATGTATCTGTATTTGAGGTATTTTTGGGTAAAAACATGCACACGGGTCGTGTAAGATAAGGCACAAGTGACACGGGTCGTGTAGGAGGGTTTTGTAGGGTTTTCTTGATGAATGATGCTGACACGGGGCGTGTTGATTTAGCCTTGCTGAACACGGGGCGTGTTGAGGTTCAGAAGTATGAAGAAGGCAATCAGAGGGCAACACGAGGCGTGTTGATTTTGCCTTGGTTTTTAACACGGGGCGTGTTTGTGTCAGAGTCAATTTCGGGACTTTTGTGATTTGAAGGTAAGTTTTGTTTATGATGTTTTGGCTAGGGTAATGGTGTTATGGTGTTTTGAGGATGTTTTCAAGGTTGTTTAGAGGTTGAAAAGAGGTTGATATAAGGTGGTAAAGGTGGTGAAATTTCTTATGAAGATGATGATGAATAGTGATGGGTTTTGTGGTTGATCTTGATGCAGAAGGTTTTGGGTTTTTTCATGGTTGTGTTTTGGTATTTTGATGTAAAGAAAGTGTTTGGTGGTGTATGATGTGATGATCAAAGGTGGTGAAGATGAAAAACCTTTAGTTTCAATGAAGATGAAGATGGTTGATGGTGTTCTTCATTTCATTGTTGATGATCTTGGTGTTCTTCACTTAGCTTCTTGTTTGATCTTGGTGTTCTTCATTTAGCTCCAGGGATGAAGATTGAGAGGGTGTAGTTTTACAAAGGAAAAACTCACTATATATTATCTATCTCTCTTTTTCTCTTCTATTATCTCTAACAACAAACATACACTACATACACATGTATATATATGAGAAACAAATATCTTGTAGTAGTGCACTTGAGTTTAAGTTGAAAGATGATGTAGAGGCTGCAAGTTGATGTAGTAGTAGGAGCAAACAACGTGGGAAGGGTTTGGCTTCTTTATCTTTGACTTTTGTTGACTTCTTCTTTGTTTGACTATTCAAAATATATAAAACATATATATAATACATATATACATATATAATACATACATATGTATATAATACATACATACATATATATATATATATATATATATATATTGTTGACACTGTTTAGTCACACATATGTGTTTTCGTCATTCGCGTGTTTTCGTATTTTCCGTTTTATCACGCATTCATGCAACCTGAAATAACTGATAATATTTGTTAGATTGTATAAAAACAGTTCATCTTATTTCAGTTATGGTCACATACAAGGTTACATAAGAACATTTTTCAACAATTTCCCCCTATGTGATCATTGCTGAAATAAGGACAGGTATGATATAATCATATTGACAGTTTAACTTTTGAAGATTCGAGATAAAAGATTTGTCAATGGATAAGATATATATAAAACCATAGCAATTGATTTGAAAGTTTGTGACTTGGTTTAACATATCTTATGTAAAAGATTTTCAGAAATTTTTTTTCGAATCAAAGTCTCGGGTTCGGTTATCAAAGGGTAGCCATATATGTATCTAAAGAAATTTCTTAAGATTTTATAGCATTATTAATGATGACAAGTGGTCTAACAGGTCGATTCAGATGAACGCTCATAGGTATAGCTCACACTTCACTTGGATGTTTGGTTGTTCTGGCAGCAGAACAAGTTAATGATCACTAAAAACGAGTGATATCTCTCTCTGACGACTCACACTCATATTGGAGGTGTTCAACTATGCTTTTCCCGAAAGGTCACTTAGTCTCGTTATTTAGATAATCAATCACATAAGACTGGTTTCGGCATTACTCAGTGGGTTTCTTCATTCATACCATTTAAGTTCACTCTCTCTCCGTCGGGAAATACATGTAGAGGGGTTTAGCAATTTTCATAGTGCAGTTTGCAACTAAGAATCTTCATTGATGAAGGCTACAGTATCCCGAGAAATCCATTGTTGTTGCAGCCTTTTCTTGGATGGTATCTTTTTTGTTGATCAATATCTATTTGTTGTAAAAGGATATTTTGTTTTAGCATCGAGAATTTGCTACATTTGAGAAAATTGGGATTTTTGAGAGTATCTATCTTGCGGGATTAAGATATCCCTTTTTGTGAAAAATGGTTAAAAACAGATGATTAGATTTGATGTTTGCTTTGAAATTACCATTTGGTTGAACTTTGTTTGAAAATACCAAATGTAGAGTTTTTGTTTTGTTAGGTATTTCTTCGGTGAATGATTTGGCTTTCTTGTTGATTCTTCTTTATCTTGTTTCGTCTTTGATGATTAGATTTGGATAGATCTTTGGTTTTATTTGATAAGTGATTGTTGAAATCCTTTTTGTTTCGTCTTTTCTTGTTGATGGATCACGGGATCTCAAGACTTCATTTTTGGTTGGCTTATATCTAGGTAGGGATTAGTGGCATAAAAGACAGTTTGTCTAGTATGTAAGAAATGAATGTATCGTCCCTGGTCATTTTGATATCTAAGCAAAAATGAGACCGTGACAAGGTATAATCGGATATAACTTATAAGCAATAGTGACACACCTAGGCTCACAAGAAATGAATTCCACAATGATTCAGATTGATGAGGCACAAATTCTCACATGGGTTTTTGTTTTCATCTGAACCTCCTAACCTTATGTCCTTTTTTAAAATCATCAATAATGAAATAAAATTGAAGGAAATAAAGTTATGTACATTATGAAAAGTAGGAGATTTGAACCTTCACTCCAATTGAGAATCAATATGACTTAAAATCTTCATCGAGCATAAGCATCTGAAAATTAAGTCAAAAGACGATTAATCACAAGGTTCTATAAAAGCTTATTACGGCAAGTCTTTTATTATATTTTTGAAATTTTGTTTTTCTGAATGTTTTTGGAAATATTTTTTATTTCAATGTTTTTGGTTTTTTTTTTTTTTGAAAAGAAAGCAGTTTTCAAATGTTTTTGAATTTTCTTTTTGAATGAAAGTAAACACACTTTTATACAAACAAAAAGTAAAATTTAAGGATGGATGTTATCTGGATTTAACATTCCTAGACGGCCTAGGAAGTATTGAAACTTCGTTTCATCGAGAGCCTTAGTGAAGACATCGGCAATTTGATCTTCGAAGTTGATGAAGTGTAGTTCGATATGACACTTTTGAATGTTGTCTTTGATAAAGTGATATCGAATATCGATGTGCTTTGTCATGGAATGGTGAACGGGATTGTGAGAAATGGCAATTGCACTGGTTCAGTCACAAAATATGGGAATTTGTGAGATTTTGAAGCCATAGTCACGCAGTTGAGTTTGCATCCATATGACTTGTGAACAACAGCTGGCGGCCGCGACGTATTCAGCTTCTGCTATTGATGTGGACACACAAGTCTGTTTCTTTGAAGTCCAACTCACTACTCTACCTCCTAGGAATTGACAGCTACCAGATGTACTCTTCCTATCTAGCTTGCATCCTCCGTAGTCTGAGTCGGTGAAAGCGTTCAGCTGAAAATCGGATTTAGCTGGATACCAAAGGCCAAGTTTAAGAGTGCCTTTAAGGTATTTGAAGATGCGTTTCACAGCAACTACATGGGATTCCATAGGATTTGCTTGGTATCTAGCACAAACACATGTAGAAAACATGATGTCAGGTCTGCTGGCAATGAGGTACAAGAGTGATCCGATCATTTCACGATATCTTTTCTGGTCAACGGGTTTGCCATTTAAGTCTGCATCAATTTTGTATCCCAAGGCCATTGGGGTTTTTGCGGTATTGGATTTGTCCATTGAAAAGCGAGTGAGTAGGCTTTTGATATAATTCTCTTATTTGATGAAAATGCCATCAGTTGACTGTTTGATTTGAAGTCCGAGAAAAGTAGTCATCTCCCCAATCATGCTCATTTCAAATTTGCTCTTCATTAGATCTGCAAACTTAACACTTAAAGATTCATCAGTAGAACCGAAAATAATGTCATCAACATATATTTGTACGATTAACAGATGTTTATTAAAGATTTTACGAAAGAGGGTTTGATCAATTGAACCTCTTTTAAAACCTGATTCTTCAAGAAAGGTTGACAACGTGGCATACCAAGCTCGAGGTGCTTGTTTCAAGCCATATACAGTTTTTTGAAATTTAAAGCTGTGATCTGGAAATTTGGGATCTTCGAAACCTAGTGGTTGTTGGATGTATACTTCGCGATCTATCTCTCCATGTAGGAATGCACATTTAACATCCATTTGGAATACTTTGAAATTCTTATGTGCAGCACATGCAAGAAAGATGCGAATTGCTTCAATTCGGGCAACTGGAGCATATGTTTCATCGTAGTCGATTCCCTCTTGTTGTGAATATCCTTTGACTACAAGACGTGCCTTGTTTCGACAAATGATTCCTTGATCGTCAGTCTTATTTCTGTATACCCATCTTGAACCTATAACAGTAACATCGGGTGGAGTAGGAACAAGATTCCATACGTCATTTCTTTCAAATTCTGCTAGCTCTTCTTGCATAGCTTTTACCCAATCTGGATCTTTTATAGCAGAATGTATGGTTTTGGGTTCAGTCGTGCATAACAAGGCTCCAAATAAACATTCATTTGTGGATGCGCCTCTTTTCTGAATGCCTAAGTTGGGATCTCTGATGATTTGGTTTGTTGGATGATTTCTGGTCCACTTTATTAAGCGATTCTCTTCCGCTATAATAATTGGAGTATCAGTATCCCATTGTTCTTCTCCGGGTGTTTCATCTTGGAATAGGTTTGAAGGTTCCCCCATAAATGATCCATCGGGATTGTTTTGGCTATTTGGGGATGGGGTGTTTAAAGGAGGATTTGGTGTTTGCTCCAAAGAGGAAGTATGTGTTGGTGGTTCCCCCTCGAATTGATTTGCATCATTTTGGTTTGTTTGTGGAACTACTTCACTGGGTGTTCCTGTAGGGTCAATTAAAGTAGTTAGAAGTTCAGAATTGTAAGCGGTTTTTGGTTGTTCAAAAAGCAAATCAAGATCGATTTCAATGTCTATGTCAGGAGAAGGTGTTTGTTGAATTGGATTTTGAAAAATATTTTCAATCATTTTTGAACCAAAATGTTCACGATCCAATTTCCTAACATAAAATTCATCGAAATGAACATCGGTACTTTCTTCAATTACTCTAGTACGTTTATTTAGTACTCGATAAGCAGCTGAAGAAAAAGAGTAACCAAGGAAAATTCCTTCGTCCGACCTTGATTCAAATTTTGAAAGGTGATCTTTATTATTTTTTACAAAGCATCGACAATCGAAAATATGAAAAAATTTGATGTTTGGTTTTCGGTTGTTAATGACTTCATATGGTGTTTTATGAAGATGTTTATGGATTATGGAACGATTTTGAGTATAGCAAGTTGTGGCTATTGCTTCTGCCCAGAAGTATTGTGGCAGATCAGCGAAGATAAGCATTGATCTTGCAGCTTCACATAGAGTTCGGTTCCTTCTTTCAACAACAACATTCTGTTGTGGAGTGTATGGGGCTGAGAAGTTGTGTTCAATTCCTTTTTCTTTGAGAAATGAATCTAGAGTATTGTTTTTGAACTCTAAACCATTATCACTTCGGATTCTTCGAACAGGTCGTTTCAGCTTCAGCTCGATTTGTTTGATGAAGTTGATCATGTCTTCAGGTGCTTCTGATTTTAGTCTTAAGAAAACGACCCAAGTAAAGCGCTAGAAACCATCAACAACAACAAGAATGTACTTCTTCCCTTGTGTGGTTTGGGTTTTGGCAGGGCCACAAAGGTCTATGTGCAACAACTCTAGTGGTTCAGATACGCTAGATTCTGATATGCTTTTGTGAGTGGATTTGGAAAGTTTTCCTTTTTCACATGCGGCACAAAGAGTTTCATTATCAATCTTCAGAAGTGGTAGCCCTCGAACAAGATCATCACCGATTAATTTGTTGATGTACCCAAAGTTTAGATGGGAAAGGCGGTGATGCCATAACCAACTAATATCTGATGGGGCTTTAGATAGCAGACATATATCGGGTTTACCATAGATAAGATCCATGTCAAGTGGATACATATTTCCGACACGGTCAGAATCAAGTATAACATCTTTGGTTTTGGCGTCCATGATCAAGCTTCTTTGTTTGGTGAAAAGAACTTCAAGATTGTTATCACACAGTTGAGAAACACTGATGAGGTTGTGTTTCAGGTCATCGACGAAGGCAACTTTCTTTATGGTAAAATTACCATTTGTTATGTTTCCATAACCTTTGATTTTTGCTTTCATGTTGTTGCCGAAGGTAACATCTTGATTGGTTTGTATAGGTTTGAAGTCACGTAAGTAGTTCCGGTTTCCTGTCATATGCTTGGAGCAACCACTATCAATATACCATGTATCATCATTGGGTTCTCCAGCATTAAGTACCTGCAATCAGACAAAAAGTTTAGGTACCCAAATCTGAATGGGTCCTGGTTTGTCAATTGTTATTTTGGGTGCTTTTCTTAATGAATTTCTTTTATCATTTGACTTCACATTATTGTAATGGTTTGGTTTATGATGATGGAATGGTTGAGGTTTGATTTGATCTATCAATTTAACCCAAAATGTGATTTGTTTTTGAAAACCAGTGGATTGATAAGATCTGTGATTTGGTGAAATATATCCTAGATGTGAAGGTTTGTTTGAAAAGTTTTCTTCATATATGGGATGTGATGGGCGATTTTGAAAAGCTTTTTGATGATGATGGTTTGAAACTTTCTGATGTGATGGTTTTTGAAAGTTCCTTGAATGATTAAAAGTAATATCTTGAAAGCGGTTTTCAAAAGGTTTTTGAAAAGATTTTGGTTTTTGTTTGGAAACCTGTTTATGAGGTATGACGTAGGGTTTAACTGGTTTCTTTGTTTGTTTTTCAAAAATGTTTGGCTTGATTTGTGGGGTTTTGGTGACTTGAATGGATTTTTTGCTTGTTTGTTGTTTCTTGGAGTATTTTTGTCCCAGACTAGTTTTTCCAACAATTGATGAAGTCATTGTAGGAAAAGCAGTTGGTATAGAAGTACTACCATCCTCATAAGAGGAATTCTCTCCATTCAAAAAGTTTTTGAGTTTAGTGGTTCCATCGGTATGTTTGATTTGGTGAGTTAAAGAACTTGCAGAGTCTGTTTCAGAATGTACAACTCTTTTGAAAGACTTTTTGGAAACACTGAAAGTAGTATCATCTGGACTATAGTTGATAACTGTTTCGTCATCTGAATCTTCCTCATTAACAGATGTGAAAAGATTAGGTAGAGTAGATTCAGAGTTTTCACAATTTGTCATGTTTTCCTGTTTTGCTTGTTCAATTTCAAAGGATTCTCTTTTAATTCCTGGTCTATAATTCGTATCAATTTTGCCAGTTCCTAAGGTGTTTGCCTTGGTGAAAATATCATCACTTAGTTTTCTAGCAACTTTGATAGAATCCATATTCCATATCAGTCTTTTATTCTCGGTTTCAAGAGAATTGATTTGTTTTAAAGAATCAGTCAAATTTTCATTTAAAACATTGTATTTGTCAGTTGATTCTTGAAAGTCTTGTTTCAACTGAAGGATTTCCATTTCTAAAACATCTTTTATTTCAGAAGAAATGACTGACTGATTTTTTAGTTCCAAATCCCTTTTCTGAATTAGGGTCTGATTTAATTGTTCCAAGACGTGATTATAATCTTCTGATTTTATTTCAACGTCTCTTTCCAATTTGCTTTTCGTTCTTGTTGATTCTCCAAATTTGAGTTGCAAGGTTTGTAACTCAGATTTGCAAATATCATAATTGACCATTGTGTCATGATATGTTTTGAGATCAGCTTCCAGACTAGTCTCAATTTTGGTTATGTGGGACTCAAAAATAGTTTTGGAAAAACCAAGTTCAGAGATCATAGACCATACCTGTTCTATGATGTTGGGAGCTCTTAAACGTATTTCAACACCAGCTACAAAGCAGAAGTTTGATTGTGTTGGTTCATGTTCAGCTTCGTCATCAGAAGTTGGCCAGTATTCCACACTTGGTTCATGGATTGCCATCAATGCTCTTTGCTTTTCTTGGTTTTCCAGTTTCTTCAATTCATCGGCTCTTTGAGCATAGTATGCTGAGTCTTTGATTTTGGTTTTGTTTTTGGCTCGACATTCTCTAGCATAGTGATTTGTTCCTTTGCAGTTGTGAAAAATGATCACTTCTTCATCACTATCATCCTTTTGACTTTTAATCGGAAGTCTTTCAGGTGTTTGAGTTTGGGCTTGTTGGGAAGGTTGAGAATGGTTTTGTTGGAATCCAAAATTTTGGTTGTTTTGAAAACCATTGTTTTGATTGTTGTAACCTTGATTTTGGAAACCTCTGTTTTGATTTTGAAAACTGTTGTTTGGATTGTCATTATGACCTGAGTTGGGATCGTTTTGAAATCCCTAGTTTTGAAAACCTTGGTTTGAGTTATTTTGGAAAGAAGGTCTTTGAGAATTTTATCCAAAGTAAGGTCTAGGTTGAAAACCTGAGTTGTTTTGACCAAAAGATGGTCTTGGTTGAAAACTTGAGTTATTTTCTCCAAAAGATGGTCTTGGTTGAAAATTTGGTCTAAAATTTGATTGACCATGATTTGGGATAAATCTCTGGTGATTTGTGTTTGCAACCAACGCACACAGTTGTTGATAATCTGCTTCATCATTTGAATCAGACTGGAAGGCTTGGTTTTGAAAAGATGTAGTTTGATTAAAATAATTAAAGTTTTGATCATTGAAAGGTGTTTGGTTTTGAGAAGTTGTGGACACAAGTGCAAGTGGTCCTCCAAAAGCTGCAGTGGTTGGTGGGTCAATCGAGGATTCATACGATTGAAGTTCTCCATACAAGTTGTACAAAGTTTCAGTATGAATAGCTGGATTTCCCTGAATAATGAGTTTAACCATTTTCTAGCTTTCGAAAAGATTGTTTAAAAACTTGAGATTTATCTCGTGTTGTGTCTTTTTGATACCCAAATTGTTCATTTTAACCATAATCAAATTGAACCTATCATGAGCATCATGGATGGTTTCTGATGAAAGCGTTTTGAAATTATCGAATTCATTCAAAACAGATGTTCTTTTGTTTCCGATGATTCTTTTATTTCCACAAAAACGATTTTTCAAATTCTCCCAAGTTTGATTTGCGGTTAACAGTATAATGCCATCCATTTGACTTAGAATACTGTGAGGTATTCCAGAAACAAGTTCCTTTTTGGCTTGGAGTTCCAACTTTTTTGTAATTTCAGCTTGAGTGGCTTGATTTGTAGCAAGAGTAGCCATATTTTCTGGAGTAACAAATGTTCCTTCTACACACTTCCAGACATCTTCATTTATAGCATTAAGATGAAGATTCATACGGCCAACCCACAAATTATACTCTTTAGGAATAAGTATGGGTGCCCGTGAACCAGATCCTAAGCTATTTGCAATGGAGATAGAGTTCATGTTGGAGTAATTTGCCAAAGACATTTTTTTTGAAAGGATTTTTAACAAGTGATATTAAAATGAAATTTTTAAAGAAAAGCTTATGGAAGGTTTATAAACGCTATAACCAAAAGTTTTTCGACAAAAATTTCAAGGTAAATCACACAAGCTCTGATACCAATTGTTGGATATTATTCCTTTTATATATCAGCTCCGATATCGATTTGTTGGAAATATAACAATCTAATCACCACAACAAAAGGCTCGGTTACCAGTTACTGTGTGACAGATATATCAGTTTAAGATATAAGATATATATATATATATATATATATATATATATATATATATATATATATATATATATATATATATATATATATAAAGAATAATAATTGTGGAATAAGTATAAATATGAAAGCTGTAAATGACTGAAAGCTATAATAATATAAATGACTGTATTTAATTGACGTAAAGCTATAAATAATATAAATGACTGTATTTAAATGACATAAAGCTATAAATAATATAAATGACTATATTTAAATGACATAAAGCTATAATAAAGTATATAAATATATAGATATATATCAAGTAGGTTCGTCAATAAATTGACTGAACTGGACTCATGGAGCGACTGGTCGATATTTGTTCTTTGAATGGACTGGTCGATATTGGGACTCTTGGAGCGACTGGTCGATATATGTTCAAAGATCAATCCGGCATTGGATAAGTAACAAAAAGTTCATTTAAAGCTCGATTTTATGTAAAACAAGTGTTTACAAAAGGGTACAAAATACATGGGTTTACATATTTGTATTTGAGGTATTTTTAGGTAAAAAAATGCACACGGATCGTGTAAGATAAGGCACAATTGACACGGGTCGTGTAGGAGGGTTTTGGAGGGTTTTCTTGATGAATGATGCTGACACGGGGCGTGTTGATTTAGCCTTGCTGAACACGGGGCGTGTTGAGGTTCAGAAGTATGAAAAAGGCAATCAAAGGCCAACACGGGGCGTGTTGATTTTTCCTTGGTTTTTAACACGGGGCGTGTTCGTGTCAGAGTCAATTTCGGGATTTTTGTGATTTGAAGGTAAGTTTTTTTTGTGATGTTTGGGCTAGGGTAATGGTGTTATGGTGTTTTGAGGATGTTTTCAAGGTTGTTTAGAGGTTGAAAAGAGGTTGATATAAGGTGGTAAAGGTGGTGAATTTTCTTATGAAGATGATGATGAATAGTGATGGGTTTTGTGGTTGATCTTGATGCAGAAGGTTTTGGGTTGTTTCATGGTTGTGTTTTGGTGTTTTGATGTAAGGAAAGTGTTTGGTGGTCTATGATGTGATGATCAAAGGTGGTGGAGATGAAAAACCTTTAGTTTCAATGAAGAAGATGAAGATGGTTGATGGTGTTCTTCATTTCATTGTTGATGATCTTGGTGTTCTTCACTTAGCTTCATGTTTGATCTTGGTGTTCTTCATTTAGCTCCAGGGATGAAGATTGAGAGGGTGTAGTTTTACAAAGGAAAAACTCACTATATATTATCTATCTCTCTTTTTCTCTTCTATTATCTCTAACAACAAACACAGACTACATACACATGTATATATATGAGAAACAAATATCTTGTAGTACTGCACTTGAGTGTAAGTTGAAAGATGATGTAGAGGCTGCAGGTTGATGTAGTAGTAGGAGAAAAAAACATGGGAAGGGTTTGGCTTCTTCATCTTTGACTTTTGTTGACTTCTTCTTTGTTTGACTATTCAACATATATACAACATATATATAATACATATATACATATATAATACATACATATGTATATAATGCATATATATATATATATATATATATATATATATATATATATATATATATATATATATATATATATATATATTGTTGAAACTGTTTAGTCACACATATGTGTTTTCGTCATTCGCGTGTTTTCGTATTTTCCGTTTTATCACGCATTCATGCAACCTGAAATAACTGATAATATTTGTTAGATTGTATAAAAACAGTTCATCTTATTTTAGTTATGGTCACATACAAGGTTACATAAGAACATTTTTCAACAATATATATAATATGAAAATATATATACTTTTCATTTATTTTATTTTAATGACTTCAAATTTAAAATTACTGATTGTTATTATTATCTTGCTTAATTTACAGCAAAAAGTTGAATGTAATGCCACATAGCAATAAATTACCTAAAATTATGTTCAAGTTTAGTGTTTATGATAAGTATTTCAGTCAACATAGTCAAAGGGGAAACGGAGAGCAGGCTGGTAAGTGGGTGATGCCTCCGCCATCTCTTACTTCATATCTCCAGATGCCTTCTGATTCCTATGATATTTGTATCTACATGAGAACGAATGAAATGCCATAAAAAAATACCGGCCAAACCTGAACATAATTTTAGGTGCACTGAGAAAAGTCAAAGGGGTATACTACTATATTATCTAGTAGTTTGTATTAATATAAGAATATGTGTATAAATTTGTCATATATATGTGTTGATATGTTACATACTCTGTTGATGTTCTTCAAAATTCATAGACCATATACGTATGTAACATCAAGAAAAATGAAATTATGCGTTTATGTATTTGAAATATAGAAAAAAGGGACATCAAGGTTCACCTGTAAAACATTTGGCAAGTTTAGCTTTTGACCAAGCTGGGTAGCAATTGTTGACTTTCCAATACATGTTGTGCCACATACAAGAATAACTAATGGTACTCGATGATGGTGAAATCTACAAAAGGTATAAATACAGAAGAAAGATTTAATTACTAAATTAAGAATTTATAAATGGGGACAAAAGGGGAGTTGGGAAATACCTTGTCATCATCTTGTAATGATTTCTATATTCTTTCCCATAGCCCGGCCTTTCCATGAGCCGCAATCAAAGTCATAGTTATAGTTATGCATTTAATTTGCAAGTGGCATATTGTAAAAACTCATAGTGGCTAAAATGGAGATAACAGGGATAGATATATATACCTTAAACAAACTAGCTTCCAGATCAGATTGAGAGCTGTAAAAAACTAATATATGAGATTTAAAGAGACATATGTTAAGGTAGTATTTGGAGGATGTAATATGATGACCTCCATGTCTAGAAGGCTATTATCTATGAGCAGCTTCTTGAGTTCAATCTGAAAATTTAAAGAAACTGAATCTTTATTCACCATATTGATATTATTAGCCTTGGAGGTCTTGCTTTTCCTTTCTTAACAAATATCCCCTCCATCTCAGCTACAAAGCTACCAATTTGAGATTACAGATTTGACACCTAACCAATAATAAGTGTCACAGCCGGATTTTCAGGTATCATGTATGTTTATGATTTTTGGTGTTCTGAGAGGGGACTCGGCGATTTGGAGCTCAGACTCGCCGAGTAGGATCACGGAACTAGTCGCGGGATCGCGCCTGGACTCGGCGAGTCCAGGATATGGACTCGGCGAGTCCGCGCTGTGTTATGAAACCCTAATTTCTCGGGTTTGGGACCTATTTAAAGAGCCTTATGGTCGTCACTTGTGCTCACCAGTCCCATGAGTGAAACCCTAATCGAGTGTGAGCGTTTGCAGCAAAGGAGGAGGCCATTATTGATCTTGGAGGTGTCATTTTTGCAAGGAAAGAGAGAACTAGCTAAGGGAAAGCAAGTGGAGCCACTTCTGAGAGTTTGGAGTCCAGAGCATCACTATTGTGGTAATAATTTCGAGCTATCTTCTTCCTCGTTGATGTTTATGTTGATTTAGGGTTTGTTGAACCCTCTTGTGGCATGATCTAGTGCCCCCTTGGTCCCTTATCTGGTTTAAACCATAGATCTGGACCCTTGGAGGTCCAGAGTGTGCCTTTGCCCAAGCTTTTTGGGAATCAATGGAGGTTTTGGATTGGAATCCTTATGCCTTAGGTCAAAATTCTATTTATGAGCCATAGGGTGTGTTATGGACACCAAGCTAGGAGCTTTACGTGATGAATTAGTCTAGGGAGGCCAGATCTATAGATTGTGGAAGCAGATCTGACCTTAGAAGCAAGATGGAATAGTTGGATGGCATGGACTCGCCGAGTCCGACGAACAGACTCAGCGAGTAGTTTGAAGATTCCCTTGGGTTCGCTCAGTGAGTGGTCCAGTCGAGTCATAGGTTGACTCAGTGAGTCAGGGTGAGTTAGAGAGGGACGACAGGTGGACTGAGTCGAATTGGGACTCGCCGAGTTGTTCTTGAGACTCGGCGAGTTGAGTCGGGGTGGCCCCGCGATTCTTCCAGATGGAACTCGTCGAGTCAGGGGGAGTACTCGACGTATAGAATGGGAATTCTAGAGAGTTGGTGAAAACATCTAGACTCATCGAGTCGCCATAGCGCACTCGCCGAGTCCGGTCAAAGTTGACCGTTGACCGTTGACCGTTGACCAGAGTTGACCTGTGTTAACTTCTTAGGGATAGTCAACCTTAGAAATATAAAGTGTTAATTAGAGACATATGATGTTATAGGAGGATTAGAGCTTGGAGGATCGAGCACGAGGGATTTCCAGGATTCCTGAGATACCGAGATACGCGAGGTGAGTCTTCTCACTATACTTTACCTTGAGTAGGTAACCAGAGTTATGTGATAGAGTAGTTTTTTGCTATGTATGATATGTGTTGTACTGCATTATTTCTATGTGATTTATGTGGTGCATGTTTATCAGAGTTAGAACCTGAGGGTTCACAGAGTTTGGGTGCACGGACCCACAGAGTTATAGCCTCGAGTGGCTAATATGTGTTATATGTGGTATTTTGGGGAACTCACTAAGCTTTGTGCTTACAGTGTTTGATGTCATTGTTTCAGGTACTAGTGACGATCGCGGGAAGGCGTTGGCTTGATCCGTACACACACACACACACACGGAGTTTATACATTTGTGATCTTGGGATTTTGTACTGACTTGAGTTGGATAATTAATATGGTTGTTTTATGAATATTAATTGAATTATATTTTATGAAAATTTGAAAAGATTGTTTTGAAATTTACGGCGTTACAATTTGGTATCAGAGCCTTGGTTTGAGGGATTCGGGTACACCTTCGGGAGTATTTGAACTCAAACTGAGGATTTGGAAAGATATTTTCAAAAGAAAACTTAACTTTTCTAAGAGTAAAAGATTTTCTTGAAAAAAAAAACAAATTCCAGGAAGAAACGTGTGTACGATCAGTCAGTGCCCGAACGGTGAATTCCCAAAATACCTTTATATTATGTAATATTGATATTGATATGGTGTATCTGCATGCTAGAGTAGGCTAGGTATTGCTATTAGGACTAGAGTGGCCTGATTTGTGATGCCCTAGCCTAGGGAGAGGTGAGTTGCTATGAGATGCCTGAGAGTGAGTAAGTAGCAACGAGGGGCTTATGAGAGATCTATTAGAGAGTGGTCTACGCATGATAGAGTACTTGGGATTTGGGATCCGAAGAGGAAGATTTGGGGTGTGTACTGAGACGGTGTGGATAGTAGTATCGGGCCCGTACTACTGAAAGCACCGGGGCGGTGCACGGTCCAAATAAGAATCTTTGGAATACCAAGAATCAAGGAGGGATGGATTGTCGAGTGTGAGTATGCTAGAGTGAATTCTAGTTTATCGCATGTTGTATTTCAGAGGTTGATCATGGTGAGGACACGTCATATGCCGGAGGGTGCCAGAGCTAGTGATGAGGAGATTCGACAGATCATTCATGAGGAGGTGGCTGCGGTCATCAGAGCTGAGATACCACAGATGTTCGAGTCTATTAAGACCGCACTCATTGAGACATTTGACGAGCGTTACGCCGCTCTTTCTGAGGCTGCTGTTGCAGCGGCTACCGCAGCGATCGCTGCAGCGAGACCCCAGGGAGGTGATGCATCACTATTTCGGGAGTTCAGCAACACCAAACCACCAGAGTTTGATGGGACACGGGATCCGGTGGTAGCTATGAGGTGGATATCTGATATTGAGCGGTGTTTATTCACTTGCTCATCCCCTGAGCATCTGAAGGTTCGATTCGCGCTGAACCAGCTACGCTTGGGAGCGAAGGACTGGTGGAAGTTTGTGACGATGGATTTTACGCCTGCTGAGCTTTCGGCGGTGACCTGGGAGAGGTTCACTACCATGTTCTGGGATGAGTACGTTCCCCAGGTGGAGAGGGAGCGTTTGGCACAGGAGTTTC
Source organism: Lactuca saligna (assembly GCF_052625555.1). Lineage (NCBI taxonomy): Eukaryota > Viridiplantae > Streptophyta > Magnoliopsida > Asterales > Asteraceae > Lactuca > Lactuca saligna. The sequence goes on along the minus strand of NC_136421.1, from coordinate 146,652,022 downwards.
TGACCCTCAAGCAGGGTACTGAGTTAGTTACAGCGATCACGAGGATGTTCCATGAGAGGGCGATGTTCTGCCCTGAGCACGTGTCCACTGAGAAGGCACGTATGAGCCGCTACTTGAGCATTTTGAGACGGGATATTCGGGAGTTCGCCGCGAACTCCTCGTATCGGACATTTGCTGAGCTTCAGGAAAATGCCCGGAAGAGGGAGATTGAGCTTGAGACACAGGCCAGGGAGGAGGCGGAGTCTCAGGGGAGGGATCGGTGGCCGGCACAGTCTCAGCCGGCAGCCAAGCGAGCCAAGCCCGCTGATCCCAAACCTGGGAGCCAGAAGGGCCGCACTTGCGGGAAGTGCGGAAAGGGTCATGATGGAGTCTGTCGAGCGGGATCTTGCTACAAATGTGGCAAGGAGGGGCATATGGCCAAGGACTGCCCCAAGGGGTTTGTAGTGTGTTTTCACTGCAACCAGATCGGACACCGGAAGGCAAAGTGTCCGCTGTTGCGCGGAGCATCTCAGGGATCTGCTCCTGCCGCCATCACAGCTACAGAGAGTCGGCCCGTGAAGGCCGAGGCACCGAGAGCTCAAGGGAGAGCCTTTCAGCTGACTGTGGAGGAGGTCCGCGCTGCACCCGATATTGTGGCTGGTACGATTCCTTCTATGTATTTATTTTTGTGTTGAGATATTATGCTTATATTATGTTATGCGTAGGTACCTTCCTTGTGAACTCTGTGCCTGCTTTAGTGTTATTTGACTTGGGTGCGAGTCGGTCTTTTGTATCTTTGGCCTTTAGTCAGCATATCAGTGTTAGTCGTGAGGCATTGAGTCGGCCTCTAAGGGTTTCCATAGCTGCCGATAGAGTGATTTGTGCCACGGAGGTCCTCCGGGGATGTGTGTTAGAGATTTTTAGGGTTGATTTTCCGATTGATCTGGTTCCTATTGCGATGGGTGATGTCTGTTTCATTCTGGGCATGGACTGGTTGAGCCGATTCGGCGCAGTTATCGACTGTGAGCGTCAGCTGGTGACCATACGAGATCCTAGTGGGGGGTTCTTTCAGTGTACGGTGAGGGTACACGTCCTGGATCAGCCTTTTGTTCGGCCGCTAGGGCGAGGCAGTGTTTACAGCAGGGCTGTAAGGGTTTTGTGGCATATGTGATGGATACGCGAGTGGCTTCCAAGAGACCGAGTTCAGTGGAGGAGGTTCCGGTGGTGCGTGAGTTTCCAGATGTTTTTCCCGAGGATTTACCGGGTGTGCCTCCCGTGAGGCAAGTAGAGTTCATTATTCATTTGGTTCCGGGGGCCACGCCTATCGCTAAGGTGCCTCATCGTCTTGCACCTCCAGAGATGCAGGAGTTATCGTCGCAGCTTCAGGAGCTGCTGGGGAAGGGGTTTATTCGGCCGAGTAGCTCGCCGTGGGGAGCACCCATTCTGTTTGTGAAGAAGAAGGACGGCTCACATCGAATGTATATTGATTACCGAGAATTGAACAAGCTGACGGTCAAGAACCGTTACCTGTTGCCGAGGATCGACGATGTATTCGATCAGTTACAGGGAGCATCTTGGTTCTCCAAGATCGATTTGAGGTCGGGCTATCATCAGGTGAGAGTGCGGGATGAGGACGTCCAGAAGACAGCGTTCAGGACGCGATATGGGCATTATGAGTTTGTGGTGATGCCTTTTGGGCTCACCAATGCCCCGGCTGTGTTCATGGATCTCATGAACAGGGTATGCAGGCCGATGTTGGATCGGTCAGTGATTGTATTCATCGATGATATTCTGGTATATTCGAGATCTAGAGAGCAGCATGAGGAGCATTTGAGGGAGGTTCTTGGGGTTTTGAGATCGGAGAAACTTTATGCAAAGTTTTCCAAGTGCGAATTTTGGTTGCGGGAGGTCCAATTTCTGGGACATCTTGTTAATCAGGAAGGGATATTGGTCGGTCCGGCCAAGGTTGAAGCGGTGATGAGTTGGGAGGTGCCGACGTCACCGTCTGAGATCAGGAGCTTCCTTGGGTTGGTAGGGTACTATCGGAGATTTATCAAGGATTTCTCCAAGATCGAGGTGCCACTCACCAGATTGACCCGAAAGGGTGTTACATTTTCATGGGGTCCCGAGCAACAGACCTCCTTTGAGACGCTTCGCCAAAGGTTGTGCGAAGCCCCGGTATTAGCTCTTCCAGAAGGAATGGAAGATTTTGTAGTATTTTGTGATTCATCGATTTTAGGGCTGGGAGCGGTACTGATGCAGAAAGGGCATGTGATAGCATATGCATCGAGGCAGTTGAAGCCTCATGAGACGAGATATCCCATGCATGATCTAGAGTTGGGGGCAGTGGTGTTCTCCCTCAAGATTTGGCATCACTACTTATATGGGGTTCGTTGTACGATATACACGGACCATAAGAGTTTGAAGTACTTGATGGATCAGCCTAACCTAAATATGCGGCAGAGGAGATGGTTGGATGTGGTCAAGGATTATGATTGTGAGATCCTGTACCACCCGGGCAAGGCTAATGTGGTAGCTGATGCGTTGAGCCGCAGGGCGGCGAGTACTCCACTGCGAAATGTATGTTTGAGATTGACCGTGATAGCTCCAGTTCTGGATGCCATTCGAGGGGCACAGGTCGAGGCTGTGCAACCGGAGATGCAGAAGAGGGAACGGGTCGTTGGTTTGGTTTCAGAGTTTGTTTCGGATGGTCGAGGGCTTATGACTTTTCAGGGCCGGATTTGGGTACCGTTTGTGGGCGGTACATGTACTACTTTGATGGAGGAAGCGCATAGACCGAAATTTTCGATCCATCCTGGGGCTACAAAAATGTACTTGGATTTGAGGAAGGAGTATTAGTGGCGCTGTATGAAGAGGGATGTCGCATGGTTTGTCGAGAGGTGTTTGACCTGTCGAAGGGTTAAGGCCGAGCACCAGAGACCGCATGGCAAGTTGCAGCCATTGGAGGTTCCTGAGTGGAAGTGGGAACAGATCACTATGGATTTCATCACCAAATTGTCGAGGACTGCTAGAGGAGTTTATGCAATTTGGGAGATTGTGGATAGGTTGACGAAGATCGCTCACTTCCTTGCCATCAGTGAGAGCTCTTCGGCGGAGAAGTTGGTGGAGGTTTATGTGAGAGAAGTGGTATCTCGGCATGGGGTGCCGATCTCGATTGTTTCGGACTGTGATGTGCGTTTCACTTCCAGATTCTGGAAGAAATTTCCTGAGGAGTTGGGTACTAGATTGCATTTTAGTACCGCATATCATCCCCAGACAGACGGCCAGAGTGAGCGGACGATTCAGACGCTTGAAGACATGCTTCGAGCATGTGTGTTGGATTTCGGGGGTAGCTGGGATACTTATTTACCCTTGGCATAGTTTTCCTACAATAACAGCCATCATTCAAGCATTGGTATGCCGCCCTTTGAGCTGTTGTATGGTAGGAGGTGTCGGACCCCCATTTGTTGGGGTGAGGTTGGGCAGAGAGTGATGGGTAGTACAAAGATCGTGATTCAGACGAAAGAGCAGATACAACAGGTCAGACAGAGGTTATTGATCGCCCAGAGCCGACAAAAGAGTTATGCAGACAGACGCCGGTCCGAGCTTGAGTGTCGGCGACTTCGTTCTCCTAAAGGTTTCCCCTTGGAAAGGAGTGATTCAGTTCAGGAAGAGGGGCAAGTTGGGGCCCCGGTTTATAGGACCATTTCGTGTGATTGCGAGGGTAGGCCGGGTAGCCTATCGGTTGGAGTTTCTAGCAGAGTTGGGGCAGATCCACGACACTTTTCATGTGTCGCAGTTGAGGAAGTGTATAGCCGATGAATCGGTAGTGGTTCCATTAGAGGATATTCAGGTGGATGCAAGCCTGAATTATGCCGAGAGACCAGTGGCCATCAGAGATCAGAAGATCAAGGTTCTAAGGAATAAGGAGGTACCTCTGGTGTTGGTTCAGTGGCAACACCGGAAGGGATCGGAGATGACCTGGGAGCCAGAGCGTATGATGCAGGAGCAGCATCCGGAGCTATTTTCAGAGCGAGACTTCGAGGGCGAAGTCTAGTTCTAGTGGGGGTGAGTTGTAATAGCCGGATTTTCAAGTATCTTGTATGTTTAGGATTTTTGGTGTTCTGAGAGGGGACTCGGCGAGTTGGAGCTCAGACTCGCCGAGTAGGATCATGGAACTAGTCGCGGGATCGCGCCTGGACTCGGTGAGTCGAGGATATGGACTCGGCGAGTCCGCGCTGTGTTATGAAACCCTAATTTCTCGGGTTTGGGACCTATTTAAAGGGCCTTATGGCCGTCATTTGTGCTCACCAGTCCCTTGAGTGAAACCCTAATCGGGTGTGAGCGTTTGGAGCAAAGGAGGAGGCCATTATTGATCTTGGAGGTGTCATTTTTGCAAGGAAAGGGAGAACTAGCTAAGGGAAAGCAAGTGGAGCCACTTCTGAGAGTTTGGAGTCCAAAGCATCACTATTGTGGTAATAATTTCGAGCTATCTTCTTCCTTGTTGATGTTTATGTTGATTTAGGGTTTGTTGAACCCTCATGTGGCATGATCTAGTGCCCCTTTGGTCCCTTATCTGGTTTAAACCATAGATCTAGACCCTTGGAGGTCCAGAGTGTCCCTTTGCCCAAGCTTTTTGGGAATCAATGGAGGTTTTGGATTGGAATCCTTATGCCTTAGGTTAAAATTCTATTTATGAGCCATAGGGTGTGTTATGGACACCAAGCTAGGAGCTTTATATGATGAATCAGTCTAAGGAGGCCAGATCTATAGATTGTGGAAGCAGATCTGACCTTAGAAGCAAGTTGGAATGGTTGCATGGCATGGACTCGCCGAGTCCGATGAATAGACTCAGCGAGTAGTTTGAAGATTGCCTTGGGTTCACTCAGTGAGTGGTCCAGTCGAGTCATAGGTTGACTCAGTGAGTCAGGGTGAGTTAGAGAGGGACGACAGGTGGACTGAGTCAAACTGGGACTCGTCGAGTTGTTCTTGAGACTTGGCGAGTTGAGTCGGGGTGGCCCCACGATTCTTCCAGATGGAACTCGTCGAGTCAGGGGGAGTACTCGACGTGTAGAACGGTAATTCTAGAGAGTTGGTGAAAACGTCTAGACTCGCTGAGTCGCCATAGCGCACTCGCCGAGTCCGGTCAAAGTTGACCGTTGACCGTTGACCGGAGTTGACCTGTGTTGACTTCTTAGGGATAGTCAACCTTAGAAATATAAAGTGTTAATTAGAGACATATGATGTTATAGGAGGATTAGATCTCGGAGGATCGAGCACGAGGGATTTCCAGGATTCGTGAGATACCGAGATACGCGAGGTGAGTCTTCTCACTATACTTTACCTTGAGTAGGTAACCAGAGTTATGTGATAGAGTATTTGTATGCTATGTATGATATGTGTTGTACTGCATTATTTCTATGTGATTTATGTGGTGCATGTTTATCATAGTTAGAACCTGAGGGTTCACAGAGTTTGGGTGCACGGACCCACAAAGTTATAGCCTCGAGTGGCTAATATGTGTTATATGTGGTATTTTGGGAACTCACTAAGCTTTGTGCTTACAGTGTTTGATGTCATTGTTTCAGGTACTAGTGACGACCGCGGGAAGGCACCGGCTTGATCCGTACACACACACACGGAGTTTATACATTTGTGATCTTGGGATTTTGTACTGACTTGAGTTGGATAATTAATATGGTTGTTTTATGAATATTAATTGAATTATATTTTATGAAAATTTGAAAAAATTATTTTGAAATTTACGGCGTTACAATAAGCATTGTCATATATAATGTCTAAATAAGGTCCACATATGTAAATAATAAAACAAAGGGAGGCCCTTAGAGTACTAGTATAACACTATAAATGCAGTAGTATAGTGTAGTGTTATATCGTATTGTTCAACCAATCTCTAGTCTCTGACTTGGCTTTCTCCTTTAGATCCTACAAAATATCATCAACAAAGAAACTTCACTATATAATGATTGAAGGTTATTTCCATGTATCATATTCAAAAAACACAAAGCAATAGATACCGTTTTAGGCTGTTGTCCTAGGCCTTCTTTGGAGAAAGCTTTAATCTTTGTCTCCTTTTCATAAATCTTAAACCATTCCATTTCTTGCTCAATAAGCTTGTGGGCATCCATCAGATCCTGATCATAAGTGACACTAACCTACGTCAACACGTATCAGAAAGAAGAACCAGCTGTCAATAAGGAAGTAGATGAAACAAGACATAGGCATCTAATTCTTAGAATAGAAGCCACAACTAGATTAAATTTAAGATAGTGTGGCAGCAATAACAGAAAGTGTAAGTGCCAACAGATAATGACCAATGGAAGACAACATATGTATGTGAACCAAATAACACGACAAGCAAGTAAGCAACTTGTTTTTCTTCAGACCATGCTCTTAGTGAGAAACACTATGTCAACTCCTCAAGACCTTTTATATTCATATTCCTTTAAGTTTAAGCAGCATAGAACTAGTCACCAGAAAAAACTAAATGGTGTGTGATGTTAATCAAATGCATACGCAAATGTACTTCAAATTATCATTTTTCAAACAAAATCTTCTTTTGAATAGTGCAAAGTAGGAATTAAGAAACTTTAGATGATTCTTCACCGTTGCTGAGCAGAATTTGTTTCATAAGGCAACTAGACTTGGTAACCAGCGACTGAGACATGCTTGTGAGGGAAGAGTAAGCAAAAACGAAAACAAATGGAAACAGAAATGACCTTCTTATCCTTGATCTCATTGGACTGTATCCATGTCTTAATCTGGTCTCTGTACCTCTGAAGTTTCTTAATCTACTACTTCAAGTTGGCCTGAAACTTGTCCTTCTGATTGGCATTGTCAGTATTGTATACCTAAAATACGAAATTCAACACGCTAACATGAAACATCAACATTTAGATTACACCAAAACCAATAATGTCAATAATTCAAAGAAAATTAAACACATTTTCGCATGCCTTGTTCCATATGGTTTTAAAGCTAATAAATAATATATTAAATACAATATTTTTTAAAATATATTAATAAAACTACCTTCAATTCTTGAAAGATAACTAAGATTGATTCATCTCTAGCAATGGAAGAAAGAATCTCAAGTTCTAGATATTTGACTTGATATGCATCTGAAGTGTTTATAAAGAGGTCTTTTGAAGGTGATGACGTTAGTAATGCTATGAAGGCATGTGGTTGTGGAGATGCAAGAGTATATGTATAAAAAAAACAGGAATTAAATTAATTAACAAAAAATATATATTGTTAGTTAAGTTAGTAACCTTGACATGAAAATTTTCATAAATGCGCTATGAATCCTCATGTAGATACACCAGTCCACTTGGATAATCTTCCACAATCCATTGCTTAGCTGTCGTTAAATGTTAACATGAACAAAAGGTAAATAATTAAGGTAAAAATATAAAAGGGGAAAACATATAAATGGAACATCATTTCATACAAATTTCTTTTGGCAATGGTTCTGGTCTTCTTCGAGGTGAAACACATGAACAAAGTATGAACACATAGATAAATGGAACATCATTTCATACCAATTTCTTTTGGCAATACACTTTTTGTTCCTTGGAGTTGTCATATACTTGGCAGCAACTTGTTTTGTCTTGGCCACAGGGGTAGAACCATCTTTTGAACCAGTTCTGATATTACTTTGTTGGTCACATATCTTTTGAGAAATTGAACAAGAAACACCTACTAACCTTGGAATCCTAGGCATTGAAGGTTTTGTAGGAGCTGAAAGTGGACATTTCATGCTAACAACACCCACACATACAACTACAACCACTTAATGGTTGTAGATGGTGGTAGAGAAAAAGGTTGGTAGCCTAGGCTACCGGCCACGATGGTAGGTAGTGCTTGACGTAAAAAAAAAAGAAGGATAAGAAAATAACAGGAATCGATACCTTAGGCTGGAGCAAAGTTTTTCTAGAGGTCCTCCTATGTAACAACTAGCATTTTTGGCTAGGAAATTTCGTCCTCAGGTAAGCAAGGACTATTGTGAGACTTGTGCTAACACATTTAAGTGTACAATATGAGTTCCTAATGAGCCATGTACTGTTAGAATGCAAATCTCTCCAAGTATGTGAAATCTCTCCTAAATCTCTCCAAGTATGTGAAATCTCTCCAAAATCTCTCCAAATATATGAAATCTCTCAAATTATATCAAATCACTCCCAAATCTCTCCACGTATCTCAAATCTCTCTAAGCACCTTCCTCGGACGAAAACATCTCAAAACTGGAAGAGGAAACCCAATAGGACCCTTTTTGTTTTGGACTCCTCTTTATCCGGAACCCTATTGGTCCGGAATCCTCTTTGTCTGGAACCCTCTTAGTCCAGAACCTCTTGGTCGGAACCCTATTGATCCAGAACCCTCTTAGTCCGGAATGCCTTCCAAGGAGCCAAGAGGAATTACATCTCGGAACCTCCTCTACTTCGGACCCTAACACTCCGGATGGAATGGCTCCAGAAGACCTCGCCTAAAGACCTGCTTTGGAAGCACTAGCCGCTTCGCACCTCGAACCAGACCTGCTGACTCCGCATCTTGACTTTGGATCCGAGGGAAATGCTCTGGAATGTTGGATTGCCTTCGGAACTCACCCAGCAACTTCGGAATTCATACTATGGCTCCGAATTTCACCTTTTCACACCGGATTTTGGACTATTTTGGAATATTTCTTCATATTAAGGAAATTTAACGTTGGGAATTCCCACAAACTCGTATTTTTCCTAATTTAAACCACTTAAACCTCTGTTTTAACCCAAATTTGATTATTTAAATCATATTTACATAAAATAATATTTTATGATTTCAAAAGATATTATTTTATACCATGAAATGAGAATAAGACATATGCCTTTGACTTTTGATACAACATGTCAACAGGTTCCAAGGTGTTCATGAATAAACAAGTAATATCCTCCAGACTTCCAAGCACACATCAAATCAACTCCCCTCCCTTTATTCAAAAGAACAGCTTCTTCTTACTGATCCTCACTCTTACTCCCTTTTTGCTCATGGAGGTTTTATCTTTCTTCAGGATCTTTTCCTTCACCAACTTAACAAATTTCTCTCATTTTCTCTCAAGAACACATCTCAAAAGCCAGAAAAATAGTTGGTTGAAAGCTAAATTTCTCAACTCCTCTCTAGAGTTTTTAAGTAAGTTTCTCCACTCATCTAATATTTCTATATAATTTCCAAAATTTATCTATGTTATTTTATTCATAATAATATGTGATGACCACCATTAGGACAACATTCTTCCCAGAAAATTCCTCATCTCAGCCAATGGTCTAAGCTTTAGATCTTCACTCCATTCCAAACAACTCCTCAACCAACTCCAATTGAGCTTCATACCCTACTTTTTTCTAAGCTTTTATTGTTTTGGGGGGAGAATACAAATCAAATCCTTGTGTAAATCATGATCTAATTGTTTATTGTGTATGCATGCCATCTTACATGTGCTTAAGTATGAAAACCCTTATAAATAGTCCAAAAACTGGAGATTTTGGTTAAGTCTCAAGAGTTTGTATTATATTTCACAAATCATGTTTGGGAACAAGAAATAGTTTGTTACCAAGTATAAGTCACGAATTTTTATGACAACAGCTATAAGTATTCGTTTCAATATTTGCGTAAACAAGTTATTGGGCATAAGTATTTTGAAAATGATTAAAGTATGGAAATAATGATATTTTGGATCTTTTTGCCCAAATATTAAAACAAGGGTTATCTTGGAATATTATGTCATACTCATGTCTTTTGTTTACCAAATTAACAAATTATTTGTGATTATTTATAATTATTTTATATAAATAGTTTTATCAAGAAAAGTATACAAAACAGAGCCTTCATGACATAATAAATTGCATGTCATAAACTGCTATCATAAAACCTTCAAGAACATAAGTGATGTTCTATATGTCATACAAGAGAAAATTCGTGTCATAACCTGCAATTTTAAATTTACACAAATCATAACTTGACACTTTTTCTCTTGACTAAAATGGCTTATTTTTCAATAAACGAAATGGAACGAACACGAATACCCAGTTAAAAAGTACAACTAACGATATGGAACGAACATGAATCCATATTATTTTACTCATAATAATATGTGATCTCCACCTTTAGGACAACATTCCTCCCAGGAAGTTCCTCATCTCAGCCAAAGGTCTAAGCTTGAGATATTCACTCCATCATTCCAAACAACTCCTCAACCAACTCCAGGTGAGCTTCATATCCCAACCTTTTTCTATGTTTTTATTGTTTTGGGGGAGAATACAAGTCAAATCCTTGTGTAAATCATAATCTAATTGTTTATTGTGTAAGCATGCCATTCTGCATGTGCTTAAGTATGACAACCCTTATAAACAGTCCAAAAACTCGAGATTTTGGTTAAGCCTCAAGAGTTTGGATTATATATTACAAATCATGTTTGGGAACAAGAACTAGTGTGTTACCAAGTATAAGTCATGAATTTTTATAAAGACAACTATAAGTATTTGTTTCAATATTTTCTTAAACAAGTTATTCGGCAAACTATTTTGAAAATGATTAAAGTATGGAAATATTGATATTTTGGTTCATTTTTTGCCAAACATAAAAACAAGAGTTATCTTGGAGTATTATGTCATACTCATGTATTTTGTTTACCAGATTAACAAATTATTTGTCATTGTTTATAATTATTTATATATATATATATATATATATATATATATATATATATATATATATATATATATAATTTTATCAAGAAAAGTATACAAAAACATAGCCTTCATGACAAAATAAATTGCATGTCATAAAATGTTGTCGTAAAACCTTCAAGAACATAAGTAAACCTGCAATTATAAATTTACACAAATCATAACTTGACACTTTTTCTCTTGACTAAAATGGCTTATTTTTCAATAAACGAAATGGAACGAACACGAATACCCAGTTAACAAGTACAACTAACGATATGGAACGAGAACGATATTTCTATTCAATGACCACTAATATCATTATTTATCTAACAAATAATAGATCTCGAACGATTGCTCGAATGGTTTTTAATATTCTACTCAGACAAATCTCAAAAGTACATAAATATAAATATATTAGTGTACGTCTAAAGTCCTGTAAGGAGTTATAGCCAGAGTCTCCTAGAGAGGGAGCGGGAATTTGTGCATAGATCTATATGGGGTTGACAACCCGCACCTTCGATGTTCGCTACAGCTAGACCGGCCAGTCCAGGGTGATAAATGTCTTTATCAAACCGAGGACGCCTGAGAAACACCAAACCAAGCTTCTGTCATGATTAGTATGGTTATAACGACTCACTAGAATATGTTATATCAGCTAGAAATTTATGTAAGGAAAACCTCATAAATAAATTTTGGAACGTTGTGTTGATTGTCCTACACGTGATAGGTGATGGTCCGCATTTGTTGTGTTGATTGTCCTTTTTCATTGCGTAGAATGTCCACAATCGCCATGTTGATTCTTTCACCTAACAAGTATAGGGTCTAAATACTGCTATTTTACAAAGTAAAAAGTGTAGGACTTTATGGAAAACGTTGGTAAACGATTTTGAAAACAATAACCCAATCCAAACATGTACACAGTTGGAAATAGAACTTACGAATATTTTACAGCGGAAAATATAGGATTTTCTGGAGAAATCGATTTTCTACGATTTCGATAATGATAAACTCGAATGCACACTCAATTTTACTCGATAAGAAGAACAAGATTTTCAACCATATTCTCTTTTTGAAAATAAGGGATTTTCTACAAACAGTTGACGATTACTACACAAAAGAACTATTCTCGAACACAGCTCGCCTTTACAAACTACACTACTTTTCGAAATTACTCCTTATAACAATGAACAAAAGTAACGACATGCACGCATATACCCATGATTTTCAAAGATAGACTTCAAGCGATTTTATAGAAAATATCAGAAGACTGAGACTACTAGGAAAACAATTGTAAACAAGTGTAAAACTGTTTTATACAAAAACGCTTATGAACTCGCCAACTTTTTAGTTGACGCTTTTCAAAACGACATGTATTCTCAGGGATCTAGTAAGCAGGTAACAAGGGACGCGGATGCATGTCTATTTGGTTGTAGTTTGGAATTTTTCTGCTTACATCTCTTTTGTATAACTCGAAGAACAAATACAATATGTAAACAATGTAAGTTTGATATCTTAATGTATGATGTTTAGATTGCTCTGTTTCATTGATATTCAACTGTTATGATACTGCACAAATGAAGTCAGCCGCCTCCAGATGTTTACGCCGTCTGGTCCGGGGGTGTGACAGATTCGTATCAGAGCATTGTTTATAGTGAACTGGTATATCTAGCCATACAAGATATACAACTATAAATACAATGGGACTAAAACATACTCTTCCTGAAAGTATACTTTAAAAAGACAAGTATTCTATAAAAGTATACAAAACTACTAACACAATATCATAACGAGAAGAAAAAAAAGTAACTAAAGGTTGAACGCTACAGTCAAACCTAGGCAGTATGTAATAATATATGGGATAAATATAGCCTGATCAACTATATTTATTTCAGATATGACCAATATGTGCTTAGGGTGATGGTGGTGTTGTAATAAACTTAAAACCTTCCGACTATGAGTACAAGAGAATACTAGAATCAAACATCAAGTTTAAAATACTATAGGAGTATTTTAGGATACTATAAAACCCTCCCAAACCTAAACTTTCCCCGTATATCTCGTACCTCAGTTCTCGCACAAACAACGTAGTTGAAGTTCCTCACCAAGACTTCTACTACCCTATCACAATAAATTACGGATGGGGCAAGAAGAGACCAAAAGAAGTCCAAGAGGAAAATCCAGAAGGGAATCCTAAGGAATACCAAGAGATGAATCATGAAAGGGAGGATTCCGACTAAGAACCTAGCAAGGGAAAAAAGTGCCAAGGAAACCCTGGCGAAGCTCTACCCAATTGATAGGTACTCCTTGAATAGACATACCTAGAAACCAAACAATACCCACTTAAAAACAAGTTAAGAAATTGTCTCATATCCAATTTAGGGTGCACCTTCACGAAGGATGCCCGATCCACAATCGACGTGCACCGAACACCGATAGCCAACACCCTCATGAATCACGAATCACCTCTGACTAGACCACAAGTAACCCGAATTGACTCCCGGTTTCCAACCCTCTGTCATGGAGTAATGGCGGCCATAAATAGAATTTGGTGTACAACCATGTAAATCCGATCGTCCACGAGTAACAAGAACACCATTCTAGATGCCTTACGAAACCCATAAGTAGGAACAGAAAACTATGCAGACCATGTACACACTTTAAAAGAGGAAATGGCCATTTGGAGGCCACAACTCATAACAATCAAGGCTAGGACCGCCTCAGTAGTGTAAGGAACACGGAAAAAGGGGCCCCCATAATATAAGTGAAATGGCCAAGCACTCAGTGTGCCACATCGGAAAAAGAGGATCACCATACTACTCGCCTTAGGTCATTAATGCCCTTAATCGTAACCATTAGTAGTAAACCAAGAGGAGTACATCTTCCAAGAATCCATACAACTAAATCAGTTAACCATATTGCTAGCTATGTGCTATTTTGACGGACCTTATGCCATACAATACATGTTTTCACTCTCTTACCATAACTGCATCATGGGGATGTAGGTTGACCCGATTTACACCAATACGTAAAGATTATACGAGTAGGCTCTCTTGAAAGTAACTACAAGTACTCACGATCTCACCTTTTGCGTGCAATAGAGTTATGTATTCTCATGAAGGTAACCAGTACCCCGACCATGCGCCGGTCCTACGAATAGACTGCACACTTTCCAAGCCATTGTAACAGCGGTCGTGGTATCCGTCATGGCATACTTCAATGCCAACGACACGAACAAAGTTGGAAGTAGTGTCGGTAATTTTAACCGTAAAAGCAACCAAGGAAACCAACGAAGAACAACTCGCCAATGCACCCTAAATCCTAAAACTAAACTCAAGAAAAGAAAGTTCAGAAACGAAAAAGGAGGCAGTTCGACTCAGAGGCTTACCAAAAGCCAACAAGCAGGATTAGTCCTTACCCCTATTGACCCTACTCCTCCCACATCGAGACAGTCATACCTTAGGAACAATCCACCCTACAAAAAGTGCAAATACCATCATTGGGGAACCTGCCAGACATTTCATTGCAAGAGGTGCAACAAGATGGGGTACACCTCCCATTACAATAGGGCCCCGTCCCCATGCATCACTTCGACCCCCAACGTTGAAGTAAGTCCAGCTTGTCACAAGTGCGATACAAAAGGACATTTTAAGAGAAATTGTCCAACAGAGATGACTGGCGAATGAGTTGACAACTAGACAGGAAGAAATGATAAGAAACCCTACCAAGATTTTTGGTACGTTCCAAACAATAAACTCTATGTAACAAATTTTCAAAAAAAAATTGTCAATTAAAAATATAATCCAAAAACTATTTTCTAGTTAGAGAAAATCTTGTAAATCACGGGAAGCGAAGGATCCTCATGAATGGACCATGATGGTTCCATATGAACGTTAGTATCATATATAGTTAGGATTCCATAAACCAAGAGCGTGTGATCCTGCATCATTTTCCTATCCCAGGGCTGAATAGTGCTTAGGACAGAACCCTACGGTCAGTTACCTTATAAAAATCCTAAGTATGTGCAGTTAGATCACATCCATCTATAGTAGAAAAACCTAGTAGAATTTGGATTCCGAATTCCCTTGCTTTATAGCAGCGCACTTGTGAGATCGGAACACGTAACAAGCAGAAACAAGATAGACCCAATCGTAACAACGAAAACGAAACTAGGAACAATAAGAACATGAACATAAAACACCCTCTCATTCCTAGCAACCAATACCCCTAAAATCCATGTAACAACAATGAGTCTAATGTCCTCAGTTGACACGAATAAGCTTGATTCTCACCTTACAAATCCCAAGCACTACCAATAGACTTTTTGCTCTACTCAGCCAAATAATAAAACGTTTGACTCATTTTCCAAACGGTAATGCTAAATCCCTAGCAACCAAACACCTAAGTGCTAGTATAAGAAATACCACATCCCTCCTTACCCCAATGAGGATTGAAAATCAAGAAGCAAAGGGTGTCAAGGGAATCCAAAAGGCTTACAACCTTCCTCCAAAGATCCCCAAAATCTCTTGGAAACCTCAACCAAGTGCTAAGCGGAAATCGAATCACCCCGACTCCTGGAACCACCCCAATAACCAAACACCCGTTACCACATAGCATGGTCACAAGAACAGATAGTGTATGATCGCAAGATCGACATAATAGATAAAGGAAACATCAGACCCAATCCCTAACCAAAGAAAGCACCTGTCTAACTCATAAGGGAGAAAGACGACATTACCATAAGCATCACCGACTACGAGTAAGCCAAACAAACCCATCCTCAAGGATCGATACTCCCTAACCCGATTCAGAGGTTTGCTCAACCACCAGTAAAGAACTGGCAGAGGCCGACCTACCATTAGGTTGTAAAAACCCTAAGGAGAAAACTCCCAAGATAATCTAAGACTCATCAGGTCAACTACATCATGCAAACTCAACCTTGATGACCATAGTACCAACTCTTAAGGCCCAAAAAACTCTACTTCTACGACACCAGGATCCCAATCCCTAGAAGACCATTCAAAATTCCTCACCGAGAACGGCCTGATAACTCATAACCTCCGATTAACCTAAGAACTCAGTTTTAGACATTCCCATTCTATATATTCAACACTCATAAGAGTCGAACAACCGAAACTCTAGAAATCCCACTTGACAAGAACAAGGTAAACAAGATTCCACACCCTAAAGAGAGACAGGTGTAATGGACATTGAAAAACTTGGGATACCCACCTGCCTCTACTCGAGTAATCATATAACAACAACTACCACTTGGGCATAAAAGTTGTATCCCTCGAGGCCCTAGGTGACAGAGGTGCAGATCATCCTCTGTTGGGATGAGGTGGGAGATAATCGGCCGACAAGATGACAAACGCCCAATATCACACTCAGTAAACCTTGGACTATTCGAGAAACCACGGAAAGGATAGCCCAAACCCGAACACGAAACCCCAACCATTGGAACGCCGAAAAAAGAGCTATGCAAATAGAATATTTAAAACCCTGGAATCCCAAGTAGGGATCGTGGTATTACTAAGGATCTTCCCTCGAGGAAGGATGAGACGATTTGAAAGGAAATGTAAACTAAATCCATGATGCATCAAACCATTCGAAATCCTTTCATGAATAGGCCTGACAGCCTACGAACTCCAACTACCCTCTAAGATTAATGACGTACACCCTATATTCCATGTGTCAAACCTAGGATGTGTCTATCAGAGAAAACCCTCCCCGTTCCACTAGACAGGACAAAAATGAATTAGAACCTCCTAATCATTGCTCAGCCTATCAAAACAATGAATGAAAAAGTTAAGTAAACAAAGCAAATCCACATCCCGATTGTGAAGGTTCAAGAGTACGTTAGACGTGAGCTAGAATTCACTTCGGAACGCAAAGCCCCAAATAAATCAAAGGTACCTTCACTTATATCCACACTCATGACCCTATCTTTCTAAAGAATTTCGGGAAGAAATTCCCTCAAACAGGGGGATGATGTCATAACAAGCGTTTTTGGTTAGGAAATTTCATCCTCAGGTAAGCAAGGACTATTGTGAGACTTTTACTAACACATTTAAGTGTACAATATGAGTTCCTAATGACCCAGGTAGTGTTAGAATGCAAATCTCTCCAAGTATGTGAAATCTCTCCCAAATCTCTCCAAGTATATGAAATCTCTCCAAGTATATGAAATATCTCCAAGTATATCGAATCTCTCCTAAATCTCTCCATGTATCTCAAATCTCCATCAAATCTCTCTAAGCACCTTCCTCAGTCGAAAACAGCTCAAAACCGGAAGTACTCCCACAACATCCTAGCGACATACATAACAACGCTCTATCCTCACAACTAGAGGAACACTAGAAATCTCTCACAAGGAACCCTAGGCTAGCAGACATCATAAATCAGGCAACTCATCAAGAAACCCTGAAGATCCCTAGCCTAGCTCAAGCATGTTGTTCTATCAAAGTTCAAGAAAACAATTGTCATGTATGGTATTTTGGGGCTACTTACTGGCTTCGGCTGATCGTACCTCCGCGTCCTCCTTCACTTATTTTGAAAACCATTTTAAATTCTCTTTTGAAAACCCTCCTCGATTTGAGACTGGAGTCACACAAGTGTTCCTCCAATTCACTCAAACCATGGCACTGATACCAACTTGAAACATCCGAAAAATACAACCAGATTTAAATTTTTCAAAACAACCCGATTTTCATTAAAATGTTTACAAAAAGGTTTTCAATACAAATTATTAGAGTATTCCTAGAATCACATTGCTACAAAATCATGAGGAGCGGTACGATCGAGCCTTCGCCTTGCCCTGGTCTCCTAAAGAACCTGAAAAACATTAAACCACAACTGTAAGCCCGAAAGCTTAGTGAGATACCCCCAAAATACCAACCACGCATACGCCCTTCCAGGCTGCAACCTTCCGGTCCAAAACATACATAACATAACAGAACATAGAACAGCCATGCATATCGGGTCTACTGTATGACTGGTCCGCCGTATCGGGCCTTCAGTCCATCGGATCCATCCTCCAGGTCTAGTCATGTCCTTCGAGTCTACAGTGGGGTTGGTCCGCCCACATCGGGCCTTCAACCCACCTGGTCCACTCTCTGAGTTTACAGTGTGACTGGTCCGCCCGCATCGGGCCTTCAGTCGGCCTGGTCCACTCTCCGAGCCTCGGCACGTCTGGTCCGCCCTCGTGGGGCCTACAGCCTATCCGGACCGCTCGTTGGGCCTTCAGAACAACCGGTCCGCCCTGGGTATCCTGGCCTACAGCACAAAGCAGGACCCGCCTCAACCCATCTCCAGTCCAAACAACCATGTGCACAAAACATACATTCATATAACAGTCATAGTCAACAACCGAGCAAGCAGATCACATAGCATATCATTACCCTAACCGTGTTCCCGACCCAACTCGCCGAGTCACCCCAAGACTCGTCGAGTCCAACAACTCTGAGTTCACTCGCACCCAACTCACCGAGTCATCCCTTGACTCACCGATTCATCGACTCAACCAGAAATATTGGGACTTCCTCGACAAGACTCGTCGCGTCCAAGTGGACTAGTCGAGTCCAAGGCTATCTTCAACCTACTCGCCGAGTTGTTCTTCCAACTCGTCGAGTTCCAGGCCATCTTCAAGCAACTCGTCGAGTCCACCCATGTGACTCGTCGAGTACCACCGGTCTAAATCCGTACAGAAGCACCTCAGGTCATGCAATTGATCCAAAACATAGATCCAACCTCCTACAATCCATCCATCACGTAAAGTGGCAAACTTTACGTGAATCTAAGGAGATCTAAGCCTTATTCACCTTAGAACCAAGGTTTGGGACATGGTGGCTTCACTAAGCACTCAAACACAGGAACTTTAATGCACTCTAGGCCTTCAATATTCCAGATCTGAGGTAGCAACCTCAGATCTAACCTCCAAACTCCAAAACATTCCAAGATATACTCCCCACAAACCCCAAAATGATGAAACTAGGAAGATACATCCCAAGAACGAAAGTGTTACCTCCAAAAGGTGCCTCAATAGCAACCAAACTCGAATCCAAGCAAAGCCCTTTGATCCAAGCCACTTCTCCTTCAAGATCTCTTCAAACAACACCTCTCCAAGCTCTAATTTGCTCCACAAATGAACTCTCCACGAATTTAGGGTTTCTAGAACTCAAGGGGGAAATAAGGGAGGCTGTGGAGGGGTATAATGCTCTTTATATAGGGCTCAACCCCGAAAATTAGGGTTTTCTCCATACAGCACCTACTCGCCGAGTCCATCTTTGGACTCGCCGAGTAGGCCACTAGACACGCGACCATAGCCGCGACCTGACTCGCCGAGTCTATCCATGGACTTGCCGAGTCACCCTCTAAAACTTACACTTTTATCCCTTCAACTCTGCTCTTGCGATTCTGGGATGTTACAATTCTCCCCCACTTAAATTAGGCTTCGTCCTCGAAGCCTACGGCATCTCATCTTCAAATTACTTCCCACGACGCGCCACTTGACCTTGACCGAAACAAGTCCCTCAAGGTACAACCATAGAAACCAGAAACTCACTTTCTCCTTCCATACGGTGTCCCCTCCACCTACTCAAACCGGGCACCAGCTGTACCCTCCGATAATCCACACTCAACAACCGAGAATTACCCATGATGCCTTACTGCTCCAATTCTCATCTTTCACTTGACTCATATGGCTATAAAGCCACGAACCATCAGATTCCCGATCCAAATTCCACTCTATCCATCCTATGACGACCGAAAGACCCATTCTTCCATTCCAGAGCAACTTCCCCGAGTTTTTCTCTCGCAATCACACACACATGCTGAACTAGCTCTAGCACCCTCAGGTTTGGAAAACCCGATACACTGATGATATCCTCAAACATCCTTCCAGGATGAACCGCTGTTACATACCCAAAACCCTGATCAAAATGTCACTGAGAGTCCAAGACTCTTTCTCTGTATCCCTTCCGAACCCCTCTCCCTGGCTCTACGCCGCGGTATTCCCTCCGTGCCCAGAGCAACATATCAAGTTGAATGAGCTTTTATTCTACCGCCGCAACACACTACTCAAAGACCATCGACGGACCACTCCAATCGTAACTCTACACTGCCGCTTTCACTTCCGTGAATTCGCACTCCCTTCTTGGAATTTCATTCCTCCCTCTTTCCTTACCAAGGAAACCACTCGTCCGCCCAATCACCATGACAGGCACCATGGTGCTCATCCCACGCTACATTACCTCTTTAAAGCGTACCCGACATCCATGCATCCCCACTACTCTGACTCTCATCACAGGGACTCTCAAATCCATGCACTACCTTCACTGCTCAAGATCGCTACCCGGGGCCAGACCTCCCAATGCAACCACACTGCAACATGCGCAACCCATAACCTTGAACCGATCCAACAATACTTACAGAGTCTTCAGCATGACTGGACCGCCTCCCTAGGCCTTTAGCCAATCTGGACCACTCTCAGAACCTTCAGCCAATCTGACTGGACCGTCCTTCGAGCCTCCGGCCTAACTGGTACGCCTACCGGCCTTCAGTCTATCCGGACCGCTCAACTAACATCCCTCATTCCGAACTATCCCTTCGGGAAATTCTCCCGTGCATACCGTTCTAGCCCTCTAGGGGTCTCGAACTCTATCTCCATAATACATACTCGATCCCGGCCCACTCCCATGCCTTCCACAATCAACTGCTCTAGGTCTGTATTCCGCCCCGCACGCCTGTTACTCACCCATACGAGCCTGCTCTCGACTGATAGAAATATCGCTGAATTTTCCCCAAGCAGCTAAACAACCTCTCAGACCCAACGATCATCCGGAGAATCTCCAATTCTCCCCCACTTAAGATACTGACAATAATTCACCGGTCAACATCACCGATCTCCCAAGGTAACCTTGCAGAAAATCAACACTTACACGGAAAATGTTTCTCACCAGCGCCAACAACTTTCATAAAAACATGTTTTCACACTAAGCAACCCGCTCGAAAGGAACCCAATCTTCAAATATCCATTCCTCAGACTGTAGAATCTACCCGGCCTTCAAACCAACGCCGCATCCGCCACCAATCCTCATAAGGATAATCAATGATAGCTCGAAGTACAAATCCATAACCATGTCGATCCTTCAGGGAACAAAGGATACCAAAACGAAATCTCGATCACAACTCGCCAAACCCTCAAGGAACAATGGATACCACACGAAAACCCGAAACGCAATTTCATAACCAACCAACGAAACTAGCAGATAACAATACCCTACAACAACCATAAATAATCAAAACAACAGAGAGAAACATACCCGCAGCAGCAAGCTGAAAAACACGACCCTAAGCCCTCGGGGGCTCCGCTCCACCCTGACCTCCACCTGTGATCCTCAACGTAGCCGGTGCTGGAGCCTGCACCGGTCCTGCAGCAAGCCGTGGACAGTTGACCTTCAAATGTCCAACCTGATGACAATGATAGCATATCCTCAAATCCCGAACCGGCACTGACTGCCGACAATCCCTCGCATAGTGTCCTTCCTTTCTGCACTTGCGGCATGCT